>NW_027136315.1:932470-1243293 GCF_039906515.1 Pseudorca crassidens
TGTATGGTGTTTCCTGAAACATCTAAAAAACAAAGCAACAGAGCCTAGGGCACTTCCACTTATGGTCCTATAGCTTAGGGAAATTAAAATCAAAAAGACACAGCCACCCCAAAGTTTGGGATGGCTCTGTTTACAAGAACCTCGTTTACAGTACAAGTTCAACATCGCAGAAAGTGAAAAATGGATAAAGAACTTGTGGTATTTACTTACAAAGCAATATCACTCAGCAATGAAATCTATGTCATCAGGCCCGTAGCAGCATAATGAGTGGATTCAGGTACGATGATTCTAACTGAAATATGTCACACAGAAAAATAAACATCATAAGATATCACTAATACACGGAATGTAAACTTGGCTACAGAGGAACTGAATTACAGAACAGAACAGGGTCTCAAATTTAGAAAACCAACATATGCTTGCTTAAGGGGAAAGGTGAGTTGGGGTGCTGCATAAAACCAGAGATTGAAATGAGCACAGATAAAGTTCCTTAAGCCAAATATGGAATAGACAAGAGCTACTCCTTGCTCAACGAAATGGACTCAACTCCGCATATTAAACGCCTAAGAATGTACCTGACTAGTAAGTATCTTAAAACCTATGGATTGCTATGTCTCCAAAAGAGAATCAAGCGTGTGTACAGGGGCATAAACACAGCAGTGATAGGATTGGAGAGGTTCGGTGAGCAAATGAAGACCCTTTGAAGTCATATTGCATGGTACCCATTCCACGGGTCTCAACTCTGCAGGTTTAAGGTATTCTTTCAGGTAAAACATGCATGTGGAACCCAGAGTATGATCAACTGTGTGAACGGGAGACGTGTTCAAATATGTCTCAGTTTTCCTTCCCTGGTACTCGGGTGCAACATTCCAGACGCTTTACTAACACTCTCCCCACTTGGAGAGTCAACGCCTTTAACCTCCTGTTTGGCCCAGTTTGCAATTTCTGCGCAAGATGAACAGGAATAGGGAGAACCAATGAGAGAGTAGCTGGAGGTGTCTGGACTGGCAAATTTAACTCTCATTGCCCACCAGGAAGAGGAATTAACCAAAGGCTCAGCGTGCCGTGCCGGAACCAGATTAGGGCCTGAAGCCATCCTGCGGTGTTGCGGCCAGCTCACAAGAAAGCGAGTTGAAGAAAGGAGCTCAGGGGCACTGTAATTCACAAACCTGCAGAGTTATAAATGACAGCTATCGTCCAAAAATATACTGAAGTAAGGCTGCCAAGAGGACTTGAAAGCGGGGCAGAATTGCAGGAAACCGATTTCAGGAGGTAGACTAAAATTGCATTGAAAGCATAGGAAAAGAGGCAGAACGTCCACAATGATGCACTTGGCCAAAAAGGGCGTATGCGTTTTTTCCTGAATATATTCAGGAAAAAACGCATACGCCCTTTTTGGCCAACCAAGCAAGCTTGCAAAGGAAATCTGCACTACAATGAAGTCTCACTTCCCCCCGGTCAAAAGGGCCATCTGAAAAAAGTGTAAAATCCAGAAAGGCAGGACAGGCCATGGAGAACTGGGAGCCTTGTTATGCTGATGGGCGGGATGTAAATTGCCAACAGACACTCGGGAGATGTGTATGGTGTTTCCTGAAACATCTAAAAAACAAAGCAACAGAGCCTAGGGCACTTCCACTTATGGTCCTATAGCTTACGGAAATTAAAAACAAAAAGACACAGCCACCCCAAAGTTTGGGACGCCTCTGTTTACAAGAACCTCGTTTACCGTACAAGTTCAGTATCACAGAAAGTGAAAAATGGATAAAGAACTTGTGGTACTTACGTACAATGCAGTATCACTCAGCAATGAAATCTATGTCATCAGGCTGGTAGCAGCATAATGAGTGGATTCAGGTACGATGATTCTAACTGAAATAAGTCACACAGAAAAAGAAACATCATAAGATATCACTAATACACGGAATGTAAACTTGGCTACACAGGAACTGAATTGCAAAACAAAACAGGGTCTTAAATTTAGAAAACCAACTTATGCTTGCTTAAGGGGAAAGGTGAGTTGGGGTGCTGCATAAAACCAGAGATTGAAATGAGCACAGATAAAGTTCCTTAAGCCAAATATGGAATAGACAAGAGCTACTCCTTGCTCAACGAAATGGACTCAACACCCCATATTAAACGCCTAAGAATGTACCTGACTAGTAAGTATCTTAAAACCTATGGATTGCTATGTCTCTGAAAGAGAATCAAGCATGTGTACAGGGGCATAAACGCAGCAGTGATAGGATTGGAGAGGTTCGGTGAGCAAATGAAGACCCTTTGAAGTCATATTGCATGGTACCCATTCCACGGGTTTCAACTCTCCAGGTTTAAGGTATTCTTCCTTCAGCTAAAACATGCATGTGGAACCTAGAGTATGATCAACCGTGTGATCGGGAGACATGTTCAAATATGTCTCAGTTTTCGTACGCTGATACTCGGGTGCAACATTCCAGATGCTTTACTAACACTCTCCCGACTTGGAGAGTCAGTCCCTTTAACCTCCTGTTTGGCCCAGTTTGCAATTTCTGCGGAAGATGAACAGGAATAGCGAGAACCAATGAGAGACTAGCTGGAGGTGTCTGGACGGGAAAATTTAACTCTCATTTCCCACCAGGAAGAGGAATTAACCAAAGGCTCAGCGTGCCGTGCCGGAACGAGATTAGGGCCGGAAGCCATCCTGCGGTGTTGCGGCCAGGTCACAAGAAAGCGAGTTGAAGAAAGGAGCTCAGGGGCACTGTAATTCACAAACCTGCAGAGTTATAAATGACAGCTATCGTCCAAAAATATACTGAAGTAAGGCTGCCAAGAGGACTTGAAAGCGGGGCAGAATTGCAGGAAACCGATTTCAGGAGGTAGACTGGAATTGCATTGAAAGCATAGGAAAAGAGGCAGAACGTCCACAATGATGCACTTGGCCAAAAAGGGCGTATGCGTTTTTTCCTGAATATATTCAGGAAAAAACGCATACGCCCTTTTTGGCCAACCAAGCAAGCTTGCAAAGGAAATCTGCACTACAAAGAAGTCTCACTTCCCCCCAGTCAAAAGGACCATCTGAAAAAAGTGTAAAATCCAGAAAGGCAGGACAGGCCATGGAGAACTGGGAGCCTTGTTATGCTGATGGGCGGGATGTAAATTGCCAACAGACACTCGGGAGAAGTGTATGGTGTTTCCTGAAACATCTAAAAAACAAAGCAACAGAGCCTAGGGCACTTCCACTTATGGTCCTATAGCTTACGGAAATTAAAATCAAAAAGACACAGCCACCCCAAAGTTTGGGACGCCTCTGTTTACAAGAACCTCCTTTACCGTACAAGTTCAACATCACAGAAAGTGAAAAATGGATAAAGAACTTGTGGTACTTACGTACAATGCAGTATCACTCAGCAATGAAATCTATGTCATCAGGCTCGTAGCAGCATAATGAGTGGATTCAGGTACGATGATTCTAACTGAAATAAGTCACACAGAAAAAGAAACATCATAAGATATCAGTAATACACGGAATGTAAACTTGGCTACACAGGAACTGAATTCCAAAACAGAACAGGGTCTCAAATTTAGAAAACCAACTTATGCTTGCTTAAGGGGAAAGGTGAGTTGGGGTGCTGCATAAAACCAGAGATTGAAATGAGCACAGATAAAGTTCCTTAAGCCAAATATGGAATAGACAAGAGCTATTCCTTTATCAAAGAAATGGACTCAACACCCCATATTAAAAGCCTAAGAATGTACCTGACTAGTAAGTATCTCAAAACCTATGGATTGCTATGTCTCTGAAAGAGAATCAAGCATGTGTACAGGGGCATAAACGCAGCAGTGATAGGATTGGAGAGGTTCGGTGAGCAAATGAAGACCCTTTGAAGTCATATTGCATGGTACCCATTCCACGGGTTTCAACTACCCAGGTTTAAGGTATTCTTCCTTCAGCTAAAACATGCATGTGGAACCTAGAGTATGATCAACCGTGTGATCGGGAGACGTGTTCAAATATGTCTCAGTTTTCGTACCCTGGTACTCGGGTGCAACATTCCAGATGCTTTACTAACACTCTCCCGACTTGGAGAGTCAGTCCCTTTAACCTCCTGTTTGGCCCAGTTTGCAATTTCTGCGGAAGATGAACAGGAATAGAGAGAACCAATGAGAGACTAGCTGGAGGTGTCTGGACGGGCAAATTTAACTCTCATTTCCCACCAGGAAGAGGAATTAACCAAAGGCTCAGCGTGCCGTGCCGGAACGAGATTAGGGCCTGAAGCCATCCTGCGGTGTTGCGGCCAGCTCACAAGAAAGCGAGTTGAAGAAAGGAGCTGAGGGGCACTGTAATTCACAAACCTGCAGAGTTATAAATGACAGCTATCGTCCAAAAATATACTGAAGTAAGGCTGCCAAGAGGACTTGAAAGCGGGGCAGAATTGCAGGAAACCGATTTCAGGAGGTAGACTGGAATTGCATTGAAAGCATAGGAAAAGAGGCAGAACGTCCACAATGATGCACTTGGCCAAAAAGGGCGTATGCGTTTTTTCCTGAATATATTCAGGAAAAAACGCATACGCCCTTTTTGGCCAACCAAGCAAGCTTGCAAAGGAAATCTGCACTACAATGAAGTCTCACTTCCCCCCGGTCAAAAGGGCCATCTGAAAAAAGTGTAAAATCCAGAAAGGCAGGACAGGCCATGGAGAACTGGGAGCCTTGTTATGCTGATGGGCGGGATGTAAATTGCCAACAGACACTCGGGAGAAGTGTATGGTGTTTCCTGAAACATCTAAAAAACAAAGCAACAGAGCCTAGGGCACTTCCACTTATGGTCCTATAGCTTAGGGAAATTAAAATCAAAAAGACACAGCCACCCCAAAATTTGGGATGCCTCTGTTTACAAGAACCTCGTTTACCATAGAAGTTCAGTATCACAGAAAGTGAAAAATGGATAAAGAAGTTGTGGTATTTACTTACAAAGCAATATCACTCAGCAATGAAATCTAGGTCATCAGGCCCTTAGCAGCACAATGAGTGGATTCAGGTATGATGATTCTAACTGAAATAACTCACACAGAAAAAGAAACATCATAAGATATCAGTAATACACGGAATGTAAACTTGGCTACACAGGAACTGAATTCCAAAACAGAACAGGGTCTCAAATTTAGAAAACCAACTTATGCTTGCTTAAGGGGAAAGGTGAGTTGGGGTGCTGCATAAAACCAGAGATTGAAATGAGCACAGATAAAGTTCCTTAAGCCAAATATGGAATAGACAAGAGCTACTCCTTGCTCAACGAAATGGACTCAACACCGCATATTAACCGCCTAAGAATGTACCTGACTAGTAAGTATCTTAAAACCTATGGATTGCTATGTCTCCGGAAGAGAATCAAGCATGTGTACAGGGGCATAAACACAGCAGTGATAGGATTGGAGAGGTTCGGTGAGCAAATGAAGACCCTTTGAATTCATATTGCATGGTACCCATTACATGGGTCTCAACTCTCCAGGTTTAAGGTATTCATCCTTCAGCTAAAACATGCATGTGGAACCCAGAGTATGATCAACCGTGTGAACGGGAGACGTGTTCAAATATGTCTCAGTTTTCCTCCCCTGGTACTCGGGTGCAACATTCCAGACGCTTTACTAACACTCTCCCCACTTGGAGAGTCAGCGCCTTTAACCTCCTGTTTGGCCCAGTTTGCAATTTCTGCGGAAGATGAACAGGAATAGGGAGAACCAATGAGAGACTAGCTGGAGGTGTCTGGACGGGCAAATTTAACTCTCATTTCCCACCAGGAAGAGGAAATAACCAAAGGCTCAGCGTGCCGTGCCGGAACCAGATTAGGGCCTGAAGCCATCCTGCGGTGTTGCGGCCAGCTCAAAAGAAAGCGAGTTGAAGAAAGGAGCTCAGGGGCACTGTAATTCACAAACCTGCAGAGTTATAAATGACAGCTATCGTCCAAAAATATACTGAAGTAAGGCTGCCAAGAGGACTTGAAAGCGGGGCAGAATTGCAGGAAACCGAGTTCAGGAGGTAGACTGGAATTGCATTGAAAGCATAGGAAAAGAGGCAGAACGTCCACAATGATGCACTTGGCCAAAAAGGGCGTATGCATTTTTTCCTGAATATATTCAGGAAAAAACGCATACGCCCTTTTTGGCCAACCAAGCAAGCTTGCAAAGGAAATCTGCACTACAATGAAGTCTCACTTCCTCCCGGTCAAAAGGGCCATCTGAAAAAAGTGTAAAATCCAGAAAGTCAGGACAGGCCATGGAGAACTGGGAGCCTTGTTATGCTGATGGGCGGGATGTAAATTGCCAACAGACACTCTGGAGAAGTGTATGGTGTTTCCTGAAACATCTAAAAAACAAAGCAACAGAGCCTAGGGCACTTCCACTTATGGTCCTATAGCTTAGGGAAATTAAAATCAAAAAGACACAGCCACCCCAAAGTTTGGGACGCCTCTGTTTACAAGAACCTCGTTTACAGTACAAGTTCAACATCGCAGAAAGTGAAAAATGGATAAAGAAGTTGTGGTATTTACTTACAAAGCAATATCACTCAGCAATGAAATCTATGTCATCAGGCCCTTAGCAGCATAATGAGTGGATTCAGGTATGATGATTCTAACTGAAATAAGTCACACAGAAAAAGAAACATCATAAGATATCAGTAATACACGGAATGTAAACTTGGCTACACAGGAACTGAATTCCAAAACAGAACAGGGTCTCAAATTTAGAAAACCAACTTATGCTTGCTTAAGGGGAAAGGTGAGTTGGGGTGCTGCATAAAACCAGAGATTGAAATGAGCACAGATAAAGTTCCTTAAGCCAAATATGGAATAGACAAGAGCTACTCCTTGCTCAACGAAATGGACTCAACACCGCATATTAAACGCCTAAGAATGTACCTGACTAGTAAGTATCTTAAAACCTATGGATTGCTATGTCTCCGGAAGAGAATCAAGCATGTGTACAGGGGCATAAACGCAGCAGTGATAGGATTGGAGAGGTTCGGTGAGCAAATGAAGACCCTTTCAAGTCATATTGCATGGTACCCATTACATGGGTCTCAACTCTCCAGGTTTAAGGTATTCATCCTTCAGCTAAAACATGCATGTGGAACCCAGAGTATGATCAACCGTGTGAACGGGAGACGTGTTCAAATATGTCTCAGTTTTCCTCCCCTGGTACTCGGGTGCAACATTCCAGACGCTTTACTAACACTCTCCCCACTTGGAGAGTCAGTGCCTTTAACCTCCTGTTTGGCCCAGTTTGCAATTTCTGCGGAAGATGAACAGGAATAGGGAGAACCAATGAGAGACTAGCTGGAGGTGTCTGGACGGGCAAATTTAACTCTCATTTCCCACCAGGAAGAGGAAATAACCAAAGGCTCAGCGTGCCGTGCCGGAACCAGATTAGGGCCTGAAGCCATCCTGCGGTGTTGCGGCCAGCTCAAAAGAAAGCGAGTTGAAGAAAGGAGCTCAGGGGCACTGTAATTCACAAACCTGCAGAGTTATAAATGACAGCTATCGTCCAAAAATATACTGAAGTAAGGCTGCCAAGAGGACTTGAAAGCGGGGCAGAATTGCAGGAAACCGAGTTCAGGAGGTAGACTGGAATTGCATTGAAAGCATAGGAAAAGAGGCAGAACGTCCACAATGATGCACTTGGCCAAAAAGGGCGTATGCATTTTTTCCTGAATATATTCAGGAAAAAACGCATACGCCCTTTTTGGCCAACCAAGCAAACTTGCAAAGGAAATCTGCACTACAATGAAGTCTCACTTCCCCCCGGTCAAAAGGGCCATCTGAAAAAAGTGTAAAATCCAGAAAGGCAGGACAGGCCATGGAGAACTGGGAGCCTTGTTATGCTGATGGGCGGGATGTAAATTGCCAACAGACACTCGGGAGAAGTGTATGGTGTTTCCTGAAACATCTAAAAAACAAAGCAACAGAGCCTAGGGCACTTCCACTTATGGTCCTATAGCTTAGGGAAATTAAAATCAAAAAGACACAGCCACCCCAAAGTTTGGAATGGCTCTGTTTACAAGAACCTCGTTTACAGTACAAGTTCAACATCGCAGAATTTGAAAAATGGATAAAGAAGTTGTGGTATTTACTTACAAAGCAATATCACTCAGCAATGAAATCTATGTCATCAGGCCCTTAGCAGCACAATGAGTGGATTCAGGTATGATGATTCTAACGGAAATAAGTCACACAGAAAAAGAAACATCATAAGATATCACTAATACACGGAATGTAAACTTGGCTACACAGGAACTGAATTACAGAACAGAACAGGGTCTCAAATTTAGAAAACCAACTTATGCTTGCTTAAGGGTAAAGGTGAGTTGGAGTGCTGCATAAAACCAGAGATTGAAATGAGCACAGATACAGTTCCTTAAGCCAAATATGGAATAGACAAGAGCTACTCCTTGCTCAACGAAATGGACTCAACACCGCATATTAAACGCCTAAGAATGTACCTGACTAGTAAGTATCTTAAAACCTATGGATTACTATGTCTGCGGAAGAGAATCAAGCATGTGTACAGGGGCATAAACGCAGCAGTGATAGGATTGGAGAGGTTCGGTGAGCAAATGAAGACCCTTTGAATTCATATTGCATGGTACCCATTCCACGGGTTTCAACTACCCAGGTTTAAGGTATTCTTCCTGCAGCTAAAACATGCATGTGGAACCTAGAGTATGATCAACCATGTGATCGGGAGACGTGTTCAAATATGTCTCAGTTTTCGTACCCTGGTACTCGGGTGCAACATTCCAGACGCTTTACTAACACTCTCCCGACTTGGAGAGTCAGTCCCTTTAACCTCCTGTTTGGCCCAGTTTGCAATTTCTGCGGAAGATGAACAGGAATAGCGAGAACCAATGAGAGACTAGCTGGAGGTGTCTGGACGGGCAAATTTAACTCTCATTTCCCACCAGGAAGAGGAAATAACCAAAGGCTCAGCGTGCCGTGCCGGAACCAGATTAGGGCCTGAAGCCATCCTGCGGTGTTGCGGCCAGCTCAAAAGAAAGCGAGTTGAAGAAAGGAGCTCAGGGGCACTGTAATTCACAAACCTGCAGAGTTATAAATGACAGCTATCGTCCAAAAGTATACTGAAGTAAGGCTGCCAAGAGGACTTGAAAGCGGGGCAGAATTGCAGGAAACCGATTTCAGGAGGTAGACTGGAATTGCATTGAAAGCATAGGAAAAGAGGCAGAACGTCCACAATGATGCACTTGGCCATAAAGGGCGTATGCGTTTTTTCCTGAATATATTCAGGAAAAAACGCATACGCCCTTTTTGGCCAACCAAGCAAGCTTGCAAACGAAATCTGCACTACAATGAAGTCTCACTTCCCCCCGGTCAAAAGGACCATCTGAAAAAAGTGTAAAATCCAGAAAGGCAGGACAGGCCATGGAGAACTGGGAGCATTGTTATGCTGATGGGAGGGATGTAAATTGCCAACAGACACTCCGGAGAAGTGTATGGTGTTTCCTGAAACATCTAAAAAACAAAGCAACAGAGCCTAGGGCACTTCTACTTATGGTCCTATAGCTTAGGGAAATTAAAATCAAAAAGACACAGCCACCCCAAAATTTGGGACGCCTCTGTTTACAAGAACCTCGTTTACCATACAAGTTCAGTATCACAGAAAGTGAAAAATGGATAAAGAACTTGTGGTACTTACATACAATGCAGTATCACTCAGCAATGAAATCTATGTCATCAGGCCCGTAGCAGCATAATGAATGGATTCAGGTACGATGACTCTAACTGAAATAAGTCACACAGAAAAAGAAACATCATAAGATATCAGTAATACACGGAATGTAAACTTGGCTACACAGGAACTGAATTACAGAACAGAACAGGGTCTCAAATTTAGAAAACCAACTTATTCTTGCTTAAGGGGAAAGGTGAGTTGGGGTGCTGCATAAAACCAGAGATTGAAATGAGCACAGATAAAGTTCCTTAAGCCAAATATGGAATAGACAAGAGCTACTCCTTGCTCAATGAAATGGACTCAACACACCATATTAAATGCCTAAGAATGTACCTGACTAGTAAGTATCTTAAAACCTATGGATTGCTATGTCTCCAAAAGAGAATCAAGCGTGTGTACAGGGGCATAAACGCAGCAGTGATAGGATTGGAGAGGATCGGTGAGCAAATGAAGACCCTTTGAAGTCATATTGCATGATACCCATTCCACGGGTCTCAACTCTCCAGGTTTAAGGTATTCTTCCTTCAGCTAAAACATGCATGTGGAACCCAGAGTATGATCAACCGTGTGAACGGGAGACGTGTTCAAATATGTCTCAGTTTTCCTCCTCTGATACTCGGGTGCAACATTCCAGACGCTTTACTAACACTCTCCCCACTTGGAGAGTCAGCGCCTTTAACCTCCTGTTTGGCCCAGTTTGCAATTTCTGCGGAAGATGAACAGGAATAGGGAGAACCAATCAGAGACTAGCTGGAGGTGTCTGGACGGGCAAATTTAACTCTCATTTCCCACCAGGAAGAGGAAATAACCAAAGGCTCAGCGTGCCGTGCCGGAACCAGTTTAGGGCCTGAAGCCATCCTGCGGTGTTGCGGCCAGGTCAAAAGAAAGCGAGTTGAAGAAAGGAGCTCAGGGGCACTGTAATTCACAAACCTGCAGAGTTATAAATGACAGCTATCGTCCAAAAATATACTGAAGTAAGGCTGCCAAGAGGACTTGAAAGCGGGGCAGAATTGCAGGAAACCGATTTCAGGAGGTAGACTGGAATTGCATTGAAAGCATAGGAAAAGAGGCAGAACGTCCACAATGATGCACTTGGCCTAAAAGGGCGTATGTGTTTTTTCCTGAATATATTCAGGAAAAAACGCATACGCCCTTTTTGGCCAACCAAGCAAGCTTGCAAAGGAAATCTGCACTACAATGAAGTCTCACTTCCCCCCGGTCAAAAGGGCCATCTGAAAAAAGTGTAAAATCCAGAAAGGCAGGACAGGCCATGGAGAACTGGGAGCCTTGTTATGCTGATGGGCGGGATGTAAATTGCCAACAGACACTCGGGAGAAGTGTATGGTGTTTCCTGAAACATCTAAAAAACAAAGCAACAGAGCCTAGGGCACTTCCACTTATGGTCCTATAGCTTACGGAAATTAAAATAAAAAAGACACAGCCACCCCAAAGTTTGGGACGCCTCTGTTTACAAGAACCTCGTTTACCGTACAAGTTCAACATCGCAGAAAGTGAAAAATGGATAAAGAAGTTGTGGTATTTACTTACAAAGCAATATCACTCAGCAATGAAATCTATGTCATCAGGCCCTTAGCAGCATAATGAGTGGATTCAGGTATGATGATTCTAACTGAAATAAGTCACACAGAAAAAGAAACATCATAAGATATCAGTAATACACGGAATGTAAACTTGGCTACACAGGAACTGAATTCCAAAACAGAACAGGGTCTCAAATTTAGAAAACCAACTTATGCTTGCTTAAGGGGAAAGGTGAGTTGGGGTGCTGCATAAAACCAGAGATTGAAATGAGCACAGATAAAGTTCCTTAAGCCAAATATGGAATAGACAAGAGCTACTCCTTGCTCAACGAAATGGACTCAACACCGCATATTAAACGCCTAAGAATGTACCTGACTAGTAAGTATCTTAAAACCTATGGATTGCTATGTCTGCGGAAGAGAATCAAGCATGTGTACAGGGGCATAAACGCAGCAGTGATAGGATTGGAGAGGTTCGGTGAGCAAATGAAGACCCTTTGAATTCATATTGCATGGTACCCATTACATGGGTCTCAACTCTCCAGGTTTAAGGTATTCATCCTTCAGCTAAAACATGCATGTGGAACCCAGAGTATGATCAACCGTGTGAACGGGAGACGTGTTCAAATATGTCTCAGTTTTCCTCCCCTGGTACTCGGGTGCAACATTCCAGACGCTTTACTAACACTCTCCCGACTTGGAGAGTCAGTCCCTTTAACCTCCTGTTTGGCCCAGTTTGCAATTTCTGCGGAAGATGAACAGGAATAGCGAGAACCAATGAGAGACTAGCTGGAGGTGTCTGGACGGGCAAATTTAACTCTCATTTCCCACCAGGAAGAGGAAATAACCAAAGGCTCAGCGTGCCGTGCCGGAACCAGATTAGGGCCTGAAGCCATCCTGCGGTGTTGCGGCCAGGTCAAAAGAAAGCGAGTTGAAGAAAGGAGCTCAGGGGCACTGTAATTCACAAACCTGCAGAGTTATAAATGACAGCTATCGTCCAAAAATATACTGAAGTAAGGCTGCCAAGAGGACTTGAAAGCGGGGCAGAATTGCAGGAAACCGATTTCAGGAGGTAGACTGGAATTGCATTGAAAGCATAGGAAAAGAGGAAGAACGTCCACAATGATGCACTTGGCCATAAAGGGCGTATGCGTTTTTTCCTGAATATATTCAGGAAAAAACGCATACGCCCTTTTTGGCCAACCAAGCAAGCTTGCAAACAAAATCTGCACTACAATGAAGTCTCACTTCTCCCCGGTCAAAAGGACCATCTGAAAAAAGTGTAAAATCCAGAAAGGCAGGACAGGCCATGGAGAACTGGGAGCATTGTTATGCTGATGGGAGGGATGTAAATTGCCAACAGACACTCCGGAGAAGTGTATGGTGTTTCCTGAAACATCTAAAAAACAAAGCAACAGAGCCTAGGGCACTTCTACTTATGGTCCTATAGCTTAGGGAAATTAAAATCAAAAAGACACAGCCACCCCAAAATTTGGGACGCCTCTGTTTACAAGAACCTCGTTTACCATACAAGTTCAGTATCACAGAAAGTGAAAAATGGATAAAGAACTTGTGGTACTTACATACAATGCAGTATCACTCAGCAATGAAATCTATGTCATCAGGCCCGTAGCAGCATAATGAATGGATTCAGGTACGATGACTCTAACTGAAATAAGTCACACAGAAAAAGAAACATCATAAGATATCAGTAATACACGGAATGTAAACTTGGCTACACAGGAACTGAATTACAGAACAGAACAGGGTCTCAAATTTAGAAAACCAACTTATTCTTGCTTAAGGGGAAAGGTGAGTTGGGGTGCTGCATAAAACCAGAGATTGAAATGAGCACAGATAAAGTTCCTTAAGCCAAATATGGAATAGACAAGAGCTACTCCTTGCTCAATGAAATGGACTCAACACACCATATTAAATGCCTAAGAATGTACCTGACTAGTAAGTATCTTAAAACCGATGGATTGCTATGTCTCCAAAAGAGAATCAAGCGTGTGTACAGGGGCATAAACGCAGCAGTGATAGGATTGGAGAGGTTCGGTGAGCAAATGAAGACCCTTTGAAGTCATATTGCATGATACCCATTCCACGGGTCTCAACTCTCCAGGTTTAAGGTATTCTTCCTTCAGCTAAAACATGCATGTGGAACCCAGAGTATGATCAACCGTGTGAACGGGAGACGTGTTCAAATATGTCTCAGTTTTCCTCCCCTGGTACTCGGGTGCAACATTCCAGACGCTTTACTAACACTCTCCCCACTTGGAGAGTCAGCGCCTTTAACCTCCTGTTTGGCCCAGTTTGCAATTTCTGCGGAAGATGAACAGGAATAGGGAGAACCAATCAGAGACTAGCTGGAGGTGTCTGGACGGGCAAATTTAACTCTCATTTCCCACCAGGAAGAGGAAATAACCAAAGGCTCAGCGTGCCGTGCCGGAACCAGATTAGGGCCTGAAGCCATCCTGCGGTGTTGCGGCCAGGTCAAAAGAAAGCGAGTTGAAGAAAGGAGCTCAGGGGCACTGTAATTCACAAACCTGCAGAGTTATAAATGACAGCTATCGTCCAAAAATATACTGAAGTAAGGCTGCCAAGAGGACTTGAAAGCGGGGCAGAATTGCAGGAAACCGATTTCAGGAGGTAGACTGGAATTGCATTGAAAGCATAGGAAAAGAGGCAGAACGTCCACAATGATGCACTTGGCCTAAAAGGGCGTATGCGTTTTTTCCTGAATATATTCAGGAAAAAACGCATACGCCCTTTTTGGCCAACCAAGCAAGCTTGCAAAGGAAATCTGCACTACAATGAAGTCTCACTTCCCCCCGGTCAAAAGGGCCATCTGAAAAAAGTGTAAAATCCAGAAAGGCAGGACAGGCCATGGAGAACTGGGAGCCTTGTTATGCTGATGGGCGGGATGTAAATTGCCAACAGACACTCTGGAGAAGTGTATGGTGTTTCCTGAAACATCTAAAAAACAAAGCAACAGAGCCTAGGGCACTTCCACTTATGGTCCTATAGCTTAGGGAAATTAAAATCAAAAAGACACAGCCACCCAAAGTTTGGGACGCCTCTGTTTACAAGAACCTCGTTTACAGTACAAGTTCAACATCGCAGAAAGTGAAAAATGGATAAAGAAGTTGTGGTATTTACTTACAAAGCAATATCACTCAGCAATGAAATCTATGTCATCAGGCCCTTAGCAGCATAATGAGTGGATTCAGGTATGATGATTCTAACTGAAATAAGTCACACAGAAAAAGAAACATCATAAGATATCAGTAATACACGGAATGTAAACTTGGCTACACAGGAACTGAATTCCAAAACAGAACAGGGTCTCAAATTTAGAAAACCAACTTATGCTTGCTTAAGGGGAAAGGTGAGTTGGGGTGCTGCATAAAACCAGAGATTGAAATGAGCACAGATAAAGTTCCTTAAGCCAAATATGGAATAGACAAGAGCTACTCCTTGCTCAACGAAATGGACTCAACACCGCATATTAAACGCCTAAGAATGTACCTGACTAGTAAGTATCTTAAAACCTATGGATTGCTATGTCTCCGGAAGAGAATCAAGCATGTGTACAGGGGCATAAACGCAGCAGTGATAGGATTGGAGAGGTTCGGTGAGCAAATGAAGACCCTTTCAAGTCATATTGCAAGGTACCCATTACATGGGTCTCAACTCTCCAGGTTTAAGGTATTCATCCTTCAGCTAAAACATGCATGTGGAACCCAGAGTATGATCAACCGTGTGAACGGGAGACGTGTTCAAATATGTCTCAGTTTTCCTCCCCTGGTACTCGGGTGCAACATTCCAGACGCTTTACTAACACTCTCCCCACTTGGAGAGTCAGTGCCTTTAACCTCCTGTTTGGCCCAGTTTGCAATTTCTGCGGAAGATGAACAGGAATAGGGAGAACCAATGAGAGACTAGCTGGAGGTGTCTGGAGGGGCAAATTTAACTCTCATTTCCCACCAGGAAGAGGAAATAACCAAAGGCTCAGCGTGCCGTGCCGGAACCAGATTAGGGCCTGAAGCCATCCTGCGGTGTTGCGGCCAGCTCAAAAGAAAGCGAGTTGAAGAAAGGAGCTCAGGGGCACTGTAATTCACAAACCTGCAGAGTTATAAATGACAGCTATCGTCCAAAAATATACTGAAGTAAGGCTGCCAAGAGGACTTGAAAGCGGGGCAGAATTGCAGGAAACCGAGTTCAGGAGGTAGACTGGAATTGCATTGAAAGCATAGGAAAAGAGGCAGAACGTCCACAATGATGCACTTGGCCAAAAAGGGCGTATGCATTTTTTCCTGAATATATTCAGGAAAAAACGCATACGCCCTTTTTGGCCAACCAAGCAAGCTTGCAAAGGAAATCTGCACTACAATGAAGTCTCACTTCCTCCCGGTCAAAAGGGCCATCTGAAAAAAGTGTAAAATCCAGAAAGGCAGGACAGGCCATGGAGAACTGGGAGCCTTGTTATGCTGATGGGCGGGATGTAAATTGCCAACAGACACTCTGGAGAAGTGTATGGTGTTTCCTGAAACATCTAAAAAACAAAGCAACAGAGCCTAGGGCACTTCCACTTATGGTCCTATAGCTTAGGGAAATTAAAATCAAAAAGACACAGCCACCCCAAAGTTTGGGACGCCTCTGTTTACAAGAACCTCGTTTACAGTACAAGTTCAACATCGCAGAAAGTGAAAAATGGATAAAGAAGTTGTGGTATTTACTTACAAAGCAATATCACTCAGCAATGAAATCTATGTCATCAGGCCCTTAGCAGCATAATGAGTGGATTCAGGTATGATGATTCTAACTGAAATAAGTCACACAGAAAAAGAAACATCATAAGATATCAGTAATACACGGAATGTAAACTTGGCTACACAGGAACTGAATTCCAAAACAGAACAGGGTCTCAAATTTAGAAAACCAACTTATGCTTGCTTAAGGGGAAAGGTGAGTTGGGGTGCTGCATAAAACCAGAGATTGAAATGAGCACAGATAAAGTTCCTTAAGCCAAATATGGAATAGACAAGAGCTACTCCTTGCTCAACGAAATGGACTCAACACCGCATATTAAACGCCTAAGAATGTACCTGACTAGTAAGTATCTTAAAACCTATGGATTGCTATGTCTCCGGAAGAGAATCAAGCATGTGTACAGGGGCATAAACGCAGCAGTGATAGGATTGGAGAGGTTCGGTGAGCAAATGAAGACCCTTTGAAGTCATATTGCATGATACCCATTCCACGGGTCTCAACTCTCCAGGTTTAAGGTATTCTTCCTTCAGCTAAAACATGCATGTGGAACCCAGAGTATGATCAACCGTGTGAACGGGAGACGTGTTCAAATATGTCTCAGTTTTCCTCCCCTGATACTCGGGTGCAACATTCCAGACGCTTTACTAACACTCTCCCCACTTGGAGAGTCAGCGCCTTTAACCTCCTGTTTGGCCCAGTTTGCAATTTCTGCGGAAGATGAACAGGAATAGGGAGAACCAATCAGAGACTAGCTGGAGGTGTCTGGACGGGCAAATTTAACTCTCATTTCCCACCAGGAAGACGAAATAACCAAAGGCTCAGCGTGCCGTGCCGGAACCAGATTAGGGCCTGAAGCCATCCTGCGGTGTTGCGGCCAGCTCACAAGAAAGCGAGTTGAAGAAAGGAGCTCAGGGGCACTGTAATTCACAAACCTGCAGAGTTATAAATGACAGCTATCGTCCAAAAATATACTGAAGTAAGGCTGCCAAGAGGACTTGAAAGCGGGGCAGAATTGCAGGAAACCGATTTCAGGAGGTAGACTGGAATTGCATTGAAAGCATAGGAAAAGAGGCAGAACGTCCACAATGATGCACTTGGCCAAAAAGGGCGTATGCGTTTTTTCCTGAATATATTCAGGAAAAAACGCATACGCCCTTTTTGGCCAACCAAGCAAGCTTGCAAAGGAAATCTGCACTACAATGAAGTCTCACTTCCCCCCGGTCAAAAGGGCCATCTGAAAAAAGTGTAAAATCCAGAAAGTCAGGACAGGCCATGGAGAACTGGGAGCCTTGTTATGCTGATGGGCGGGATGTAAATTGCCAACAGACACTCGGGAGAAGTGTATGGTGTTTCCTGAAACATCTAAAAAACAAAGCAACAGAGCCTAGGGCACTTCCACTTATGGTCCTATAGCTTAGGGAAATCAAAATCAAAAAGACACAGCCACCCCAAAGTTTGGAATGGCTCTGTTTACAAGAACATCGTTTACAGTACAAGTTCAACATCGCAGAAAGTGAAAAATGGATAAAGAAGTTGTGGTATTTACTTACAACGCAATATCACTCAGCAATGAAATATATGTCATCAGGCCCTTAGCAGCATAATGAGTGGATTCAGGTATGATGATTCTAACTGAAATAAGTCACACAGAAAAAGAAACATCATAAGATATCAGTAATACACGGAATGTAAACTTGGCTACACAGGAACTGAATTACAGAACAGAACAGGGTCTCAAATTTAGAAAACCAACTTATGCTTGCTTAAGGGTAAAGGTGAGTTGGGGTGCTGCATAAAACCAGAGATTGAAATGAGCACAGATAAAGTTCCTTAAGCCAAATATGGAATAGACAAGAGCTACTCCTTGCTCAACGAAATGGACTCAACACAGCATATTAAACGCCTAAGAATGTACCTGACTAGTAAGTATCTTAAAACCTATGGAATGCTATGTCTCCAAAAGAGAATCAAGCATGTGTACAGGGGCATAAACGCAGCAGTGATAGGATTGGAGAGGTTCGGTGAGCAAATGAAGACCCTTTGAAGTCATATTGCATGGTACCCATTCCACGGGTCTCAACTCTCCAGGTTTAAGGTATTCTTCCTTCAGCTAAAACATGCATGTGGAACCCAGAGTATGATCAACCGTGTGATCGGGAGACGTGTTCAAATATGTCTCAGTTTTTGTACCCCGGTACTCGGGTGCAACATTCCAGACGCTTTACTAACACTCTCCCGACTTGGAGAGTCAGTCCCTTTAACCTCCTGTTTGGCCCAGTTTGCAATTTCTGCGGAAGATGAACAGGAATAGCGAGAACCAATGAGAGACTAGCTGGAGGTGTCTGGACGGGCAAATTTAACTCTCATTGCCCACCAGGAAGAGGAATTAACCAAAGGCTCAGCGTGCCGTGCCGGAACCAGATTAGGGCCTGAAGCCATCCTGCGGTGTTGCGGCCAGCTCAAAAGAAAGCGAGTTGAAGAAAGGAGCTCAGGGGCACTGTAATTCACAAACCTGCAGAGTTATAAATGACAGCTATCGTCCAAAAATATACTGAAGTAAGGCTGCCAAGAGGACTTGAAAGCGGGGCAGAATTGCAGGAAACCAATTTCAGGAGGTAGACTGGAATTGCATTGAAAGCATAGGAAAAGAGGAAGAACGTCCACAATGATGCACTTGGCCATAAAGGGCGTATGCGTTTTTTCCTGAATATATTCAGGAAAAAACGCATACGCCCTTTTTGGCCAACCAAGCAAGCTTGCAAACGAAATCTGCACTACAATGAAGTCTCACTTCCCCCCGGTCAAAAGGACCATCTGAAAAAAGTGTAAAATCCAGAAAGGCAGGACAGGCCATGGAGAACTGGGAGCATTGTTATGCTGATGGGAGGGATGTAAATTGCCAACAGACACTCCGGAGAAGTGTATGGTGTTTCCTGAAACATCTAAAAAACAAAGCAACAGAGCCTAGGGCACTTCTACTTATGGTCCTATAGCTTAGGGAAATTAAAATCAAAAAGACACAGCCACCCCAAAATTTGGGACGCCTCTGTTTACAAGAACCTCGTTTACCATACAAGTTCAGTATCACAGAAAGTGAAAAATGGATAAAGAACTTGTGGTACTTACATACAATGCAGTATCACTCAGCAATGAAATCTATGTCATCAGGCCCGTAGCAGCATAATGAATGGATTCAGGTACGATGACTCTAACTGAAATAAGTCACACAGAAAAAGAAACATCATAAGATATCAGTAATACACGGAATGTAAACTTGGCTACACAGGAACTGAATTACAGAACAGAACAGGGTCTCAAATTTAGAAAACCAACTTATTCTTGCTTAAGGGGAAAGGTGAGTTGGGGTGGTGCATAAAACCAGAGATTGAAATGAGCACAGATAAAGTTCCTTAAGCCAAATATGGAATAGACAAGAGCTACTCCTTGCTCAATGAAATGGACTCTACACACCATATTAAATGCCTAAGAATGTACCTGACTAGTAAGTATCTTAAAACCTATGGATTGCTATGTCTCCAAAAGAGAATCAAGCGTGTGTACAGGGGCATAAATGCAGCAGTGATAGGATTGGAGAGGTTCGGTGAGCAAATGAAGACCCTTTGAAGTCATATTGCATGGTACCCATTCCACGGGTCTCAACTCTCCAGGTTTAAGGTATTCTTCCTTCAGCTAAAACATGCATGTGGAACCCAGAGTATGATCAACCGTGTGAACGGGAGACGTGTTCAAATATGTCTCAGTTTTCCTCCCCTGGTACTCGGGTGCAACATTCCAGACGCTTTACTAACACTCTCCCCACTTGGAGAGTCAGCGCCTTTAACCTCCTGTTTGGCCCAGTTTGCAATTTCTGCGGAAGATGAACAGGAATAGGGAGAACCAATGAGAGACTAGCTGGAGGTGTCTGGACGGGCAAATTTAACTCTCATTTCCCACCAGGAAGAGGAAATAACCAAAGGCTCAGCGTGCCGTGCCGGAACCAGATTAGGGCCTGAAGCCATCCTGCGGTGTTGCGGCCAGGTCAAAAGAAAGCGAGTTGAAGAAAGGAGCTCAGGGGCACTGTAATTCACAAACCTGCAGAGTTATAAATGACAGCTATCGTCCAAAAATATACTGAAGTAAGGCTGCCAAGAGGACTTGAAAGCGGGGCAGAATTGCAGGAAACTGATTTCAGGAGGTAGACTGGAATTGCATTGAAAGCATAGGAAAAGAGGCAGAACGTCCACAATGATGCACTTGGCCTAAAAGGGCGTATGCGTTTTTTCCTGAATATATTCAGGAAAAAACGCATACGCCCTTTTTGGCCAACCAAGCAAGCTTGCAAAGGAAATCTGCACTACAATGAAGTCTCACTTCCCCCCGGTCAAAAGGGCCATCTGAAAAAAGTGTAAAATCCAGAAAGGCAGGACAGGCCATGGAGAACTGGGAGCCTTGTTATGCTGATGGGCGGGATGTAAATTGCCAACAGACACTCGGGAGAAGTGTATGGTGTTTCCTGAAACATCTAAAAAACAAAGCAACAGAGCCTAGGGCACTTCCACTTATGGTCCTATAGCTTAGGGAAATTAAAATCAAAAAGACACAGCCACCCCAAAGTTTGGGACGCCTCTGTTTACAAGAACCTCGTTTACCGTACAAGTTCAACATCGCAGAAAGTGAAAAATGGATAAAGAAGTTGTGGTATTTACTTACAAAGCAATATCACTCAGCAATGAAATCTATGTCATCAGGCCCTTAGCAGCATAATGAGTGGATTCAGGTATGATGATTCTAACTGAAATAAGTCACACAGAAAAAGAAACATCATAAGATATCAGTAATACACGGAATGTAAACTTGGCTACACAGGAACTGAATTGCAAAACAAAACAGGGTCTCAAATTTAGAAAACCAACTTATGCTTGCTTAAGGGGAAAGGTGAGTTGGGGTGCTGCATAAAACCAGAGATTGAAATGAGCACAGATAAAGTTCCTTAAGCCAAATATGGAATAGACAAGAGCTACTCCTTGCTCAACGAAATGGATTCAACACCCCATATTAAACGCCTAAGAATGTACCTGACTAGTAAGTATCTTAAAACCTATGGATTGCTATGTCTCTGAAAGAGAATCAAGCATGTGTACAGGGGCATAAACGCAGCAGTGATAGGATTGGAGAGGTTCGGTGAGCAAATGAAGACCCTTTGAAGTCATATTGCATGGTACCCATTCCACGGGTTTCAACTCTCCAGGTTTAAGGTATTCTTCCTTCAGCTAAAACATGCATGTGGAACCTAGAGTATGATCAACCGTGTGATCGGGAGACATGTTCAAATATGTCTCAGTTTTCGTACGCTGATACTCGGGTGCAACATTCCAGACGCTTTACTAACACTCTCCCGACTTGGAGAGTCAGTCCCTTTAACCTCCTGTTTGGCCCAGTTTGCAATTTCTGCGGAAGATGAACAGGAATAGCGAGAACCAATGAGAGACTAGCTGGAGGTGTCTGGACGGGAAAATTTAACTCTCATTTCCCACCAGGAAGAGGAATTAACCAAAGGCTCAGCGTGCCGTGCCGGAACGAGATTAGGGCCGGAAGCCATCCTGCGGTGTTGCGGCCAGGTCACAAGAAAGCGAGTTGAAGAAAGGAGCTCAGGGGCACTGTAATTCACAAACCTGCAGAGTTATAAATGACAGCTATCGTCCAAAAATATACTGAAGTAAGGCTGCCAAGAGGACTTGAAAGCGGGGCAGAATTGCAGGAAACCGATTTCAGGAGGTAGACTGGAATTGCATTGAAAGCATAGGAAAAGAGGCAGAACGTCCACAATGATGCACTTGGCCAAAAAGGGCGTATGCGTTTTTTCCTGAATATATTCAGGAAAAAACGCATACGCCCTTTTTGGCCAACCAAGCAAGCTTGCAAAGGAAATCTGCACTACAATGAAGTCTCACTTCCCCCCGGTCAAAAGGGCCATCTGAAAAAAGTGTAAAATCCAGAAAGGCAGGACAGGCCATGGAGAACTGGGAGCCTTGTTATGCTGATGGGCGGGATGTAAATTGCCAACAGACACTCGGGACAAGTGTATGGTGTTTCCTGAAACATCTAAAAAACAAAGCAACAGAGCCTAGGGCACTTCCACTTATGGTCCTATAGCTTACGGAAATTAAAATCAAAAAGACACAGCCACGCCAAAGTTTGGGACGCCTCTGTTTACAAGAACCTCCTTTACCGTACAAGTTCAACATCACAGAAAGTGAAAAATGGATAAAGAACTTGTGGTACTTACGTACAATGCAGTATCACTCAGCAATGAAATCTATGTCATCAGGCTCGTAGCAGCATAATGAGTGGATTCAGGTACGATGATTCTAACTGAAATAAGTCACACAGAAAAAGAAACATCATAAGATATCAGTAATACACGGAATGTAAACTTGGCTACACAGGAACTGAATTCCAAAACAGAACAGAGTCTCAAATTTAGAAAACCAACTTATGCTTGTTTAAGGGGAAAGGTGATTTGGGGTGCTGCATGAATCCAGAGATTGAAATGAGCACAGATAAAGTTCCTTAAGCCAAATATGGAATAGACAAGAGCTACTCCTTGCTCAACGAAATGGACTCAACACCGCATATTAAACGCCTAAGAATGTACCTGACTAGTAAGTATCTTAAAACCTATGGATTGCTATGTCTCCGGAAGAGAATCAAGCATGTGTACAGGGGCATAAACGCAGCAGTGATAGGATTGGAGAGGTTCGGTGAGCAAATGAAGACCCTTTGAAGTCATATTGCATGGTACCCATTCCACGGGTTTCAACTACCCAGGTTTAAGGTATTCTTCCTTCAGCTAAAACATGCATGTGGAACCTAGAGTATGATCAACCGTGTGATCGGGAGACGTGTTCAAATATGTCTCAGTTTTCGTACCCTGGTACCCGGGTGCAACATTCCAGACGCTTTACTAACACTCTCCCGACTTGGAGAGTCAGTCCCTTTAACCTCCTGTTTGGCCCAGTTTGCAATTTCTGCGGAAGATGAACAGGAATAGCGAGAACCAATGAGAGACTAGCTGGAGGTGTCTGGACGGGCAAATTTAACTCTCATTTCCCACCAGGAAGAGGAAATAACCAAGGGCTCAGCGAGCCATGCCGGAACCAGATTATGGCCGGCAGCCATCCTGCGGTGTTGCGGCCATCTCACGAGAAAGCGAGTTGAAGAAAGGAGCTCAGGGGCACTGTAATTCACAAACCTGCAGAGTTATAAATGACAGCTATCGTCCAAAAATATACTGAAGTAAGGCTGCCAAGAGGACTTGAATGCGGGGCAGAATTGCAGGAAACCGATTTCAGGAGGTAGACTGGAATTGCATTGAAAGCATAGGAAAAGAGACAGAACGTCCACAATGATGCACTTGGCCAAAAAGGGCGTATGCGTTTTTTCCTGAATATATTCAGGAAAAAACGCATACGCCCTTTTTGGCCAACCAAGCAAACTTGCAAAGGAAATCTGCACTACAATGAAGTCTCACTTCCCCCCGGTCAAAAGGGCCATCTGAAAAAAGTGTAAAATCCAGAAAGGCAGGACAGGCCATGGAGAACTGGGAGCCTTGTTATGCTGATGGGCGGGATGTAAATTGCCAACAGACACTCGGGAGAAGTGTATGGTGTTTCCTGAAACATCTAAAAAACAAAGCAACAGAGCCTAGGGCACTTCCACTTATGGTCCTATAGCTTAGGGAAATTAAAATCAAAAAGACACAGCCACCCCAAAGTTTGGGACGCCTCTGTTTACAAGAACCTCGTTTACCGTACAAGTTCAGTATCACAGAAAGTGAAAAATGGATAAAGAACTTGTGGTACTTATGTACAATGCAGTATCACTCAGCAATGAAATCTATGTCATCAGGCCCGTAGCAGCATAATGAGTGGATTCAGGTACGATGATTCTAACTGAAATAAGTCACACAGAAAAAGAAACATCATAAGATATCAGTAATACACAGAATGTAAACTTGGCTACACAGGAACTGAATTCCAAAACAGAACAGGGTCTCAAATTTAGAAAACCAACTTATGCTTGCTTAAGGGGAAAGGTGAGTTGGGGTGCTGCATAAAACCAGAGATTGAAATGAGCACAGATAAAGTTCCTTAAGCCAAATATGGAATAGACAAGAGCTACTCCTTGCTCAACGAAATGGACTCAACACCCCATATTAAACGCCTAAGAATGTACCTGACTAGTAAGTATCTTAAAACCTATGGATTGCTATGTCTCCAAAAGAGAATCAAGCGTGTGTACAGGGGCATAAACGCAGCAGTGATAGGATTGGAGAGGTTCGGTGAGCAAATGAAGATCCTTTGAAGTCATATTGCATGGTACCCATTCCACGGATCTCAACTACCCAGGTTTAAGGTATTCTTCCTTCAGCTAAAACATGCATGTGGAACCCAGAGTATGATCAACCGTGTGAACGGGAGACGTGTTCAAATATGTCTCAGTTTTCCTCCCCTGGTACTCGGGTGCAACATTCCAGACGCTTTACTAACACTCTCCCCACTTGGAGAGTCAGCGCCTTTAACCTCCTGTTTGGCCCAGTTTGCAATTTCTGCGGAAGATGAACAGGAATAGGGAGAACCAATGAGAGACTAGCTGGAGGTGTCTGGACGGGCAAATTTAACTCTCATTTCCCACCAGGAAGAGGAATTAACCAAAGGCTCAGCATGCCGTGCCGGAACCACATTAGGGCCTGAAGCCATCCTGCGGTGTTGCGGCCAGCTCACAAGAAAGCGAGTTGAAGAAAGGAGCTCAGGGGCACTGTAATTCACAAACCTGCAGAGTTATAAATGACAGCTATCGTCCAAAAATATACTGAAGTAAGGCTGCCAAGAGGACTTGAATGCGGGGCAGAATTGCAGGAAACCGATTTCAGGAGGTAGACTGGAATAGCATTGAAAGCATAGGAAAAGAGACAGAACGTCCACAATGATGCACTTGGCCAAAAAGGGCGTATGCGTTTTTTCCTGAATATATTCAGGAAAAAACGCATACGCCCTTTTTGGCAAACCAAGCAAACTTGCAAAGGAAATCTGCACTACAATGAAGTCTCACTTCCCCCCGGTCAAAAGGGCCATCTGAAAAAAGTGTAAAATCCAGAAAGGCAGGACAGGCCATGGAGAACTGGGAGCCTTGTTATGCTGATGGGCGGGATGTAAATTGCCAACAGACACTCGGGAGAAGTGTATGGTGTTTCCTGAAACATCTAAAAAACAAAGCAACAGAGCCTAGGGCACTTCCACTTATGGTCCTATAGCTTAGGGAAATTAAAATCAAAAAGACACAGCCACCCCAAAGTTTGGGACGCCTCTGTTTACAAGAACCTCGTTTACCGTACAAGTTCAGTATCACAGAAAGTGAAAAATGGATAAAGAACTTGTGGTACTTATGTACAATGCAGTATCACTCAGCAATGAAATCTATGTCATCAGGCCCGTAGCAGCATAATGAGTGGATTCAGGTACGATGATTCTAAATGAAATAAGTCACACAGAAAAAGAAACATCATAAGATATCAGTAATACACGGAATGTAAACTTGGCTACACAGGAACTGAATTCCAAAACAGAACAGGGTCTCAAATTTAGAAAACCAACTTATGCTTGCTTAAGGGGAAAGGTGAGTTGGGGTGCTGCATAAAACCAGAGATTGAAATGAGCACAGATAAAGTTCCTTAAGCCAAATATGGAATAGAAAAGAGCTACTCCTTGCTCAACGAAATGGACTCAACACCCCATATTAAACGCCTAAGAATGTACCTGACTAGTAAGTATATTAAAACCTATGGATTGCTATGTCTCCAAAAGAGAATCAAGCATGTGTACAGGGGCATAAACGCAGCAGTGATAGGATTGGAGCAGTTCGCTGAGCAAATGAAGACCCTTTGAAGTCATATTGCATGGTACCCATTCCACGGGTCTCAACTCTCCAGGTTTAAGGTATTCTTCCTTCAGCAAAAACATGCATGTGGAACCCAGAGTATGATCAACCGTGTGAACGGGAGACGTGTTCAAATATGTCTCAGTTTTCCTCCCCTGGTACTCGGGTGCAACATTCCAGACGCTTTACTAACACTCTCCCCACTTGGAGAGTCAGCGCCTTTAACCTACTGTTTGGCCCAGTTTGCAATTTCTGCGCAAGATGAACAGGAATAGCGAGAACCAATGAGAGACTAGCTGGAGGTGTGTGGACGGGCAAATTTAACTCTCATTTCCCACCAGGAAGAGGAAATAACCAAAGGCTCAGCGTGCCGTGCCGGAATCAGATTAGGGCCTGAAGCCATCCTGCGGTGTTGCGGCCAGCTCACAAGAAAGCGAGTTGAAGAAAGGAGCTCAGGGGCACTGTAATTCACAAACCTGCTGAGTTATAAATGACAGCTATCGTCCAAAAATATACTGAAGTAAGGCTGCCAAGAGGACTTGAAAGCGGGGCAGAATTGCAGGAAACCGATTTCAGGAGGTAGACTGGAATTGCATTGAAAGCATAGAAAAAGAGGCAGAACGTCCACAATGATGCACTTGGCCAAAAAGGGCGTATGCGTTTTTTCCTGAATATATTCAGGAAAAAACGCATACGCCCTTTTTGGCCAACCAAGCAAGCTTGCAAAGGAAATCTGCACTACAATGAAGTCTCACTTCCCCCCGGTCAAAAGGGCCATCTGAAAAAAGTGTAAAATCCAGAAAGGCAGGACAGGCCATGGAGAACTGGGAGCCTTGTTATGCTGATGGGCGGGATGTAAATTGCCAACAGACACTCGGGAGAAGTGTATGGTGTTTCCTGAAACATCTAAAAAACAAAGCAACAGAGCCTAGGGCACTTCCACTTATGGTCCTATAGCTTAGGGAAATTAAAATCAAAAAGACACAGCCACCCCAAAGTATGGAACGGCTCTGTTTACAAGAACCTCGTTTACAGTACAAGTTCAACATTGCAGAAAGTGAAAAATGGATAAAGAAGTTGTGGTATTTACTTACAAAGCAATATCACTCAGCAATGAAATCTATGTCATCAGGCCCTTAGCAGCACAATGAGTGGATTCAGGTATGATGATTCTAACTGAAATAAGTCACACAGAAAAAGAAACATCATAAGATATCAGTAATACACGGAATGTAAACTTGGCTACACAGGAACTGAATTACAGAACAGAACAGGGTCTCAAATTTAGAAAACCAACTTATGCTTGCTTAAGGGGAAAGGTGAGTTGCGGTGCTGCATAAAACCAGAGATTGAAATGAGCACAGATAAAGTTCCTTAAGCCAAATATGGAATAGACAAGAGCTACTCCTTGCTCAACGAAATGGACTCAACACCGCATTTTAAACGCCTAAGAATGTACCTGACTAGTAAGTATCTTAAAACCTATGGATTGCTATGTCTCCGAAAGAGAATCAAGCATGTGCACAGGGGCATAAACGCAGCAGTGATAGGATTAGAGAGGTTCGGTGAGCAAATGAAGACCCTTTGAAGTCATTTTGCATGGTACCCATTCCACGGGTTTCAACTACCCAGGTTTAAGGTATTCTTCCTTCAGCTAAAACATGCATGTGGAACCTAGAGTATGATCAACCGTGTGATCGGGAGACGTGTTCAAATATGTCTCAGTTTTCGTACCCTGGTACTCGGGTGCAACATTCCAGACGCTTTACTAACACTCTCCCGACTTGGAGAGTCAGTCCCTTTAACCTCCTGTTTGGCCCAGTTTGCAATTTCTGCGGAAGATGAACAGGAATAGGGAGAACCAATGAGAGACTAGCTGGAGGTGTCTGGACGGGCAAATTTAACTCTCATTTCCCACCAGGAAGACGAAATAACCAAAGGCTCAGCGTGCCGTGCCGGAACCAGATTAGGGCCTGAAGCCATCCTGCGGTGTTGCGGCCAGCTCACAAGAAAGCGAGTTGAAGAAAGGAGCTCAGGGGCACTGTAATGCACAAACCTGCAGAGTTATAAATGACAGCTATCGTCCAAAAATATACTGAAGTAAGGCTGCCAAGAGGACTTGAAAGCGGGGCAGAATTGCAGGAAACCGATTTCAGGAGGTAGACTGGAATTGCATTGAAAGCATAGGAAAAGAGGCAGAACGTCCACAATGATGCACTTGGCCAAAAAGGGCGTATGCGTTTTTTCCTGAATATATTCAGGAAAAAACGCATACGCCCTTTTTGGCCAACCAAGCAAGCTTGCAAAGGAAATCTGCACTACAATGAAGTCTCACTTCCCCCCGGTCAAAAGGGCCATCTGAAAAAAGTGTAAAATGCAGAAAGGCAGGACAGGCCATGGAGAACTGGGAGCCTTGTTATGCTGATGGGCGGGATGTAAATTGCCAACAGACACTCGGGAGCAGTGTATGGTGTTTCCTGAAACATCTAAAAAACAAAGCAACAGAGCCTAGGGAACTTCCACTTATGGTCCTATAGCTTAGGGAAATTAAAATCAAAAAGACACAGCCACCCCAAAGTTTGGGACGCCTCTGTTTACAAGAACCTCATTTACCGTACAAGTTCAGTATCACAGAAAGTGAAAAATGGATAAAGAACTTGTGGTACTTATGTACAATGCAGTATCACTCAGCAATGAAATCTATGTCATCAGGCCCATAGCAGCATAATGAGTGGATTCAGGTACGATGATTCTAACTGAAATAAGTCACACAGAAAAAGAAACATCATAAGATATCACTAATACATGGAATGTAAACTTGGCTACACAGGAACTGAATTACAGAACAGAACAGGGTCTCAAATTTAGAAAACCAACTTATGCTTGCTTAAGGGGAAAGGTGAGTTGGGGTGCTGCATAAAACCAGAGATTGAAATGAGCACAGATAAAGTTCCTTAAGCCAAATATGGAATAGACAAGAGCTACTCCTTGCTCAACGAAATGGACTCAACACCGCATATTAAACGCCTAAGAATGTACCTGACTAGTAAGTATCTTAAAACCTATGGATTGCTATGTCTCCAAAAGAGAATCAAGCATGTGTACAGGGGCATAAACGCAGCAGTGATAGGATTGGAGAGGTTCGGTGAGCAAATGAAGATCCTTTGAAGTCATATTGCTTGGTACCCATTCCACGGGTCTCAACTCTCCAGGTTTAAGGTATTCTTCCTTCAGCTAAAACATGCATGTGGAACCCAGAGTATGATCAACCGTGTGAACGGGAGACGTGTTCAAATATGTCTCAGTTTTCCTCCCCTGGTACTCGGGTGCAACATTCCAGACGCTTTACTAACACTCTCCCCACTTAGAGAGTCAGCGCCTTTAACCTCCTGTTTGGCCCAGTTTGCAATTTCTGCGGAAGATGAACAGGAATAGGGAGAACCAATGAGAGACTAGCTGGAGGTTTCTGGACGGGCAAATTTAACTCTCATTTCCACCAGTAAGAGGAAATAACCAAAGGCTCAGCGTGCCGTGCCGGAATCAGATTAGGGCCTGAAGCCATCCTGCGGTGTTGCGGCCAGCTCACAAGAAAGCGAGTTGAAGAAAAGAGCTCAGGGGCACTGTAATTCACAAACCTGCAGAGTTATAAATGACAGCTATCGTCCAAAAATATACTGAAGTAAGGCTGCCAAGAGGACTTGAAAGCGGGGCAGAATTGCAGGAAACCGATTTCAGGAGGTAGACTGGAATTGCATTGAAAGCATAGGAAAAGAGGCAGAACGTCCACAATGATGCACTTGGCCAAAAAGGGCGTATGCGTGTTTTCCTGAATATATTCAGGAAAAAACGCATACGCCCTTTTTGGCCAACCAAGCAAGCTTGCAAAGGAAATCTGCACTACAATGAAGTCTCACTTCCCCCCGGTCAAAAGGGCCATCTGAAAAAAGTGTAAAATCCAGAAAGGCAGGACAGGCCATGGAGAACTGGGAGCCTTGTTATGCTGATGGGCGGGATGTAAATTGCCAACAGACACTCGGGAGAAGTGTATGGTGTTTCCTGAAACATCTAAAAAACAAAGCAACAGAGCCTAGGGCACTTCCACTTATGGTCCTATAGCTTAGGGAAATTAAAATCAAAAAGACACAGCCACCCCAAAGTTTGGGACGCCTCTGTTTACAAGAACCTCGTTTACCGTACAAGTTCAGTATCACAGAAAGTGAAAAATGGATAAAGAACTTGTGGTACTTATGTACAATGCAGTATCACTCAGCAATGAAATCTATGTCATCAGGCCCGTAGCAGCATAATGAGTGGATTCAGGTACGATGATTCTAACTGAAATAAGTCACACAGAAAAAGAAACATCATAAGATATCAGTAATACACAGAATGTAAACTTGGCTACACAGGAACTGAATTCCAAAACAGAACAGGGTCTCAAATTTAGAAAACCAACTTATGCTTGCTTAAGGGGAAAGGTGAGTTGGGGTGCTGCATAAAACCAGAGATTGAAATGAGCACAGATAAAGTTCCTTAAGCCAAATATGGAATAGACAAGAGCTACTCCTTGCTCAACGAAATGGACTCAACACCCCATATTAAACGCCTAAGAATGTACCTGACTAGTAAGTATCTTAAAACCTATGGATTGCTATGTCTCCAAAAGAGAATCAAGCGTGTGTACAGGGGCATAAACGCAGCAGTGATAGGATTGGAGAGGTTCGGTGAGCAAATGAAGATCCTTTGAAGTCATATTGCATGGTACCCATTCCACGGATCTCAACTACCCAGGTTTAAGGTATTCTTCCTTCAGCTAAAACATGCATGTGGAACCCAGAGTATGATCAACCGTGTGAACGGGAGACGTGTTCAAATATGTCTCAGTTTTCCTCCCCTGGTACTCGGGTGCAACATTCCAGACGCTTTACTAACACTCTCCCCACTTGGAGAGTCAGCGCCTTTAACCTCCTGTTTGGCCCAGTTTGCAATTTCTGCGGAAGATGAACAGGAATAGGGAGAACCAATGAGAGACTAGCTGGAGGTGTCTGGACGGGCAAATTTAACTCTCATTTCCCACCAGGAAGAGGAATTAACCAAAGGCTCAGCGTGCCGTGCTGGAACCAGATTAGGGCCTGAAGCCATCCTGCGGTGTTGCGGCCAGCTCACAAGAAAGCGAGTTGAAGAAAGGAGCTCAGGGGCACTGTAATTCACAAACCTGCAGAGTTATAAATGACAGCTATCGTCCAAAAATATACTGAAGTAAGGCTGCCAAGAGGACTTGAAAGTGGGGCAGAATTGCAGGAAACCGATTTCAGGAGGTAGACTGGAATTGCATTGAAAGCATAGGAAAAGAGGCAGAACGTCCACAATGATGCACTTGGCCAAAAAGGGCGTAGGCGTTTTTTCCTGAATATATTCAGGAAAAAACGCATACGCCCTTTTTGGCCAACCAAGCAAACTTGCAAAGGAAATCTGCACTACAATGAAGTCTCACTTCCCCATGGTCAAAAGGGCCATCTGAAAAAAGTGTAAAATCCAGAAAGGCAGGACAGGCCATGGAGAACTGGGAGCCTTGTTATGCTGATGGGCGGGATGTAAATTGCCAACAGACACTCGGGAGAAGTGTATGTTGTTTCCTGAAACATCTAAAAAACAAAGCAACAGAGCCTAGGGCACTTCCACTTATGGTCCTATAGCTTAGTGAAATTAAAATCAAAAAGACACAGCCACCCCAAAGTTTGGGACGCCTCTGTTTACAAGAACCTCATTTACCGTACAAGTTCAGTATCACAGAAAGTGAAAAATGGATAAAGAACTTGTGGTACTTATGTAAAATGCAGTATCACTCAGCAATGAAATCTATGTCATCAGGCCCGTAGCCACATAATGACTGGATTCAGGTACGATGATTCTAACTGAAATAATTCACACAGAAAAAGAAACATCATAAGATATCAGTAATACACGGAATGTAAACTTGGCTACACAGGAACTGAATTCCAAAACAGAACAGGGTCTCAAATTTAGAAAACCAACTTATGCTTGCTTAAGGGGAAAGGTGAGTTGGGGTGCTGCATAAAACCAGAGATTGAAATGAGCACAGATAAAGTTCCTTAAGCCAAATATGGAATAGACAAGAGCTACTCGTTGCTCAACGAAATGGACTCAACACCGCATATTAAACGCCTAAGAATGTACCTGACTAGTAAGTATCTTAAAACCTATGGATTGCTATGTCTCTGAAAGAGAATCAAGCATGTGTACAGGGGCATAAACGCAGCAGTGATAGGATTGGAGAGGTTCGGTGAGCAAATGAAGACCCTTTGAAGTCATATTGCATGGTACCCATTCCACGGGTCTCAACTCTCCAGGTTTAAGGTATTCTTCCTTCAGCTAAAACATGCATGTGGAACCCAGAGTATGATCAACTGTGTGAACGGGAGACGTGTTCAAATATGTCTCAGTTTTCCTCCCCTGGTACTCGGGTGCAACATTCCAGACGCTTTACTAACACTCTCCCCACTTGGAGAGTCAGCGCCTTTAACCTCCTGTTTGGCCCAGTTTGCAATTTCTGCGGAAGATGAACAGGAATAGGGAGAACCAATGAGAGACTAGCTGGAGGTTTCTGGACGGGCAAATTTAACTCTCATTTCCCACCAGGAAGAGGAATTAACCAAAGGCTCAGCATGCCATGCCGGAACCAGATTAGGGCCTGAAGCCATCCTGCGGTGTTGCGGCCAGCTCACAAGAAAGCGAGTTGAAGAAAGGAGCTCAGGGGCACTGTAATTCACAAACCTGCAGAGTTATAAATGACAGCTATCGTCAAAAGAAATATACTAAAGTAAGGCTGCCAAGAGGACTTGAAAGCGGGGCAGAATTGCAGGAAACCGATTTCAGAAGGTAGACTGGAATTGCATTGAAAGCATAGGAAAAGAGGCAGAACGTCCACAATGATGCACTTGGCCAAAAAGGGCGTATGCGTTTTTTCCTGAATATATTCAGGAAAAAACGCATACGCCCTTTTTGGCCAACCAAGCAAGCTTGCAAAGGAAATCTGCACTACAATGAAGTCTCACTTCCCCCCGGTCAAAAGGGCCATCTGAAAAAAGTGTAAAATCCAGAAAGGCAGGACAGGCCATGGAGAACTGGGAGCCTTGTTATGCTGATGGGCGGGATGTAAATTGCCAACAGACACTCGGGAGAAGTGTATGGTGTTTCCTGAAACATCTAAAAAACAAAGCAACAGAGCCTAGGGCACTTCCACTTATGGTCCTATAGCTTAGGGAAATTAAAATCAAAAAGACACAGCCACCCCAAAGTTTGGGACGCCTCTGTTTACAAGAACCTCGTTTACCGTACAAGTTCAGTATCACAGAAAGTGAAAAATGGATAAAGAACTTGTGGTACTTATGTACAATGCAGTATCACTCAGCAATGAAATCTATGTCATCAGGCCCGTAGCAGCATAATGAGTGGATTCAGGTACGATGATTCTAACTGAAATAAGTCACACAGAAAAAGAAACATCATAAGATATCAGTAATACACAGAATGTAAACTTGGCTACACAGGAAATGAATTCCAAAACAGAACAGGGTCTCAAATTTAGAAAACCAACTTATGCTTGCTTAAGGGGAAAGGTGAGTTGGGGTGCTGCATAAAACCAGAGATTGAAATGAGCACAGATAAAGTTCCTTAAGCCAAATATGGAATAGAAAAGAGCTACTCCTTGCTCAACGAAATGGACTCAACACCCCATATTAAACGCCTAAGAATGTACCTGACTAGTAAGTATCTTAAAACCTATGGATTGCTATGTCTCCAAAAGAGAATCAAGCATGTGTACAGGGGCATAAACGCAGCAGTGATAGGATTGGAGCGGTTCGATGAGCAAATGAAGACCCTTTGAAGTCATATTGCATGGTACCCATTCCACGGGTCTCAACTCTCCAGGTTTAAGGTATTCTTCCTTCAGCAAAAACATGCATGTGGAACCCAGAGTATGATCAACCGTGTGAACGGGAGACGTGTTCAAATATGTCTCAGTTTTCCTCCCCTGGTACTCGGGTGCAACATTCCAGACGCTTTACTAACACTCTCCCCACTTGGAGAGTCAGCGCCTTTAATCTCCTGTTTGGCCCAGTTTGCAATTTCTGCGCAAGATGAACAGGAATAGGGAGAACCAATGAGAGACTAGCTGGAGGTGTCTGGACGGGCAAATTTAACTCTCATTTCCCACCAGGAAGAGGAATTAACCAAAGGCTCAGCATGCCGTGCCGGAACCACATTAGGGCCTGAAGCCATCCTGCGGTGTTGCGGCCAGCTCACAAGAAAGCGAGTTGAAGAAAGGAGCTCAGGGGCACTGTAATTCACAAACCTGCAGAGTTATAAATGACAGCTATCGTCCAAAAATATACTGAAGTAAGGCTGCCAAGAGGACTTGAAAGCGGGGCAGAATTGCAGGAAACCGATTTCAGGAGGTAGACTGGAATTGCATTGAAAGCATAGGAAAAGAGGCAGAACGTCCACAATGATGCACTTGGCCAAAAAGGGCGTATGCGTTTTTTCCTGAATATATTCAGGAAAAAACGCATATGCCCTTTTTGGCCAACCAAGCAAGCTTGCAAAGGAAATCTGCACTACAATGAAGTCTCACTTCTCCCCGGTCAAAAGGGCCATCTGAAAAAAGTGTAAAATCCAGAAAGGCAGGACAGGCCATGGAGAACTGGGAGCCTTGTTATGCTGATGGGCGGGATGTAAATTGCCAACAGACACTCGGGAGAAGTGTATGGTGTTTCCTGAAACATCTAAAATACAAAGCAACAGAGCCTAGGGCACTTCCACTTATGGTCCTATAGCTTAGGGAAATTAAAATCAAAAAGAAACAGCCACCCCAAAGTATGGAATGGCTCTGTTTACAACAACCTAGTTTACAGTACAAGTTCAACATCGCAGAAAGTGAAAAATGGATAAAGAAGTTGTGGTATTTACTTACAAAGCAATATCACTCAGCAATGAAATCTATGTCATCAGGCCCTTAGCAGCACAATGAGTGGATTCAGGTATGATGATTCTAACTGAAATAAGTCACACAGAAAAAGAAACATCATAAGATATCAGTAATACACGGAATGTAAACTTGGCTACACAGGAACTGAATTACAGAACAGAACAGGGTCTCAAATTTAGAAAACCAACTTATGCTTGCTTAAGGGGAAAGGTGAGTTGGGGTGCTGCATAAAACCAGAGATTGAAATGAGCACAGATAAAGTTCCTTAAGCCAAATATGGAATAGACAAGAGCTACTCCTTGCTCAATGAAATGGACTCAACACCGCATATTAAACGCCTAAGAATGTACCTGACTAGTAAGTATCTTAAAACCTATGGATTGCTATGTCTCCGAAAGAGAATCAAGCATGTGTACAGGGGCATAAACGCAGCAGTGATAGGATTGGAGAGGTTCGGTGAGCAAATGAAGACCCTTTGAAGTCATATTGCATGGTACCCATTCCACGGGTTTCAACTACCCAGGTTTAAGGTATTCTTCCTTCAGCTAAAACATGCATGTGGAACCCAGAGTATGATCAACCGTGTGAACGGGAGACGTGTTGAAATATGTCTCAGTTTTCCTCCCCTGGTACTCGGGTGCAACATTCCAGACGCTTTACTAACACTCTCCCCACTTGGAGAGTCAGCGCCTTTAACCTCCTGTTTGGCCCAGTTTGCAATTTCTGCGGAAGATGAACAGGAATAGGGAGAACCAATGAGAGACTAGCTGGAGGTGTCTGGACGGGCAAATTTAACTCTCATTTCCCACCAGGAAGAGGAAATAACCAAAGGCTCACTGTGCCGTGCCGGAACCAGATTAGGGCCTGAAGCCATCCTGCGGTGTTGCGGCCAGCTCACAAGAAAGCGAGTTGAAGAAAGGAGCTCAGGGGCACTGTAATTCACAAACCTGCAGAGTTATAAATGACAGCTATCGTCCAAAAATATACTGAAGTAAGGCTGCCAAGAGGACTTGAAAGCGGGGCAGAATTGCAGGAAACCGATTTCAGGAGGTAGACTGGAATTGCATTGAAAGCATAGGAAAAGAGGCAGAACGTCCACAATGATGCACTTGGCCAAAAAGGGCGTATGCGTTTTTTCCTGAATATATTCAGGAAAAAACGCATACGCCCTTTTTGGCCAACCAAGCAAGCTTGCAAAGGAAATCTGCACTACAATGAAGTCTCACTTCCCCCCGGTCAAAAGGGCCATCTGAAAAAAGTGTAAAATCCAGAAAGGCAGGACAGGCCATGGAGAACTGGGAGCCTTGTTATGCTGATGGGCGGGATGTAAATTGCCAACAGACACTCGGGAGAAGTGTATGGTGTTTCCTGAAACATCTAAAAAACAAAGCAACAGAGCCTAGGGCACTTCCACTTATGGTCCTATAGCTTAGGGAAATTAAAATAAAAAAGACACAGCCACCCCAAAGTTTGGGACGCCTCTGTTTACAAGAACCTCGTTTACCGTACAAGTTCAGTATCACAGAAAGTGAAAAATGGATAAAGAACTTGTGGTACTTATGTACAATGCAGTATCACTCAGCAATGAAATCTATGTCATCAGGCCCGTAGCAGCATAATGAGTTGATTCAGGTACGATGATTCTAAATGAAATAAGTCATACAGAAAAAGAAACATCATAAGATATCAGTAATACATGGAATGTAAACTTGGCTACACAGGAACTGAATTCCAAAACAGAACAGGGTCTCAAATTTAGAAAACCAACTTATGCTTGCTTAAGGGGAAAGGTGAGTTGGGGTGCTGCATAAAACCAGAGATTGAAATGAGCACAGATAAAGTTCCTTAAGCCAAATATGGAATAGAAAAGAGCTACTCCTTGCTCAACGAAATGGACTCAACACCCCATATTAAACGCCTAAGAATGTACCTGACTAGTAAGTATCTTAAAACCTATGGATTGCTATGTCTCCAAAAGAGAATCAAGCGTGTGTACAGGGGCATAAACGCAGCAGTGATAGGATTGGAGAGGTTCGGTGAGCAAATGAAGATCCTTTGAAGTCATATTGCATGGTACCCATTCCACGGATCTCAACTACCCAGGTTTAAGGTATTCTTCCTTCAGCTAAAACATGCATGTGGAACCCAGAGTATGATCAACCGTGTGAACGGGAGACGTGTTCAAATATGTCTCAGTTTTCCTCCCCTGGTACTCGGGTGCAACATTCCAGACGCTTTACTAACACTCTCCCCACTTGGAGAGTCAGCGCCTTTAACCTCCTGTTTGGCCCAGTTTGCAATTTCTGCGGAAGATGAACAGGAATAGGGAGAACCAATGAGAGACTAGCTGGAGGTGTCTGGACGGGCAAATTTAACTCTCATTTCCCACCAGGAAGAGGAATTAACCAAAGGCTCAGCATGCCGTGCCGGAACCACATTAGGGCCTGAAGCCATCCTGCGGTGTTGCGGCCAGCTCACAAGAAAGCGAGTTGAAGAAAGGAGCTCAGGGGCACTGTAATTCACAAACCTGCAGAGTTATAAATGACAGCTATCGTCCAAAAATATACTGAAGTAAGGCTGCCAAGAGGACTTGAATGCGGGGCAGAATTGCAGGAAACCGATTTCAGGAGGTAGACTGGAATTGCATTGAAAGCATAGGAAAAGAGACAGAACGTCCACAATGATGCACTTGGCCAAAAAGGGCGTATGCGTTTTTTCCTGAATATATTCAGGAAAAAACGCATACGCCCTTTTTGGCAAACCAAGCAAACTTGCAAAGGAAATCTGCACTACAATGAAGTCTCACTTCCCCCCGGTCAAAAGGGCCATCTGAAAAAAGTGTAAAATCCAGAAAGGCAGGACAGGCCATGGAGAACTGGGAGCCTTGTTATGCTGATGGGCGGGATGTAAATTGCCAACAGACACTCGGGAGAAGTGTATGGTGTTTCCTGAAACATCTAAAAAACAAAGCAACAGAGCCTAGGGCACTTCCACTTATGGTCCTATAGCTTAGGGAAATTAAAATCAAAAAGACACAGCCACCCCAAAGTTTGGGACGCCTCTGTTTACAAGAACCTCGTTTACCGTACAAGTTCAGTATCACAGAAAGTGAAAAATGGATAAAGAACTTGTGGTACTTATGTACAATGCAGTATCACTCAGCAATGAAATCTATGTCATCAGGCCCGTAGCAGCATAATGAGTGGATTCAGGTACGATGATTCTAAATGAAATAAGTCACACAGAAAAAGAAACATCATAAGATATCAGTAATACACGGAATGTAAACTTGGCTACACAGGAACTGAATTCCAAAACAGAACAGGGTCTCAAATTTAGAAAACCAACTTATGCTTGCTTAAGGGGAAAGGTGAGTTGGGGTGCTGCATAAAACCAGAGATTGAAATGAGCACAGATAAAGTTCCTTAAGCCAAATATGGAATAGAAAAGAGCTACTCCTTGCTCAACGAAATGGACTCAACACCCCATATTAAACGCCTAAGAATGTACCTGACTAGTAAGTATATTAAAACCTATGGATTGCTATGTCTCCAAAAGAGAATCAAGCATGTGTACAGGGGCATAAACGCAGCAGTGATAGGATTGGAGCAGTTCGCTGAGCAAATGAAGACCCTTTGAAGTCATATTGCATGGTACCCATTCCACGGGTCTCAACTCTCCAGGTTTAAGGTATTCTTCCTTCAGCAAAAACATGCATGTGGAACCCAGAGTATGATCAACCGTGTGAACGGGAGACGTGTTCAAATATGTCTCAGTTTTCCTCCCCTGGTACTCGGGTGCAACATTCCAGACGCTTTACTAACACTCTCCCCACTTGGAGAGTCAGCGCCTTTAACCTACTGTTTGGCCCAGTTTGCAATTTCTGCGCAAGATGAACAGGAATAGCGAGAACCAATGAGAGACTAGCTGGAGGTGTGTGGACGGGCAAATTTAACTCTCATTTCCCACCAGGAAGAGGAAATAACCAAAGGCTCAGCGTGCCGTGCCGGAATCAGATTAGGGCCTGAAGCCATCCTGCGGTGTTGCGGCCAGCTCACAAGAAAGCGAGTTGAAGAAAGGAGCTCAGGGGCACTGTAATTCACAAACCTGCTGAGTTATAAATGACAGCTATCGTCCAAAAATATACTGAAGTAAGGCTGCCAAGAGGACTTGAAAGCGGGGCAGAATTGCAGGAAACCGATTTCAGGAGGTAGACTGGAATTGCATTGAAAGCATAGAAAAAGAGGCAGAACGTCCACAATGATGCACTTGGCCAAAAAGGGCGTATGCGTTTTTTCCTGAATATATTCAGGAAAAAACGCATACGCCCTTTTTGGCCAACCAAGCAAGCTTGCAAAGGAAATCTGCACTACAATGAAGTCTCACTTCCCCCCGGTCAAAAGGGCCATCTGAAAAAAGTGTAAAATCCAGAAAGGCAGGACAGGCCATGGAGAACTGGGAGCCTTGTTATGCTGATGGGCGGGATGTAAATTGCCAACAGACACTCGGGAGAAGTGTATGGTGTTTCCTGAAACATCTAAAAAACAAAGCAACAGAGCCTAGGGCACTTCCACTTATGGTCCTATAGCTTAGGGAAATTAAAATCAAAAAGACACAGCCACCCCAAAGTATGGAACGGCTCTGTTTACAAGAACCTCGTTTACAGTACAAGTTCAACATTGCAGAAAGTGAAAAATGGATAAAGAAGTTGTGGTATTTACTTACAAAGCAATATCACTCAGCAATGAAATCTATGTCATCAGGCCCTTAGCAGCACAATGAGTGGATTCAGGTATGATGATTCTAACTGAAATAAGTCACACAGAAAAAGAAACATCATAAGATATCAGTAATACACGGAATGTAAACTTGGCTACACAGGAACTGAATTACAGAACAGAACAGGGTCTCAAATTTAGAAAACCAACTTATGCTTGCTTAAGGGGAAAGGTGAGTTGCGGTGCTGCATAAAACCAGAGATTGAAATGAGCACAGATAAAGTTCCTTAAGCCAAATATGGAATAGACAAGAGCTACTCCTTGCTCAACGAAATGGACTCAACACCGCATTTTAAACGCCTAAGAATGTACCTGACTAGTAAGTATCTTAAAACCTATGGATTGCTATGTCTCCGAAAGAGAATCAAGCATGTGCACAGGGGCATAAACGCAGCAGTGATAGGATTAGAGAGGTTCGGTGAGCAAATGAAGACCCTTTGAAGTCATTTTGCATGGTACCCATTCCACGGGTTTCAACTACCCAGGTTTAAGGTATTCTTCCTTCAGCTAAAACATGCATGTGGAACCTAGAGTATGATCAACCGTGTGATCGGGAGACGTGTTCAAATATGTCTCAGTTTTCGTACCCTGGTACTCGGGTGCAACATTCCAGACGCTTTACTAACACTCTCCCGACTTGGAGAGTCAGTCCCTTTAACCTCCTGTTTGGCCCAGTTTGCAATTTCTGCGGAAGATGAACAGGAATAGCGAGAACCAATGAGAGACTAGCTGGAGGTGTCTGGACGGGCAAATTTAACTCTCATTTCCCACCAGGAAGACGAAATAACCAAAGGCTCAGCGTGCCGTGCCGGAACCAGATTAGGGCCTGAAGCCATCCTGCGGTGTTGCGGCCAGCTCACAAGAAAGCGAGTTGAAGAAAGGAGCTCAGGGGCACTGTAATGCACAAACCTGCAGAGTTATAAATGACAGCTATCGTCCAAAAATATACTGAAGTAAGGCTGCCAAGAGGACTTGAAAGCGGGGCAGAATTGCAGGAAACCGATTTCAGGAGGTAGACTGGAATTGCATTGAAAGCATAGGAAAAGAGGCAGAACGTCCACAATGATGCACTTGGCCAAAAAGGGCGTATGCGTTTTTTCCTGAATATATTCAGGAAAAAACGCATACGCCCTTTTTGGCCAACCAAGCAAGCTTGCAAAGGAAATCTGCACTACAATGAAGTCTCACTTCCCCCCGGTCAAAAGGGCCATCTGAAAAAAGTGTAAAATGCAGAAAGGCAGGACAGGCCATGGAGAACTGGGAGCCTTGTTATGCTGATGGGCGGGATGTAAATTGCCAACAGACACTCGGGAGCAGTGTATGGTGTTTCCTGAAACATCTAAAAAACAAAGCAACAGAGCCTAGGGAACTTCCACTTATGGTCCTATAGCTTAGGGAAATTAAAATCAAAAAGACACAGCCACCCCAAAGTTTGGGACGCCTCTGTTTACAAGAACCTCATTTACCGTACAAGTTCAGTATCACAGAAAGTGAAAAATGGATAAAGAACTTGTGGTACTTATGTACAATGCAGTATCACTCAGCAATGAAATCTATGTCATCAGGCCCATAGCAGCATAATGAGTGGATTCAGGTACGATGATTCTAACTGAAATAAGTCACACAGAAAAAGAAACATCATAAGATATCACTAATACATGGAATGTAAACTTGGCTACACAGGAACTGAATTCCAAAACACAACAGGGTCTCAAATTTCGAAAACCAACTTATGCTTGCTTAAGGGGAAAGGTGAGTTGGGGTGCTGCATAAAACCAGAGATTGAAATGAGCACAGATAAAGTTCCTTAAGCCAAATATGGAATAGACAAGAGCTACTCCTTGCTCAACGAAATGGACTCAACACCCCATATTAAACGCCTAAGAATGTACCTGACTAGTAAGTATCTTAAAACCTATGGATTGCTATGTCTCCAAAAGAGAATCAAGCATGTGTACAGGGGCATAAACGCAGCAGTGATAGGATTGGAGAGGTTCGGTGAGCAAATGAAGATCCTTTGAAGTCATATTGCTTGGTACCCATTCCACGGGTCTCAACTCTCCAGGTTTAAGGTATTCTTCCTTCAGCTAAAACATGCATGTGGAACCCAGAGTATTATCAACCGTGTGAACGGGAGACGTGTTCAAATATGTCTCAGTTTTCCTCCCCTGGTACTCGGGTGCAACATTCCAGACGCTTTACTAACACTCTCCCCACTTAGAGAGTCAGCGCCTTTAACCTCCTGTTTGGCCCAGTTTGCAATTTCTGCGGAAGATGAACAGGAATAGGGAGAACCAATGAGAGACTAGCTGGAGGTTTCTGGACGGGCAAATTTAACTCTCATTTCCACCAGTAAGAGGAAATAACCAAAGGCTCAGCGTGCCGTGCCGGAATCAGATTAGGGCCTGAAGCCATCCTGCGGTGTTGCGGCCAGCTCACAAGAAAGCGAGTTGAAGAAAAGAGCTCAGGGGCACTGTAATTCACAAACCTGCAGAGTTATAAATGACAGCTATCGTCCAAAAATATACTGAAGTAAGGCTGCCAAGAGGACTTGAAAGCGGGGCAGAATTGCAGGAAACCGATTTCAGGAGGTAGACTGGAATTGCATTGAAAGCATAGGAAAAGAGGCAGAACGTCCACAATGATGCACTTGGCCAAAAAGGGCGTATGCGTTTTTTCCTGAATATATTCAGGAAAAAACGCATACGCCCTTTTTGGCCAACCAAGCAAGCTTGCAAAGGAAATCTGCACTACAATGAAGTCTCACTTCCCCCCGGTCAAAAGGGCCATCTGAAAAAAGTGTAAAATCCAGAAAGGCAGGACAGGCCATGGAGAACTGGGAGCCTTGTTATGCTGATGGGCGGGATGTAAATTGCCAACAGACACTCGGGAGAAGTGTATGGTGTTTCCTGAAACATCTAAAAAACAAAGCAACAGAGCCTAGGGCACTTCCACTTATGGTCCTATAGCTTAGGGAAATTAAAATCAAAAAGACACAGCCACCCCAAAGTTTGGGACGCCTCTGTTTACAAGAACCTCGTTTACCGTACAAGTTCAGTATCACAGAAAGTGAAAAATGGATAAAGAACTTGTGGTACTTATGTACAATGCAGTATCACTCAGCAATGAAATCTATGTCATCAGGCCCGTAGCAGCATAATGAGTGGATTCAGGTACGATGATTCTAACTGAAATAAGTCACACAGAAAAAGAAACATCATAAGATATCAGTAATACACAGAATGTAAACTTGGCTACACAGGAACTGAATTCCAAAACAGAACAGGGTCTCAAATTTAGAAAACCAACTTATGCTTGCTTAAGGGGAAAGGTGAGTTGGGGTGCTGCATAAAACCAGAGATTGAAATGAGCACAGATAAAGTTCCTTAAGCCAAATATGGAATAGACAAGAGCTACTCCTTGCTCAACGAAATGGACTCAACACCCCATATTAAACGCCTAAGAATGTACCTGACTAGTAAGTATCTTAAAACCTATGGATTGCTATGTCTCCAAAAGAGAATCAAGCGTGTGTACAGGGGCATAAACGCAGCAGTGATAGGATTGGAGAGGTTCGGTGAGCAAATGAAGATCCTTTGAAGTCATATTGCATGGTACCCATTCCACGGATCTCAACTACCCAGGTTTAAGGTATTCTTCCTTCAGCTAAAACATGCATGTGGAACCCAGAGTATGATCAACCGTGTGAACGGGAGACGTGTTCAAATATGTCTCAGTTTTCCTCCCCTGGTACTCGGGTGCAACATTCCAGACGCTTTACTAACACTCTCCCCACTTGGAGAGTCAGCGCCTTTAACCTCCTGTTTGGCCCAGTTTGCAATTTCTGCGGAAGATGAACAGGAATAGGGAGAACCAATGAGAGACTAGCTGGAGGTGTCTGGACGGGCAAATTTAACTCTCATTTCCCACCAGGAAGAGGAATTAACCAAAGGCTCAGCGTGCCGTGCTGGAACCAGATTAGGGCCTGAAGCCATCCTGCGGTGTTGCGGCCAGCTCACAAGAAAGCGAGTTGAAGAAAGGAGCTCAGGGGCACTGTAATTCACAAACCTGCAGAGTTATAAATGACAGCTATCGTCCAAAAATATACTGAAGTAAGGCTGCCAAGAGGACTTGAAAGTGGGGCAGAATTGCAGGAAACCGATTTCAGGAGGTAGACTGGAATTGCATTGAAAGCATAGGAAAAGAGGCAGAACGTCCACAATGATGCACTTGGCCAAAAAGGGCGTAGGCGTTTTTTCCTGAATATATTCAGGAAAAAACGCCTACGCCCTTTTTGGCCAACCAAGCAAACTTGCAAAGGAAATCTGCACTACAATGAAGTCTCACTTCCCCATGGTCAAAAGGGCCATCTGAAAAAAGTGTAAAATCCAGAAAGGCAGGACAGGCCATGGAGAACTGGGAGCCTTGTTATGCTGATGGGCGGGATGTAAATTGCCAACAGACACTCGGGAGAAGTGTATGTTGTTTCCTGAAACATCTAAAAAACAAAGCAACAGAGCCTAGGGCACTTCCACTTATGGTCCTATAGCTTAGGGAAATTAAAATCAAAAAGACACAGCCACCCCAAAGTTTGGGACGCCTCTGTTTACAAGAACCTCATTTACCGTACAAGTTCAGTATCACAGAAAGTGAAAAATGGATAAAGAACTTGTGGTACTTATGTAAAATGCAGTATCACTCAGCAATGAAATCTATGTCATCAGGCCCTTAGCCACATAATGACTGGATTCAGGTACGATGATTCTAACTGAAATAATTCACACAGAAAAAGAAACATCATAAGATATCAGTAATACACGGAATGTAAACTTGGCTACACAGGAACTGAATTCCAAAACAGAACAGGGTCTCAAATTTAGAAAACCAACTTATGCTTGCTTAAGGGGAAAGGTGAGTTGGGGTGCTGCATAAAACCAGAGATTGAAATGAGCACAGATAAAGTTCCTTAAGCCAAATATGGAATAGACAAGAGCTACTCGTTGCTCAACGAAATGGACTCAACACCGCATATTAAACGCCTAAGAATGTACCTGACTAGTAAGTATCTTAAAACCTATGGATTGCTATGTCTCTGAAAGAGAATCAAGCATGTGTACAGGGGCATAAACGCAGCAGTGATAGGATTGGAGAGGTTCGGTGAGCAAATGAAGACCCTTTGAAGTCATATTGCATGGTACCCATTCCACGGGTCTCAACTCTCCAGGTTTAAGGTATTCTTCCTTCAGCTAAAACATGCATGTGGAACCAAGAGTATGATCAACCGTGTGAACGGGAGACGTGTTCAAATATGTCTCAGTTTTCCTCCCCTGGTACTCGGGTGCAACATTCCAGACGCTTTACTAACACTCTCCCCACTTGGAGAGTCAGCGCCTTTAACCTCCTGTTTGGCCCAGTTTGCAATTTCTGCGGAAGATGAACAGGAATAGGGAGAACCAATGAGAGACTAGCTGGAGGTTTCTGGACGGGCAAATTTAACTCTCATTTCCCACCAGGAAGAGGAATTAACCAAAGGCTCAGCATGCCATGCCGGAACCAGATTAGGGCCTGAAGCCATCCTGCGGTGTTGCGGCCAGCTCACAAGAAAGCGAGTTGAAGAAAGGAGCTCAGGGGCACTGTAATTCACAAACCTGCAGAGTTATAAATGACAGCTATCGTCAAAAGAAATATACTAAAGTAAGGCTGCCAAGAGGACTTGAAAGCGGGGCAGAATTGCAGGAAACCGATTTCAGAAGGTAGACTGGAATTGCATTGAAAGCATAGGAAAAGAGGCAGAACGTCCACAATGATGCACTTGGCCAAAAAGGGCGTATGCGTTTTTTCCTGAATATATTCAGGAAAAAACGCATACGCCCTTTTTGGCCAACCAAGCAAGCTTGCAAAGGAAATCTGCACTACAATGAAGTCTCACTTCCCCCCGGTCAAAAGGGCCATCTGAAAAAAGTGTAAAATCCAGAAAGGCAGGACAGGCCATGGAGAACTGGGAGCCTTGTTATGCTGATGGGCGGGATGTAAATTGCCAACAGACACTCGGGAGAAGTGTATGGTGTTTCCTGAAACATCTAAAAAACAAAGCAACAGAGCCTAGGGCACTTCCACTTATGGTCCTATAGCTTAGGGAAATTAAAATCAAAAAGACACAGCCACCCCAAAGTTTGGGACGCCTCTGTTTACAAGAACCTCGTTTACCGTACAAGTTCAGTATCACAGAAAGTGAAAAATGGATAAAGAACTTGTGGTACTTATGTACAATGCAGTATCACTCAGCAATGAAATCTATGTCATCAGGCCCGTAGCAGCATAATGAGTGGATTCAGGTACGATGATTCTAACTGAAATAAGTCACACAGAAAAAGAAACATCATAAGATATCAGTAATACACAGAATGTAAACTTGGCTACACAGGAAATGAATTCCAAAACAGAACAGGGTCTCAAATTTAGAAAACCAACTTATGCTTGCTTAAGGGGAAAGGTGAGTTGGGGTGCTGCATAAAACCAGAGATTGAAATGAGCACAGATAAAGTTCCTTAAGCCAAATATGGAATAGAAAAGAGCTACTCCTTGCTCAACGAAATGGACTCAACACCCCATATTAAACGCCTAAGAATGTACCTGACTAGTAAGTATCTTAAAACCTATGGATTGCTATGTCTCCAAAAGAGAATCAAGCATGTGTACAGGGGCATAAACGCAGCAGTGATAGGATTGGAGCGGTTCGATGAGCAAATGAAGACCCTTTGAAGTCATATTGCATGGTACCCATTCCACGGGTCTCAACTCTCCAGGTTTAAGGTATTCTTCCTTCAGCAAAAACATGCATGTGGAACCCAGAGTATGATCAACCGTGTGAACGGGAGACGTGTTCAAATATGTCTCAGTTTTCCTCCCCTGGTACTCGGGTGCAACATTCCAGACGCTTTACTAACACTCTCCCCACTTGGAGAGTCAGCGCCTTTAATCTCCTGTTTGGCCCAGTTTGCAATTTCTGCGCAAGATGAACAGGAATAGGGAGAACCAATGAGAGACTAGCTGGAGGTGTCTGGACGGGCAAATTTAACTCTCATTTCCCACCAGGAAGAGGAATTAACCAAAGGCTCAGCATGCCGTGCCGGAACCACATTAGGGCCTGAAGCCATCCTGCGGTGTTGCGGCCAGCTCACAAGAAAGCGAGTTGAAGAAAGGAGCTCAGGGGCACTGTAATTCACAAACCTGCAGAGTTATAAATGACAGCTATCGTCCAAAAATATACTGAAGTAAGGCTGCCAAGAGGACTTGAAAGCGGGGCAGAATTGCAGGAAACCGATTTCAGGAGGTAGACTGGAATTGCATTGAAAGCATAGGAAAAGAGGCAGAACGTCCACAATGATGCACTTGGCCAAAAAGTGCGTATGCGTTTTTTCCTGAATATATTCAGGAAAAAACGCATATGCCCTTTTTGGACAACCAAGCAAGCTTGAAAAGAAAATCTGCACTACAATGAAGTCTCACTTCTCCCCGGTCAAAAGGGCCATCTGAAAAAAGTGTAAAATCCAGAAAGGCAGGACAGGCCATGGAGAACTGGGAGCCTTGTTATGCTGATGGGCGGGATGTAAATTGCCAACAGACACTCGGGAGAAGTGTATGGTGTTTCCTGAAACATCTAAAATACAAAGCAACAGAGCCTAGGGCACTTCCACTTATGGTCCTATAGCTTAGGGAAATTAAAATCAAAAAGAAACAGCCACCCCAAAGTATGGAATGGCTCTGTTTACAACAACCTAGTTTACAGTACAAGTTCAACATCGCAGAAAGTGAAAAATGGATAAAGAAGTTGTGGTATTTACTTACAAAGCAATATCACTCAGCAATGAAATCTATGTCATCAGGCCCTTAGCAGCACAATGAGTGGATTCAGGTATGATGATTCTAACTGAAATAAGTCACACAGAAAAAGAAACATCATAAGATATCAGTAATACACGGAATGTAAACTTGGCTACACAGGAACTGAATTACAGAACAGAACAGGGTCTCAAATTTAGAAAACCAACTTATGCTTGCTTAAGGGGAAAGGTGAGTTGGGGTGCTGCATAAAACCAGAGATTGAAATGAGCACAGATAAAGTTCCTTAAGCCAAATATGGAATAGACAAGAGCTACTCCTTGCTCAATGAAATGGACTCAACACCGCATATTAAACGCCTAAGAATGTACCTGACTAGTAAGTATCTTAAAACCTATGGATTGCTATGTCTCCGAAAGAGAATCAAGCATGTGTACAGGGGCATAAACGCAGCAGTGATAGGATTGGAGAGGTTCGGTGAGCAAATGAAGACCCTTTGAAGTCATATTGCATGGTACCCATTCCACGGGTTTCAACTACCCAGGTTTAAGGTATTCTTCCTTCAGCTAAAACATGCATGTGGAACCCAGAGTATGATCAACCGTGTGAACGGGAGACGTGTTGAAATATGTCTCAGTTTTCCTCCCCTGGTACTCGGGTGCAACATTCCAGACGCTTTACTAACACTCTCCCCACTTGGAGAGTCAGCGCCTTTAACCTCCTGTTTGGCCCAGTTTGCAATTTCTGCGGAAGATGAACAGGAATAGGGAGAACCAATGAGAGACTAGCTGGAGGTGTCTGGACGGGCAAATTTAACTCTCATTTCCCACCAGGAAGAGGAAATAACCAAAGGCTCACTGTGCCGTGCCGGAACCAGATTAGGGCCTGAAGCCATCCTGCGGTGTTGCGGCCAGCTCACAAGAAAGCGAGTTGAAGAAAGGAGCTCAGGGGCACTGTAATTCACAAACCTGCAGAGTTATAAATGACAGCTATCGTCCAAAAATATACTGAAGTAAGGCTGCCAAGAGGACTTGAAAGCGGGGCAGAATTGCAGGAAACCGATTTCAGGAGGTAGACTGGAATTGCATTGAAAGCATAGGAAAAGAGGCAGAACGTCCACAATGATGCACTTGGCCAAAAAGGGCGTATGCGTTTTTTCCTGAATATATTCAGGAAAAAACGCATACGCCCTTTTTGGCCAACCAAGCAAGCTTGCAAAGGAAATCTGCACTACAATGAAGTCTCACTTCCCCCCGGTCAAAAGGGCCATCTGAAAAAAGTGTAAAATCCAGAAAGGCAGGACAGGCCATGGAGAACTGGGAGCCTTGTTATGCTGATGGGCGGGATGTAAATTGCCAACAGACACTCGGGAGAAGTGTATGGTGTTTCCTGAAACATCTAAAAAACAAAGCAACAGAGCCTAGGGCACTTCCACTTATGGTCCTATAGCTTAGGGAAATTAAAATAAAAAAGACACAGCCACCCCAAAGTTTGGGACGCCTCTGTTTACAAGAACCTCGTTTACCGTACAAGTTCAGTATCACAGAAAGTGAAAAATGGATAAAGAACTTGTGGTACTTATGTACAATGCAGTATCACTCAGCAATGAAATCTATGTCATCAGGCCCGTAGCAGCATAATGAGTTGATTCAGGTACGATGATTCTAAATGAAATAAGTCATACAGAAAAAGAAACATCATAAGATATCAGTAATACATGGAATGTAAACTTGGCTACACAGGAACTGAATTCCAAAACAGAACAGGGTCTCAAATTTAGAAAACCAACTTATGCTTGCTTAAGGGGAAAGGTGAGTTGGGGTGCTGCATAAAACCAGAGATTGAAATGAGCACAGATAAAGTTCCTTAAGCCAAATATGGAATAGAAAAGAGCTACTCCTTGCTCAACGAAATGGACTCAACACCCCATATTAAACGCCTAAGAATGTACCTGACTAGTAAGTATCTTAAAACCTATGGATTGCTATGTCTCCAAAAGAGAATCAAGCGTGTGTACAGGGGCATAAACGCAGCAGTGAAAGGATTGGAGAGGTTCGATGAGCAAATGAAGACCCTTTGAAGTCATATTGCATGGTACCCATTCCACGGGTCTCAACTCTCCAGGTTTAAGGTATTCTTCCTTCAGCAAAAACATGCATGTGGAACCCAGAGTATGATCAACCGTGTGAACGGGAGACGTGTTCAAATATGTCTCAGTTTTCCTCCCCTGGTACTCGGGTGCAACATTCCAGACGCTTTACTAACACTCTCCCCACTTGGAGAGTCAGCGCCTTTAACCTCCTGTTTGGCCCAGTTTGCAATTTCTGCGCAAGATGAACAGGAATAGCGAGAACCAATGAGAGACTAGCTGGAGGTGTCTGGACGGGCAAATTTAACTCTCATTTCCCACCAGGAAGAGGAAATAACCAAAGGCTCAGCGTGCCGTGCCGGAACCAGATTAGGGCCTGAAGCCATCCTGCGGTGTTGCGGCCAGCTCACAAGAAAGCGAGTTGAAGAAAGGAGCTCAGGGGCACTGTAATGCACAAACCTGCAGAGTTATAAATGACAGCTATCGTCCAAAAATATACCGAAGTAAGGCTGCCAAGAGGACTTGAAAGCGGGGCAGAATTGCAGGAAACCGATTTCAGGAGGTAGACTGGAATTGCATTGAAAGCATAGGAAAAGAGGCAGAACGTCCACAATGATGCACTTGGCCAAAAAGTGCGTATGCGTTTTTTCCTGAATATATTCAGGAAAAAACGCATACGCCCTTTTTGGCCAACCAAGCAAGCTTGCAAAGGAAATCTGCACTACAATGAAGTCTCACTTCCCCCCGGTCAAAAGCGCCATCTGAAAAACGTGTAAAATCCAGAAAGGCAGGACAGGCCATGGAGAACTGGGAGCCTAGTTATGCTGATGGGCGGGATGTAAATTGCCAAGAGACACTCCGGAGAAGTGTATGGTGTTTCCTGAAACATCTAAAAAACAAAGCAACAGAGCCTAGGGCACTTCCACTTATGGTCCTATAGCTTAGGGAAATTAAAATCAAAAAGACACAGCCACCCCAAAGTATGGAACGGCTCTGTTTACAAGAACCTCGTTTACAGTACAAGTTCAACATCACAGAAAGTGAAAAATGGATAAAGAAGTTGTGGTATTTACTTACAAAGCAATATCACTCAGCAATGAAATCTATGTCATCAGGCCCTTAGCAGCACAATGAGTGGATTCAGGTATGATGATTCTAACTGAAATAAGTCACACAGAAAAAGAAACATCATAAGATATCAGTAATACACGGAATGTAAACTTGGCTACACAGGAACTGAATTACAGAACAGAACAGGGTCTCAAATTTAGAAAACCAACTTATGCTTGCTTAAGGGGAAAGGTGAGTTGGGGTGCTGCATAAAACCAGAGATTGAAATGAGCACAGATAAAGTTCCTTAAGCCAAATATGGAATAGACAAGAGCTACTCCTTGCTCAACGAAATGGACTCAACACAGCATATTAAACGCCTAAGAATGTACCTGACTAGTAAGTATCTTAAAACCTATGGATTGCTATGTCTCCGAAAGAGAATCAAGCATGTGTACAGGGGCATAAACGCAGCAGTGATAGGATTGGAGAGGTTCGGTGAGCAAATGAAGACCCTTTGAAGTCATATTGCATGGTACCCATTCCACGGGTCTCAACTCTCCAGGTTTAAGGTATTCTTCCTTCAGCTAAAACATGCATGTGGAACCAAGAGTATGATCAACCGTTTGAACGGGAGATGTGTTCAAATATGTCTCAGTTTTCCTCCCCTGGTACTCGGGTGCAACATTCCAGACGCTTTACTAACACTCTCCCGACTTGGAGAGTCAGTCCCTTTAACCTCCTGTTTGGCCCAGTTTGCAATTTCTGCGGAAGATGAACAGGAATAGGGAGAACCAATGAGAGACTAGCTGGAGGTGTCTGGACGGGCAAATTTAACTCTCATTTCCCACCAGGAAGAGGAAATAACCAAAGGCTCAGCGTGCCGTGCCGGAACCATATTAGGGCCTGAAGCCATCCTGCGGTGTAGCGGCCAGATCACAAGAAAGCGAGTTGAAGAAAGGAGCTCAGGGGCACTGTAATTCACAAACCTGCAGAGTTATAAATGACAGCTATCGTCCAAAAATATACTGAAGTAAGGCTGCCAAGAGGACTTGAAAGCGGGGCAGAATTGCAGGAAACCGATTTCAGGAGGTAGACTGGAATTGCATTGAAAGCATAGGAAAGGAGGCAGAACGTCCACAAAGATGCACTTGGCCAAAAAGGGGGTATGCGTTTTTTCATGAATATATTCAGGAAAAAACGCATACACACTTTTTGGACAACCAAGCAAACTTGCAAAGGAAATCTGCACTACAATGAAGTCTCACTTCCCCCCGGTCAAAAGGGCCATCTGAAAAAAGTGTAAAATCCAGAAAGGGAGAACAGGCCATGGAGAACTGGGAGCCTTGTTATGCTGATGGGCGGGATGTAAATTGCCAACAGACACTCGGGAGAAGTGTATGGTGTTTCCTGAAACATCTAAAAAACACAGCAACAGAGCCTAGGGCACTTCCACTTATGGTCCTATAGCTTAGGGAAATTAAAATCAAAAAGACACAGCCACCCCAAAGTTTGGGACGCCTTTGTTTACAAGAACCTCGTTTACCGTACAAGTTCAGTATCACAGAAAGTGAAAAATGGATAAAGAACTTGTGGTACTTACGTACAATGCAGTATCAATCAGCAATGAAATCTATGTCATCAGGCCCATAGCAGCATAATGAGTGGATTCAGGTACGATGATTCTAACTGAAATAAGTCACACAGAAAAAGAAACATCATAAGATATCACTAATACATGGAATGTAAACTTGGCTACACAGGAACTGAATTCCAAAACAGAACAGGGTCTCAAATTTAGAAAACCAACTTATGCTTGCTTAAGGGGAAAGGTGAGTTGGGGTGCTGCATAAAACCAGAGATTGAAATGAGCACAGATAAAGTTCCTTAAGCCAAATATGGAATAGAAAAGAGCTACTCCTTGCTCAACGAAATGGACTCAACACCCCATATTAAACGCCTAAGAATGTACCTGACTAGTAAGTATCTTAAAACCTATGGATTGCTATGTCTCCAAAAGAGAATCAAACGTGTGTACAGGGGCATAAACGCAGCAGTGATAGGATTGGAGCGGTTCGCTGAGCAAATGAAGACCATTTGAAGTCATATTGCATGGTACCCATTCCACGGGTCTCAACTCTCCAGGTTTAAGGTATTCTTCCTTCAGCAAAAACATGCATGTGGAACCCAGAGTATGATCAACCGTGTGAACGGGAGACGTGTTCAAATATGTCTCAGTTTTCCTCCCCTGGTACTCGGGTGCAACATTCCAGACGCTTTACTAACACTCTCCCCACTTGGAGAGTCAGCGCCTTTAACCTCCTGTTTGGCCCAGTTTGCAATTTCTGCGGAAGATGAACAGGAATAGCGAGAACCAGTGAGAGACTAGCTGGAGGTGTCTGGACGGGCAAATTTAACTCTCATTTCCCACCAGGAAGAGGAAATAACCAAAGGCTCAGCGTGCCGTGCCGGAACCAGATTAGGGCCTGAAGCCATCCTGCGGTGTTGCGGCCAGCTCAAAAGAAAGCGAGTTGAATAAAGGAGCTCAGGGGCACTGTAATTCACAAACCTGCAGAGTTATAAATGACAGCTATCGTCCAAAAATATACTGAAGTAAGGCTGCCAAGAGGACTTGAAAGCGGGGCAGAATTGCAGGAAACCGATTTCAGGAGGTAGACTGGAATTGCATTGAAAGCATAGAAAAAGAGGCAGAACGTCCACAATGATGCACTTGGCCAAAAAGGGCGTATGCGTTTTTTCCTGAATATATTCAGGAAAAAACGCATACGCCCTTTTTGGCCAACCAAGCAAGCTTGCAAAGGAAATCTGCACTACAATGAAGTCTCACTTCCCCCCGGTCAAAAGGGCCATCTGAAAAAAGTGTAAAATCCAGAAAGGCAGGACAGGCCATGGAGAACTGGGAGCCTTGTTATGCTGATGGGCGGGATGTAAATTGCCAACAGACACTCGGGAGAAGTGTATGGTGTTTCCTGAAACATCTAAAAAACAAAGCAACAGAGCCTAGGGCACTTCCACTTATGGTCCTATAGCTTAGGGAAATTAAAATCAAAAAGACACAGCCACCCCAAAGTTTGGGACGCCTCTGTTTACAAGAACCTCGTTTACAGTACAAGTTCAACATCGCAGAAAGTGAAAAATGGATAAAGAAGTTGTGGTATTTACTTACAAAGCAATATCACTCAGCAATGAAATCTATGTCATCAGGCCCTTAGCAGCACTATGAGTGGATTCAGGTATGATGATTCTAACTGAAATAAGTCACACAGAAAAAGAAACATCATAAGATATCAGTAATACACGGAATGTAAACTTGGCTACACAGGAACTGAATTACAGAACAGAACAGGGTCTCAAATTTAGAAAACCAACTTATGCTTGCTTAAGGGGAAAGGTGAGTTGGGTGCTGCATAAAACCAGAGATTGAAATGAGCACAGATAAAGTTCCTTAAGCCAAATATGGAATAGACAAGAGCTACTCCTTGCTCAACGAAATGGACTCAACACCGCATATTAAACGCCTAAGAATGTACCTGACTAGTAAGTATCTTAAAACCTATGGATTGCTATGTCTCCAAAAGAGAATCAAGCATGTGTACAGGGGCATAAACGCAGCAGTGATAGGATTGGAGAGGTTCGGTGAGCAAATGAAGACCCTTTGAAGTCATATTGCATGGTACACATTCCACGGGTCTCAACTATCCAGGTTTAAGGTATTCTTCCTTCAGCTAAAACATGCATGTGGAACCCAGAGTATGATCAACCATGTGAACGGGAGACGTGTTCAAATATGTCTCAGTTTTCGTACCCTGGTACTCAGGTGCAACATTCCAGATGCTTTACTAACACTCTCCCCACTTGGAGAGTCAGCGCCTTTAACCTCCTGTTTGGCCCAGTTTGCAATTTCTGCAGAAGATGAACAGGAATAGTGAGAACCAATGAGACACTAGCTGGAGGTGTCTGGACGGGCAAATTTAACTCTCATTTCCCACCAGGAAGAGGAGATAACCAAAGGCTCAGCGTGCCGTGCCGGAACCAGATTAGGGCCTGAAGCCATCCTGCGGTGTTGCGGCCAGCTCACAAGAAAGCGAGTTGAAGAAAGGAGCTCAGGGGCACTGTAATTCACAAACCTGCAGAGTTATAAATGACAGCTATCGTCCAAAAATATACTGAAGTAAGGCTGCCAAGAGGACTTGAAAGCGGGGCAGAATTGCAGGAAACCGATTTCAGGAGGTAGACTGGAATTGCATTGAAAGCATAGGAAAAGAGCAGAACGTCCACAATGATGCACTTGGCCAAAAAGGGCACATGCGTTTTTTCCTGAATATATTCAGGAAAAAACGCATACGCCCTTTTTGGCCAACCAAGCAAGCTTGCAAAGGAAGTCTGCACTACAATGAAGTCTCACTTCCCCCCGGTCAAAAGGGCCATCTGAAAAAAGTGTAAAATCCAGAAAGGCAGGACAGGCCATGGAGAACTGGGAGCCTTGTTATGCTGATGGGCGGGATGTAAATTGCCAACAGACACTCGGGAGAAGTGTATGGTGTTTCCTGAAACATCTAAAAAACAAAGCAACAGAGCCTAGGGCACTTCAACTTATGGTCCTATAGCTTAGGGAAATGAAAATCAAAAAGACACAGCCACCTAAAAGTTTGGGACGCCTCTGGTTACAAGAACCTCGTTTACTGTACAAGTTCAATATCACAGAAAGTGAAAAATGGATAAAGAACTTGTGATACTTACGTACAATGCAGTATCACTCAGCAATGAAATCTATGTCATCAGGCCCGTAGCAGCATAATGAGTGGATTCAGGTACGATGATTCTAACTGAAATAAGTCACACAGAAAAAGAAACATCATAAGATATCACTAACACACGGAATGTAAACTTGGCTACACAGGAACTGAATTCCAAAACAGAACAGGGTCTCAAATTTAGAAAACCAACTTATGCTTGCTTAAGGGGAAAGTTGAGTTGGGGTGCTGCAAAAAACCAGAGATTGAAATGGGCACAGATAAAGTTCCTTAAGCCAAATATGGAATAGACAAGAGCTACTCCTTGCTCAACGAAATGGACTCAGCACCCCATATTAAACGCCTAAGAATGTACCTGACTAGTATGTATCTTAAAACCTATGGATTGCTATGTCTCCAAAAGAGAATCAAGCATGTGTACAGGGGCATAAACGCAGCAGTGATAGGATTGGAGAGGTTCAGTGAGCAAATGAAGACCCTTTGAAGTCATATTGCATGGTACCCATTCCACGGGTCTCAACTCTCCAGGTTTAACGTATTCTTCCTTCAGCTAAAACATGCATGTGGAACCCAGAGTATGATCAACCGTGTGAACAGGAGACGTGTTCAAATATGTCTCAGTTTTCCTCCCCTGGTACTCGGGTGCAACATTCCAGACGCTTTACTAACACTCTCCCCACTTGGAGAGTCAGCGCCTTTAACCTCCTGTTTGGCCCAGTTTGCAATTTCTGCGGAAGATGAACAGGAATAGGGAGAAACAATGAGACACTAGCTGGAGGTGTCTGGACGGGCAAATTTAACTCTCATTTCCCACCAGGAAGAGGAGATAACCAAAGGCTCAGTGTGCCGTGCCGGAACCAGATTAGGGCCTGAAGCCATCCTGCGGTGTTGCGGCCAGCTCACAAGAAAGCGAGTTGAAGAAAGGAGCTCAGGGGCACTGTAATGCACACACCTGCAGAGTTATAAATGACAGCTATCGTCCAAAAATATACTGAAGTACGGCTGCCAAGAGGACTTGAAAGCGGGGCAGAATTGCAGGAAACCGATTTCAGGAGGTAGACTGGAATTGCATTGAAAGCATAGGAAAAGAGGCAGAACGTCCACAATGATGCACTTGGCCAAAAAGGGCGTATGCGTTTTTTCCTGAATATATTCAGGAAAAAACGCATACGCCCTTTTTGGCCAACCAAGCAAGCTTGCAAAGGAAATCTGCACTACAATGAAGTCTCACTTCCCCCCGGTCAAAAGGGCCATCTGAAAAAAGTGTAAAATCCAGAAAGGCAGGACAGGCCATGGAGAACTGGGAGCCTTGTTATGCTGATGGGCGGGATGTAAATTGCCAACAGACACTCGGGAGAAGTGTATGGTGTTTCCTGAAACATCTAAAACACAAAGCAACAGAGCCTAGGGCACTTCCACTTATGGTCCTATAGCTTAGGGAAATTAAAATCAAAAAGACACAGCCACCCCAAAGTTTGGGACGCCTCTGTTTACAAGAACCTCGTTTACAGTACAAGTTCAACATCGCAGAAAGTGAAAAATGGATAAAAAAGTTGTGGTATTTACTTACAAAGCAATATCACTCAGCAATGAAATCTATGTCATCAGGTCCTTAGCAGCACAATGAGTGGATTCAGGTATGATGATTCTAACTGAAATAAGTCACACAGAAAAAGAAACATCATAAGATATCAGTAATACACGGAATGTAAACTTGGCTACAAAGGAACTGAATTACAGAACATAACAGGGTCTCAAATTTAGAAAACCAACTTATGCTTGCTTAAGGGGAAAGGTGAGTTGGGTGCTGCATAAAACCAGAGATTGAAATGAGCACAGATAAAGTTCCTTAAGCCAAATATGGAATAGACAAGAGCTACTCCTTGCTCAACGAAATGGACTCAACACCGCATATTAAACGCCTAAGAATGTACCTGACTAGTAAGTATCTTAAAACCTATGGATTGCTATGTCTCCGAAAGAGAATCAAGCATGTGTACAGGGGCATAAACGCAGCAGTGATAGGATTGGAGAGGTTCGGTGAGCAAATGAAGACCCTTTGAAGTCATATTGCATGGTACCCATTCCACGGGTCTCAACTATCCAGGTTTAAGGTATTCTTCCTTCAGCTAAAACATGCATGTGGAACCCAGAGTATGATCAACCATGTGAACGGGAGACGTGTTCAAATATGTCTCAGTTTTTGTACCCTGGTACTCGGGTGCAACATTCCAGATGCTTTACTAACACTCTCCCCACTTGGAGAGTCAGCGCATTTAACCTCCTGTTTGGCCCAGTTTGCAATTTCTGCGGAAGATGAACAGGAATAGCGAGAACCAATGAGACACTAGCTGGAGGTGTCTGGACGGGCAAATTTAACTCTCATTTGCCACCAGGAAGAGGAGATAACCAAAGGCTCAGCGTGCCGTGCCGGAACCAGATTAGGGCCTGAAGCCATCCTGCGGTGTTGCGGCCGGCTCACAAGAAAGCGAGTTGAAGAAAGGAGCTCAGGGGCACTGTAATTCACAAACCTGCAGAGTTATAAATGACAGCTATCGTCCAAAAATATACTGAAGTAAGGCTGCCAAGAGGACTTGAAAGCGGGGCAGAATTGCAGGAAACCGATTTCAGGAGGTAGACTGGAATTGCATTGAAAGCATAGGAAAAGAGCAGAACGTCCACAATAATGCACTTGGCCAAAAAGGGCACATGCGTTTTTTCCTGAATATATTCAGGAAAAAACGCATACGCCCTTTTTGGCCAACCAAGCAAGCTTGCAAAGGAAGTCTGCACTACAATGAAGTCTCACTTCCCCCCGGTCAAAAGGGCCATCTGAAAAAAGTGTAAAATCCAGAAAGGCAGGACAGGCCATGGAGAACTGGGAGCCTTGTTATGCTGATGGGCGGGATGTAAATTGCCAACAGACACTCGGGAGAAGTGTATGGTGTTTCCTGAAACATCTAAAAAACAAAGCAACAGAGCCTAGGGCACTTCAACTTATGGTCCTATAGCTTAGGGAAATTAAAATCAAAAAGACACAGCCACCTAAAAGTTTGGGACGCCTCTGGTTACAAGAACCTCGTTTACTGTACAAGTTCAATATCACAGAAAGTGAAAAATGGATAAAGAACTTGTGATACTTACGTACAATGCAGTATCACTCAGCAATGAAATCTATGTCATCAGGCCCGTAGCAGCATAATGAGTGGATTCAGGTACGATGATTCTAACTGAAATAAGTCACACAGAAAAAGAAACATCATAAGATATCACTAACACACGGAATGTAAACTTGGCTACACAGGAACTGAATTCCAAAACAGAACAGGGTCTCAAATTTAGAAAACCAACTTATGCTTGCTTAAGGGGAAAGTTGAGTTGGGGTGCTGCAAAAAACCAGAGATTGAAATGGGCACAGATAAAGTTCCTTAAGCCAAATATGGAATAGACAAGAGCTACTCCTTGCTCAACGAAATGGACTCAACACCCCATATTAAACGCCTAAGAATGTACCTGACTAGTAAGTATCTTAAAACCTATGGATTGCTATGTCTCCAAAAGAGAATCAAGCATGTGTACAGGGGCATAAACGCAGCAGTGATAGGATTGGAGAGGTTCGGTGAGCAAATGAAGACCCTTTGAAGTCATATTGCATGGTACCCATTCCACGGGTCTCAACTCTCCAGGTTTAAGGTATTCTTCCTTCAGCTAAAACATGCATGTGGAACCCAGAGTATGATCAACCGTGTGAATGGGAGACGTGTTCAAATATGTCTCAGTTTTCCTCCCCTGGTACTCGGGTGCAACATTCCAGACGCTTTACTAACACTCTCCCCACTTGGAGAGTCAGTGCCTTTAACCTCCTGTTTGGCCCAGTTTGCAATTTCTGCGGAAGATGAACAGGAATAGCGAGAACCAATGAGAGACTAGCTGGAGGTGTCTGGACGGGCAAATTTAACTCTCATTTCCCACCAGGAAGAGGAAATAACCAAAGGCTCAGCGTGCCGTGCCGGAACCAGATTAGGGCCTGAAGCCATCCTGCGGTGTTGTGGCCAGCTCACAAGAAAGCGAGTTGAAGAAAGGAGCTCAGGGGCACTGTAATTCACAAACCTGCAGAGTTATAAATGACAGCTATCGTCCAAAAATATACTGAAGTAAGGCTGCCAAGAGGACTTGAAAGCGGGGCAGAATTGCAGGAAACCGATTTCAGGAGGTAGACTGGAATTGCATTGAAAGCATAGGAAAAGAGGCAGAACGTCCACAATGATGCACTTGGCCAAAAAGGGCATATGCGTTTTTTCCTGAATATATTCAGGAAAAAACGCATACGCCCTTTTTGGCCAACCAAGCAAGCTTGCAAAGGAAGTCTGCATTACAATGAAGTCTCACTTCCCCCCGGTCAAAAGGGCCATCTGAAAAAAGTGTAAAATCCAGAAAGGCAGGACAGGCCATGGAGAACTGGGAGCCTTGTTATGCTGATGGGCGGGATGTAAATTGCCAACAGACACTCGGGAGAAGTGTATGGTGTTTCCTGAAACATCTAAAACACAAAGCAACAGAGCCTAGGGCACTTCCACTTATGGTCCTATAGCTTAGGGAAATTAAAATCAAAAAGACACAGCCACCCCAAAGTTTGGGACGCCTCTGTTTACAAGAACCTCGTTTACAGTACAAGTTCAACATCGCAGAAAGTGAAAAATGGATAAAAAAGTTGTGGTATTTACTTACAAAGCAATATCACTCAGCAATGAAATCTATGTCATCAGGCCCTTAGCAGCACAATGAGTGGATTCAGGTATGATGATTCTAACTGAAATAAGTCACACAGAAAAAGAAACATCATAAGATATCAGTAATACACGGAATGTAAACTTGGCTACACAGGAACTGAATTACAGAACAGAACAGGGTCTCAAATTTAGAAAACCAACTTATGCTTGCTTAAGGGGAAAGGTGAGTTGGGGTGCTGCATAAAACCAGAGATTGAAATGAGCACAGATAATGTTCCTTAAGCCAAATATGGAATAGTCAAGAGCTACTCCTTGTTCAACGAAATGGACTCAACACCGCATATTAAACGCCTAAGAATGTACCTGACTAGTAAGTATCTTAAAACCTATGGATTGCTATGTCTCCAAAAGAGAATCAAGCGTGTGTACAGGGGCATAAACGCAGCAGTGATAGGATTGGAGAGGTTCGGTGAGCAAATGAAGACCCTTTGAAGTCATATTGCATGGTACCCATTACACGGGTCTCAACTCTCCAGGTTTAAGGTATTCTTCCTTCAGCTAAAACATGCATGTGGAACCCAGAGTATGATCATCCGTGTGAACGGGAGACGTGTTCAAATATGTCTCAGTTTTCCTCCCCTGGTACTCGGGTGCAACATTCCAGACGCTTTACCAACACTCTCCCGACTTTGAGAGTTAGCGCCTTTAACCTCCTGTTTGGCCCAGTTTGCAATTTCTGCGGAAGATGAACAGGAATAGCGAGAACCAATGAGAGACTAGCTGGAGGTGTCTGGAAGGGCAAATTTAACTCTCATTTCCCACCAGGAAGAGGAATTAACCAAAGGCTCAGCGTGCCGTGCCGGAACCAGATTAGGGCCTGAAGCCATCCTGCGGTGTTGCGGCCAGCTCAAAAGAAAGCGAGTTGAAGAAAGGAGCTCAGGGGCACTGTAATTCACAAACCTGCAGAGTTATAAATGACAGCTATCGTCCAAAAATATACTGAAGTAAGGCTGCCAAGAGGACTTGAAAGCGGGGCAGAATTGCAGGAAACCGATTTCAGGAGGTAGACTGGAATTTCATTGAAAGCATAGGAAAAGAGGCAGAACGTCCACAATGATGCACTTGGCCAAAAAGGGCGTATGCGTTTTTTCCTGAATATATTCAGGAAAAAACGCATACGCCCTTTTTGGCCAACCAAGCAACCTTGCAAAGAAATCTGCACTACAATGAAGTCTCACTTCCCCCCGGTCAAAAGGGCCATCTGAAAAAAGTGTAAAATCCAGAAAGGCAGGACAGGCCATGGAGAACTGGGAGCCTTGTTATGCTGATGGGCGGGATGTAAAGTGCCAACAGACACTCGGGAGAAGTGTATGGTGTTTCCTGAAACATCTAAAAAACAAAGCAACAGAGCCTAGGGCACTTCCACTTATGGTCCTATAGCTTAGTGAAATTAAAATCAAAAAGACACAGCCACCCCAAAGTTTGGGATGCCTCTGTTTACAAGAACCTCGTTTACAGTACAAGTTCAACATCGCAGAAAGTGAAAAATGGATAAAGAAGTTGTGGTATTTACTTACAAAGCAATATCACTCAGCAATGAAATCTATGTCATCAGGCCCTTAGCAGCACAATGAGTGGATTCAGGTATGATGATTCTAACTGAAATAAGTCACACAGAAAAAAAAACATCATAAGATATCAGTAATACACGGAATGTAAACTTGGCTACACAGGAACTGAATTACAGAACAGAACAGGGTCTCAAATTTAGAAAACCAACTTATGCTTGCTTAAGGGTAAAGGTGAGTTGGGGTGCTGCATAAAACCAGAGATTGAAATGAGCACAGATAATGTTCCTTAAGCCAAATATGGAATAGTCAAGAGCTACTCCTTGTTCAATGAAATGGACTCAACACCGCATATTAAACGCCTAAGAATGAACCTGACTAGTAAGTATCTTAAAACCTATGGATTGCTATGTCTCCAAAAGAGAATCAAGCGTGTGTACAGGGGCATAAACGCAGCAGTGATAGGATTGGAGAGGTTCGGTGAGCAAATGAAGACCCTTTGAAGTCATATTGCATGGTATCCATTACACGGGTCTCAACTCTCCAGGTTTAAGGTATTCTTCCTTCAGCTAAAACATGCATGTGGAACCTAGAGTATGATCAACCATGTGAACGGGAGACGTGTTCAAATATGTCTCAGTTTTCCTCCCCTGGTACTCGGGTGCAACATTCCAGACACTTTACTAACACTCTCCCCACCAGGAGAGTCAGCGCCTTTAACCTCCTGTTTGGCCCAGTTTGCAATTTCTGCGGAAGATGAACAGGAATAGCGAGAACCAATGAGACACTAGCTGGAGGTGTCTGGACGGGCAAATTTAACTCTCATTTCCCACCAGGAAGAGGAATTAACCAAAGGCTCAGCGTGCCGTGCCGGAACCAGATTAGGGCCTGAAGCCATCCTGCGGTGTTGCGGCCAGCTCAAAAGAAAGCGAGTTGAAGAAAGGAGCTCAGGGGCACTGTAATGCACACACCTGCAGAGTTATAAATGACAGCTATCGTCCAAAAATATACTGAAGTAAGGCTGCCAAGAGGACTTGAAAGCGGGGCAGAATTGCAGGAAACCGATTTCAGGAGGTAGACTGGAATTGCATTGAAAGCATAGGAAAAGAGACAGAACGTCCACAATGATGCACTTGGCCAAAAAGGGCGTATGCGTTTTTTCCTGAATTCAGGAAAAAACGCATACGCACTTTTTGGCCAAACAAGCAAGCTTGCAAAGGAAATCTGCACTACAATGAAGTCTCACTTCCCCCCGGTCAAAAGGGCCATCTGAAAAAAGTGTAAAATCCAGAAAGGCAGGACAGGCCATGGAGAACTGGGAGCCTTGTTATGCTGATGGGCGGGATGTAAATTGCCAACAGACACTCGGGAGAAGTGTATGGTGTTTCCTGAAACAACTAAAACACAAAGCAACAGAGCCTAGGGCACTTCCACTTATGGTCCTATAGCTTAGGGAAATTAAAATCAAAAAGACACAGCCACCCCAAAGTTTGGGACGCCTCTGTTTACAAGAACCTCGTTTACAGTACAAGTTCAACATCGCAGAAAGTGAAAAATGGATAAAGAAGTTGTGGTATTTACTTACAAAGCAATATCACTCAGCAATGAAATCTATGTCATCAGGCCCTTAGCAGCACAATGAGTGGATTCAGGTATGATGATTCTAACTGAAATAAGTCACACAGAAAAAAAAACATCATAAGATATCAGTAATACACGGAATGTAAACTTGGCTACACAGGAACTGAATTACAGAACAGAACAGGGTCTCAAATTTAGAAAACCAACTTATGCTTGCTTAAGGGTAAAGGTGAGTTGGGGTGCTGCATAAAACCAGAGATTGAAATGAGCACAGATAATGTTCCTTAAGCCAAATATGGAATAGTCAAGAGCTACTCCTTGTTCAACGAAATGGACTCAACACCGCATATTAAACGCCTAAGAATGTACCTGACTAGTAAGTATCTTAAAACCTATGGATTGCTATGTCTCCGAAAGAGAATCAAGCATGTGTACAGGGGCATAAACGCAGCAGTGATAGGATTGGAGAGATTCGGTGAGCAAATGAAGACCCTTTGAAGTCACATTGCATGGTACCCATTCCACGGGTTTCAACTACCCAGGTTTAAGGTATTCTTCCTTCAGCTAAAACATGCATGTGGAACCTAGAGTATGATCAACCATGTGATCGGGAGACGTGTTCAAATATGTCTCAGTTTTCGTACCCTGGTACTCGGGTGCAACATTCCAGACGCTTTACCAACACTCTCCCGACTTTGAGAGTCAGTCCCTTTAACCTCCTGTTTGGCCCAGTTTGCAATTTCTGCGGAAGATGAACAGGAATAGCGAGAACCAATGAGAGACTAGCTGGAGGTGTCTGGACGGGCAAATTTAACTCTCATTTCCCACCAGGAAGAGGAATTAACCAAAGGCTCAGCGTGCCGTGCCGGAACCAGATTAGGGCCTGAAGCCATCCTGCGGTGTTGCGGCCAGGTCACAAGAAAGCGAGTTGAAGAAAGGAGCTCAGGGTCACAGTAATTCACAAACCTTCAGAGTTATAAATGACAGCTATCGTCCAAAAATATACTGAAGTAAGGCTGCCAAGAGGACTTGAAAGCGGGGCAGAATTGCAGGAAACCGATTTCAGGAGGTAGACTGGAATTGCATTGAAAGCATAGGAAAAGAGGCAGAACGTCCAAAATTATGCCCTTGGCCAAAAAGGGCGTAAGCGTTTTTTCCTGAATATATTCAGGAAAAAATTCATACGCACTTTTTGGCCAACCAAGCAAACTTGCAAAGGAAATCTGCACTACAATGAAGTCTCACTTCCCCCCGGTCAAAAGGGCCATCTGAAAAAAGTGTAAAATCCAGAAAGGCAGGACAGGCCATGCAGAACTGGGAGCCTTGTTATGCTGATGGGCGGGATGTAAAGTGCCAACAGACACTCGGGAGAAGTGTATGGTGTTTCCTGAAACATCTAAAAAACAAAGCAACAGAGCCTAGGGCACTTCCACTTATGGTCCTATAGCTTAGGGAAATTAAAATCAAAAAGACACAGCCACCCCAAAGTTTGGGACGCCTCTGTTTACAAGAACCTCGTTTACAGTCCAAGTTCAATATCACAGAAAGTGAAAAATGGATAAAGAACTTGTGGTACTTACGTACAATGCAGTATCACTCAGCAATGTAATCTATGTCATCAGGCCCGTAGCAGCATAATGAGTGGATTCAGGTATGATGATTCTAACTGAAATAAGTCACACAGAAAAAGAAACATCATAAGATATCAGTAATACACGGAATGTAAACTTGGCTACACAGGAACTGAATTACAGAACAGAACAGGGTCTCAAATTTAGAAAACCAACTTATGCTTGCTTAAGGGGAAAGGTGAGTTGGGGTGCTGCAAAAAACCAGAGATTGAAATGGGCACAGATAAAGTTCCTTAAGCCAAATATGGAATAGACAAGAGCTACTCCTTGCTCAACGAAATGGACTCAACACCGCATATTAAACGCTTAAGAATGTACCTGACTAGTAAGTATCTTAAAACCTATGGATTGCTATGTATCCGAAAGAGAATCAAGCATGTGTACAGGGGCATAAACGCAGCAGTGATAGGATTGGAGAGGTTCGGTGAGCAAATGAAGACCCTTTGAAGTCATATTGCATGGTACCCATTCCACGGGTTTCAACTACCCAGGTTTAAGGTATTCTTCCTTCAGCTAAAACATGCATGTGGAACCTAGAGTATGATCAACCATGTGATCGGGAGACGTGTTCAAATATGTCTCAGTTTTCGTACCCTGGTACTCAGGTGCAACATTCCAGACGCTTTACTAACACTCTCCCGACTTGGAGAGTCAGTCCCTTTAACCTCCTGTTTGGCCCAGTTTGCAATTTCTGCGGAAGATGAACAGGAATAGGGAGAACCAATGAGAGACTAGCTGGAGGTGTCTGGTCGGGCAAATTTAACTCTCATTTCCCACCAGGAAGAGGAATTAACCAAAGGTTCAGCGTGCTGTGCCGGAACCAGATTAGGGCCTGAAGCCATCATGCGGTGTTGCGGCCAGCTCAAAAGAAAGCGAGTTGAAGAAAGGAGCTCAGGGGCACTGTAATTCACAAACATGCAGAGTTATAAATGACAGCTATCGTCCAAAAATATACTGAAGTAAGGCTGCCAAGAGGACTTGAAATCGGGGCAGAATTGCAGGAAACCGATTTCAGGAGGTAGACTGGAATTGCATTGAAAGCATAGGAAAAGAGGCAGAACGTTCACAATGATGCACTTGGCCAAAAAGGGCGTATGCGTTTTTTCCTGAATATATTCAGGAAAAAACGCATACGCCCTTTTTGGCCAACCAAGCAAGCTTGCAAAGGAAATCTGCACTACAATGAAGTCTCACTTCCCCCCGGTCAAAAGGGCCATCTGAAAAAAGTGTAAAATCCAGAAAGGCAGGACAGGCCATGGAGAACTGGGAGCCTTGTTATGCTGATGGGCGGGATGTAAATTGCCAAAAGACACTCGGGAGAAGTGTATGGTGTTTCCTGAAACATCTAAAAAACAAAGCAACAGAGCCTAGGGCACTTCCACTTATGGTCCTATAGCTTAGGGAAATTAAAATCAAAAAGACACAGCCACCCCAAGGTTTGGGATGCCTCTGTTTACAAGAACCTCATTTACCGCACAAGTTCAATATCACAGAAAGTGAAAAATAGATAAAGAACTTGTGGTACATACGTACAATGCAGTATCACTCAGCAATGAAATCTATGTCATCAGGCCCGTAGCAGCATAATGAGTGGATTCAGGTATGATGATTCTAACTGAAATAAGTCACACAGAAAAAGAAACATCATAAGATATCAGTAATACACGGAATGTAAACTTGGCTACAGAGGAACTGAATTACAGAACAGAACAGGGTCTCAAATTTAGAAAACCAACTTATGCTTGCTTAAGGGGAAAGGTGAGTTGGGGTGCTGCATAAAACCAGAGATTGAAATGAGCACAGATAAAGTTCCTTAAGCCAAATATGGAATAGACAAGAGCTACTCCTTGCTCAACGAAATGGACTCAACACCGCATATTAAACGCCTAAGAATGTACCTGACTAGTAAGTATCTTAAAACCTATGGATTACTATGTCTCCGAAAGAGAATCAAGCATGTGTACAGGGGCATAAACGCAGCAGTGATAGGATTGGAGAGGTTCGGTGAGCAAATGAAGACCCTTTGAAGTCATATTGCATGGTACCCATTCCACGGGTTTCAACTACCCAGGTTTAAGGTATTCTTCCTTCAGCTAAAACATGCATGTGGAACCTAGAGTATGATCAACCATGTGATCGGGAGACGTGTTCAAATATGTCTCAGTTTTCGTACCCTGGTACTCAGGTGCAACATTCCAGACGCTTTACTAACACTCTCCCGACTTGGAGAGTCAGTCCCTTTAACCTCCTGTTTGGCCCAGTTTGCAATTTCTGCGGAAGATGAACAGGAATAGGGAGAACCAATGAGAGACTAGCTGGAGGTGTCTGGTCGGGCAAATTTAACTCTCATTTCCCACCAGGAAGAGGAATTAACCAAAGGTTCAGCGTGCTGTGCCGGAACCAGATTAGGGCCTGAAGCCATCATGCGGTGTTTCGGCCAGCTCAAAAGAAAGCGAGTTGAAGAAAGGAGCTCAGGGGCACTGTAATTCACAAACATGCAGAGTTATAAATGACAGCTATCGTCCAAAAATATACTGAAGTAAGGCTGCCAAGAGGACTTGAAATCGGGGCAGAATTGCAGGAAACCGATTTCAGGAGGTAGACTGGAATTGCATTGAAAGCATAGGAAAAGAGGCAGAACGTTCACAATGATGCACTTGGCCCAAAAGGGCATATGCGTTTTTTCCTGAATATATTCAGGAAAAAACGCATACGCCCTTTTTGGCCAACCAAGCAAGCTTGCAAAGGAAATCTGCACTACAATGAAGTCTCACTTCCCCCCGGTCAAAAGGGCCATCTGAAAAAAGTGTAAAATCCAGAAAGGCAGGACAGGCCATGGAGAACTGGGAGCCTTGTTATGCTGATGGGCGGGATGTAAATTGCCAACAGACACTAGGGAGAAGTGTATGGTGTTTCCTGAAACATCTAAAAAACAAAGCAACAGAGCCTAGGGCACTTCCACTTATGGTCCTATAGCTTAGGGAAATTAAAATCAAGAAGACACAGTCACCCCAAGGTTTGGGATGCCTCTGTTTACAAGAACCTCATTTACCGCACAAGTTCAATATCACAGAAAGTGAAAAATGGATAAAGAACTTGTGGTACATACGTACAATGCAGTATCACTCAGCAATGAAATCTATGTCATCAGGCCCGTAGCAGCATAATGAGTGGTTTCAGGTATGATGATTCTAACTGAAATATGTCACACAGAAAAAGAAACATCATAAGATATCAGTAATACACGGAATGTAAACTTGGCTACAGAGGAACTGAATTACAGAACAGAACAGGGTCTCAAATTTAGAAAACCAACTTATGCTTGCTTAAGGGGAAAGGTGAGTTGGGGTGCTGCATAAAACCAGAGGTTGAAATGAGCACAGATAAAGTTCCTTAAGCCAAATATGGAATAGACAAGAGCTACTCCTTGCTCAACGAAATGGACTCAACACCGCATATTAAACGCCTAAGAATGTACCTGACTAGTAAGTATCTTAAAACCTATGGATTGCTATGTCTCCGAAAGAGAATCAAGCATGTGTACAGGGGCATAAACGCAGCAGTGATAGGATTGGAGAGGTTCGGTGAGCAAATGAAGACCCTTTGAAGTCATATTGCATGGTACCCATTCCACGGGTTTAAACTACCCAGGTTTAAGGTATTCTTCCTTCAGCTAAAACATGCATGTGGAACCTAGAGTATGATCAACCATGTGATCGGGAGACGTGTTCAAATATGTCTCAGTTTTCGTACCCTGGTACTCAGGTGCAACATTCCAGACACTTTACTAACACTCTCCCGACTTGGAGAGTCAGTCCCTTTAACCTCCTGTTTGGCCCAGTTTGCAATTTCTGCGGAAGATGAACAGGAATAGCGAGAACCAATGAGAGCGTAGCTGGAGGTGTCTGGACGGGCAAATTTAACTCTCATTTCCCACCAGGAAGAGGAATTAACCAAAGGCTCAGCGTGCCGTGCCGGAACCAGATTAGGGCCTGAAGCCATCCTGCGGTGTTGCGGCCAGCTCACAAGAAAGCGAGTTGAAGAAAGGAGCTCAGGGGCACTGTAATTCACAAACCTGCAGAGTTATAAATGACAGCTATCGTCCAAAAATATACTGAAGTAAGGCTGCCAAGAGGACTTGAAAGCGGGGCAGAATTGCAGGAAACCGATTTCAGGAGGTAGACTGGAATTGCATTGAAAGCATAGGAAAAGAGGCAGAACGTCCACAATGATGCACTTGGCCAAAAAGGGCGTATGCGTTTTTTCCTGAATATATTCAGGAAAAAACGCATACGCCCTTTTTGGCCAACCAAGCAAGCTTGAAAAGGAAATCTGCACTACAATGAAATCTCACTTCCCCCCGGTCAAAAGGGCCATCTGAAAAAAGTGTAAAATCCAGAAAGGCAGGACAGGCCATGGAGAACTGGGAGCCTTGTTATGCTGATGGGCGGGATGTAAATTGCCAACAGACACTCGGGAGAAGTGTATGGTGTTTCCTGAAACATCTAAAAAACAAAGCAACAGAGCCTAGGGCACTTCCACTTATGGTCCTATAGATTAGGGAAATTAAAATCAAAAAGACACAGCCACCCCAAAGTTTGGGACGCCTCTGTTTACAAGAACCTCGTTTACTGTACAAGTTCAATATCACAGAAAGTGAAAAATGGATAAAGAACTTGTGGTACTTACGTACAATGCAGTATCACACAGCAATGAAATCTATGTCATCAGGCCCGTAGCAGCATAATGAGTGGATTCAGGTACGATGATTCTAACTGAAATAAGTCACACAGAAAAAGAAACATCATAAGATATCACTAATACACGGAATGTAAACTTGGCTACACAGGAACTGAATTCCAAAACAGAACAGGGTCTCAAATTTAGAAAACCAACTTATGCTTGCTTAAGGGGAAAGGTGAGTTGGGGTGCTGCATAAAACCAGAGATTGAAATGAGCACAGATAAAGTTCCTTAAGCCAAATATGGAATAGACAAGAGCTACTCCTTGCTCAACGAAATGGACTCAACACCCCATATTAAACGCCTAAGAATGTACCTGACTAGTAAGTATCTTAAAACCTATGGATTGCTATGTGTCCGAAAGAAAATCAAGCGTGTGTGCAGGGGCATAAACGCAGCAGTGATAGGATTGGAGAGGTTTGGTGAGCAAATGAAGACCCTTTGAAGTCATATTGCATGGTACCCATTCCAAGGGTCTCAACTCTCCATGTTAAAGGTATTCTTCCTTCAGCTAAAACATGCATGTGGAACCCAGAGTATGATCAACTGTGTGATCGGGAGACGTGTTCAAATATGTCTCAGTTTTGGTCCCCTGGTACTCGGGTTCAACATTCCAGATGCTTTACTAACACTCTCCCGACTTGGAGAGTCAGTGCCTTTAAACTGCTGTTGGCCCAGTTTGCAATTTCTGCGGAAGATGAACAGGAATAGGGAGAACCAATGAGAGACTAGCTTGAGGTGTCAGGACGGGCAAATTTAACTCTAATTTCCCACCAGGAAGAGGAATTAACCAAAGACTCAGTGTGCCGTGCCGGAACCAGATTAGGGCCTGAAGCAATCCTGTTGTGTTGGGGCCAGCTCACAAGAAAGCGAGTTGAAGAAAGGAGCTCAGGGGCACTGTAATGCACAAACCTGCAGAGTTATAAATGACAGCTATCGTCCAAAAATATACTGAAGTAAGGCTGCCAAGAGGACTTGAAAGCGGGGCAGAATTGCAGGAAACCGATTTCAGGAGGTAGACTGGAATTGCATTGAAAGCATAGGAAAAGAGGCAGAACGTCCACAATGATGCACTTGGCCAAAAAGGGCGTATGCGTTTCTTCTTGAATATATTCAGGAAAAAACGCATACGCCCTTTTTGGCCAACCAAGCAACCTTGCAAAGGAAATCTGCACTACAATGAACTCTCACTTCCCCCCGGTCAAAAGGGCCATCTGAAAAAAGTGTAAAATCCAGAAAGGCAGGACAGGCCATGGAGAACTGGGAGCCTTGTTATGCTGATGGGCGGGATGTAAATTGCCAAAAGACACTCGGGAGAAGTGTATGGTGTTTCCTGAAACATCTAAAAAACAAAGCAACAGAGCCTAGGGCACTTCCACTTATGGTCCTATAGCTTAGGGAAATTAAAATCAAAAAGACACAGCCACCCCAAAGTTTGGGACGCCTCTGTTTACAAGAACCTCGTTTACAGTACAAGTTCAACATCGCAGAAAGTGAAAAATGGATAAAGAACTTGTGGTATTTACTTACAAAGCAATATCACTCAGCAATGAAATCTATGTCATCAGGCCCTTAACAGCACAATGAGTGGATTCAGGTATGACGATTCTAACTGAAATAAGTCACAAAGAAAAAGAAACATCATAAGATATCAGTAATACACGGAATGTAAACTTGGCTACACAGGAACTGAATTACAGAACAGAACAGGGTCTCAAATTTAGAAAACCAACTTATGCTTGCTTAAGGGTAAAGGTGAGTTGGGGTGCTGCATAAAACCAGAGATTGAAATGAGCACAGATAAAGTTCCTTAAGCCAAATATGGAATAGACAAGAGCTACTCCTTGCTCAACGAAATGGACTCAACACCGCATATTAAACGCCTAAGAATGTACCTGACTAGTAAGTATCTTAAAACCTATGGATTGCTATGTCTCCGAAAGAGCATCATGCGTGTGTACAGGGGCATAAACGCAGCAGTGATAGGATTAGAGAGGTTCGGTGAGCAAACGAAGACCCTTTGAAGTCATATTGCATGGTACCCATTCCACGGGTTTCAACTACCCAGGTTTAAGGTATTCTTCCTTCAGCTAAAACATGCATGTGGAACCTAGAGTACGATCAACCATGTGATCGGGAGACGTGTTCAAATATGTCTCAGTTTTCGTACCCTGGTACTCGGGTGCAACATTCCAGACACTTTACTAACACTCTCCCGACTTGGAGAGTCAGTCCCTTTAACCTCCTGTTTGGCCCAGTTTGCAATTTCTGCGGAAGATGAACAGGAATAGCGAGAATCAATGAGAGACTAGCTGGAGGTGTCTGGACGGGCAAATTTAACTCTCATTTCCCACCAGGAAGAGGAATTAACCAAAGGCTCAGTGTGCCGTGCCGGAACCAGATTAGGGCCTGAAGCCATCCTGCGGTGTTGCGGCCAGCTCACAAGAAAGCGAGTTGAAGAAAGGAGCTCAGGGGCACTGTAATTCACAAACCTGCAGAGTTATAAATGACAGCTATCGTCCAAAAATATACTGAAGTAAGGCTGCCAAGAGGACTTGAAAGCGGGGCAGAATTGCAGGAAACCGATTTCAGGAGGTAGACTGGAATTGCATTGAAAGCATAGGAAAAGAGGCAGAACGTCCACAATGATGCACTTGGCCAAAAAGGGCATATGCGTTTTTTCCTGAATATATTCAGGAAAAAACGCATACGCCCTTTTTGGCCAACCAAGCAAGCTTGCAAAGGAAATCTGCACTACAATGAAGTCTCACTTCCCCCCGGTCAAAAGGGCCATCTGAAAAAAGTGTAAAATCCAGAAAGGCAGGACAGGCCATGGAGAACTGGGAGCCTTGTTATGCTGATGGGCGGGATGTGAATTGCCAACAGACACTCGGGAGAAGTGTATGGTGTTTCCTGAAACATCTAAAAAACAAAGCAACAGAGCCTAGGGCACTTCCACTTATGGTCCTATAGATTAGGGAAATTAAAATCAAAAAGACACAGCCACCCCAAAGTTTGGGACGCCTCTGTTTACAAGAACCTCGTTTACCGTACAAGTTCAATATCACAGAAAGTGAAAAATGGATAAAGAACTTGTGGTACTTACGTACAATGCAGTATCACTCAGCAATGAAATCTATGTCATCAGGCCCGTAGCAGCATAATAAGTGGATTCAGGTACGATGATTCTAACTGAAATAAGTCACACAGAAAAAGAAACATCATAAGATATCACTAATACACGGAATGTAAACTTGGCTACACAGGAACTGAATTCCAAAACAGAACAGGGTCTCAAATTTAGAAAACCAACTTATGCTTGCTTAAGGGGAAGGGTGAGTTGGGGTGCTGCATAAAACCAGAGATTGAAATGAGCACAGATAAAGTTCCTTAAGCCAAATATGGAATAGACAAGAGCTACTCCTTGCTCAACAAAATGGACTCAACACCGCATATTAAACGCCTAAGAATGTACCTGACTAGTAAGTATCGTAAAACCTATGGATTGCTATGTCTCCAAAAGAGAATCAAGCGTGTGTACAGGGGCATAAACGCAGCAGTGATAGGATTGGAGAGGTTCGGTGAGCAAATGAAGACCCTTTGAAGTCATATTGCATGGTACCCATTCCACGGGTTTCAACTACCCAGGTTTAAGGTATTCTTCCTTCAGCTAAGACATGCATGTGGAACCCAGAGTATGATCAACCGTGTGAACGGGAGACGTGCTCAAATATGTCTCAGTTTTCCTCCCCTGGTACTCGGGTGCAACATTCCAGACACTTTACTAACACTCTCCCCACTTGGACAGTCAGCGCCTTTAACCTCCTGTTTGGCCCAGTTTGCAATTTCTGCGGAAGATGAACAAGAATAGGTAGAACCAATGAGAGACTAGCTGGAGGTGTCTGGATGGGCAAATTTAACTCTCATTTCCCACCAGGAAGAGGAATTAACCAAAGGCTCAGCGTGCCGTGCCGGAACCACATTAGGGCCTGAAGCCATCCTGCGGTGTTGCGGCCAGCTCAAAAGAAAGCGAGTTGAAGAAAGGAGCTCAGGGGCACTGTAATGCACAAACCTGCAGAGTTATAAATGACAGCTATCGTCCAAAAATATACTGAAGTAAGGCTGCCAAGAGGACTTGAAAGCGGGGCAGAATTACAGGAAACCGATTTCATGAGGTAGACTGGAATTGCATTGAAAGCATAGGAAAAGAGGCAGAACGTCCACAATGATGCACTTGGCCAAAAAGGGCGTATGCGTTTTTTCCTGAATATATTCAGGAAAAAACGCATACGCCCTTTTCGGCCAACCAAGCAAGCTTGCAAAGGAAATCTGCACTACAATGAAGTCTCACTTCCCCCCGGTCAAAAGGGCCATCTGAAAAAAGTGTAAAATCCAGAAAGGCAGGACAGGCCATGGAGAACTGGGAGCCTTGTTATGCTGATGGGCGGGATGTAAATTGCCAACAGACACTCGGGAGAAGTGTATGGTGTTTCCTGAAACATCTAAAAAACAAAGCAACAGAGCCTAGGGCACTTCCACTTATGGTCCTATAGCTTAGGGAAATTAAAATCAAAAAGACACAGCCACCCCAATGTTTGGAACGGCTCTGTTTACAAGAACCTCGTTTACAGTACAAGATCAACATCGCAGAAAGTGAAAAATGGATAAAGAAGTTGCGGTATTTACTTACAAAGCAATATCACTCAGCAATGAAATCTATGTCATCAGGTCCTTAGCAGCACAATGAGTGGATTCAGGTATGATGATTCTAACTGAAATAAGTCACACAGAAAATGAAACATCATAAGATATCACTAATACATGGAATGTAAACTTGGCTACAGAGGAACTGAATTACAGAACAGAACAGGGTCTCAAATTTAGAAAACCAACATATGCTTGCTTAAGGGGAAAGGTGAGTTGGGGTGCTGCATAAAACCAGAGATTGAAATGAGCACAGATAAAGTTCCTTAAGCCAAATATGGAATAGACAAGAGCTACTCCTTGCTCAACGAAATGGACTCAACACCGCATATTAAACGCCTAAGAATGTACCTGACTAGTAAGTATCTTAAAACCTATGGATTGCTATGTCTCCAAAAGAGAATCAAGTGAGTGTACAGGGGCATAAACGCAGCAGTGATAGGATTGGAGAGGTTCGGTGAGCAAATGAAGACCCTTTGAAGTCATATTGCATGGTACCCATTCCACGGGTCTCAACTCTGCAGGTTTAAGGTATTCTTCCTTCAGGTAAAACATGCACGTGGAACCCAGAGTATGATCAACTGTGTGAACGGGAGACGTGTTCAAATATGTCTCAGTTTTCCTTCCCTGGTACTCGGGTGCAACATTCCAGACGCTTTACTAACACTCTCCCCACTTGGAGAGTCAACGCCTTTAACCTCCTGTTTGGCCCAGTTTGCAATTTCTGCGGAAGATGAACAGGAATAGGGAGAACCAATGAGAGACTAGCTGGAGGTGTCTGGACGGGCAAATTTAACTCTCATTGCCCACCAGGAAGGGGAAATAACCAAAGGCTCAGCGTGCCGTGCCGGAACCAGATTAGGGCCTGAAGCCATCCTGCGGTGTTGCGGCCAGCTCACAAGAAAGCGAGTTGAAGAAAGGAGCTCAGGGGAACTGTAATTCACAAACCTGCAGAGTTATAAATGACAGCTATCGTCCAAAAATATACTGAAGTAAGGCTGCCAAGAGGACTTGAAAGCGGGGCAGAATTGCAGGAAACCGATTTCAGGAGGTAGACTGGAATTGCATTGAAAGCATAGGAAAAGAGGCAGAACGTCCACAATGATGCACTTGGCCAAAAAGGGCGTATGCGTTTTTTCCTGAATATATTCAGGAAAAAACGCATACGCCCTTTTTGGCCAACCAAGCAAGCTTGCAAAGGAAATCTGCACTACAATGAAGTCTCACTTCCCCCCGGTCAAAAGGGCCATCTGAAAAAAGTGTAAAATCCAGAAAGGCAGGACAGGCCATGGAGAACTGGGAGCCTTGTTATGCTGATGGGCGGGATGTAAATTGCCAAAAGACACTCGGGAGAAGTGTATGGTGTTTCCTGAAACATCTAAAAAACAAAGCAACAGAGCCTAGGGCACTTCCACTTATGGTCCTATAGCTTAGGGAAATTAAAATCAAAAAGACACAGCCACCCCAAAGTTTGGGACGCCTCTGTTTACAAGAACCTCGTTTACCGTACAAGTTCAACATCACAGAAAGTGAAAAATGGATAAAGAACTTGTGGTACTTACGTACAATGCAGTATCAATCAGCAATGAAATCTATGTCATCAGCCTCGTAGCAGCATAATGAGTGGATTCAGGTACGATGATTCTAACTGAAATAAGTCACACAGAAAAAGAAACATCATAAGATATCACTAATACACGGAATGTAAACTTGGCTACACAGGAACTGAATTCCAAACAAAACAGGGTCTCAAATTTAGAAAACCAACTTCTGCTTGCTTAAGGGGAAAGTTGAGTTGGGGTGCTGCATAAAACCAGAGATTGAAATGAGCACAGATAAAGTTCCTTAAGCCAAATATGGAATAGACAAGAGCTACTCCTTGCTCAACGAAATGGACTCAACACCGCATATTAAACGCCTAAGAATGTACCTGAATAGTAAGTATCTTAAAACCTATGGAATGCTATGTCTCCAAAAGAGAATCAAGTGAGTGTACAGGGGCATAAACGCAGCAGTGATAGGATTGGAGAGGTTCGGTGAGCAAATGAAGACCCTTTGAAGTCATATTGCATGGTACCCATTCCACGGGTTTCAACTACCCAGGTTTAAGGTATTCTTCCTTCAGCTAAGACATGCATGTGGAACCCAGAGTATGATCAACCGTGTGAACGGGAGACGTGCTCAAATATGTCTCAGTTTTCCTCCCCTGGTACTCGGGTGCAACATTCCAGACACTTTACTAACACTCTCCCCACTTGGACAGTCAGCGCCTTTAACCTCCTGTTTGGCCCAGTTTGCAATTTCTGCGGAAGATGAACAAGAATAGGTAGAACCAATGAGAGACTAGCTGGAGGTGTCTGGATGGGCAAATTTAACTCTCATTTCCCACCAGGAAGAGGAATTAACCAAAGGCTCAGCGTGCCGTGCCGGAACCACATTAGGGCCTGAAGCCATCCTGCGGTGTTGCGGCCAGCTCAAAAGAAAGCGAGTTGAAGAAAGGAGCTCAGGGGCACTGTAATGCACAAACCTGCAGAGTTATAAATGACAGCTATCGTCCAAAAATATACTGAAGTAAGGCTGCCAAGAGGACTTGAAAGCGGGGCAGAATTACAGGAAACCGATTTCATGAGGTAGACTGGAATTGCATTGAAAGCATAGGAAAAGAGGCAGAACGTCCACAATGATGCACTTGGCCAAAAAGGGCGTATGCGTTTTTTCCTGAATATATTCAGGAAAAAACGCATACGCCCTTTTCGGCCAACCAAGCAAGCTTGCAAAGGAAATCTGCACTACAATGAAGTCTCACTTCCCCCCGGTCAAAAGGCCCATCTGAAAAAAGTGTAAAATCCAGAAAGGCAGGACAGGCCATGGAGAACTGGGAGCCTTGTTATGCTGATGGGCGGGATGTAAATTGCCAACAGACACTCGGGAGAAGTGTATGGTGTTTCCTGAAACATCTAAAAAACAAAGCAACAGAGCCTAGGGCACTTCCACTTATGGTCCTATAGCTTAGGGAAATTAAAATCAAAAAGACACAGCCACCCCAATGTTTGGAACGGCTCTGTTTACAAGAACCTCGTTTACAGTACAAGATCAACATCGCAGAAAGTGAAAAATGGATAAAGAAGTTGCGGTATTTACTTACAAAGCAATATCACTCAGCAATGAAATCTATGTCATCAGGTCCTTAGCAGCACAATGAGTGGATTCAGGTATGATGATTCTAACTGAAATAAGTCACACAGAAAATGAAACATCATAAGATATCACTAATACATGGAATGTAAACTTGGCTACAGAGGAACTGAATTACAGAACAGAACAGGGTCTCAAATTTAGAAAACCAACATATGCTTGCTTAAGGGGAAAGGTGAGTTGGGGTGCTGCATAAAACCAGAGATTGAAATGAGCACAGATAAAGTTCCTTAAGCCAAATATGGAATAGACAAGAGCTACTCCTTGCTCAACGAAATGGACTCAACACCGCATATTAAACGCCTAAGAATGTACCTGACTAGTAAGTATCTTAAAACCTATGGATTGCTATGTCTCCAAAAGAGAATCAAGTGAGTGTACAGGGGCATAAACGCAGCAGTGATAGGATTGGAGAGGTTCGGTGAGCAAATGAAGACCCTTTGAAGTCATATTGCATGGTACCCATTCCACGGGTCTCAACTCTGCAGGTTTAAGGTATTCTTCCTTCAGGTAAAACATGCACGTGGAACCCAGAGTATGATCAACTGTGTGAACGGGAGACGTGTTCAAATATGTCTCAGTTTTCCTTCCCTGGTACTCGGGTGCAACATTCCAGACGCTTTACTAACACTCTCCCCACTTGGAGAGTCAACGCCTTTAACCTCCTGTTTGGCCCAGTTTGCAATTTCTGCGGAAGATGAACAGGAATAGGGAGAACCAATGAGAGACTAGCTGGAGGTGTCTGGACGGGCAAATTTAACTCTCATTGCCCACCAGGAAGGGGAAATAACCAAAGGCTCAGCGTGCCGTGCCGGAACCAGATTAGGGCCTGAAGCCATCCTGCGGTGTTGCGGCCAGCTCACAAGAAAGCGAGTTGAAGAAAGGAGCTCAGGGGAACTGTAATTCACAAACCTGCAGAGTTATAAATGACAGCTATCGTCCAAAAATATACTGAAGTAAGGCTGCCAAGAGGACTTGAAAGCGGGGCAGAATTGCAGGAAACCGATTTCAGGAGGTAGACTGGAATTGCATTGAAAGCATAGGAAAAGAGGCAGAACGTCCACAATGATGCACTTGGCCAAAAAGGGCGTATGCGTTTTTTCCTGAATATATTCAGGAAAAAACGCATACGCCCTTTTTGGCCAACCAAGCAAGCTTGCAAAGGAAATCTGCACTACAATGAAGTCTCACTTCCCCCCGGTCAAAAGGGCCATCTGAAAAAAGTGTAAAATCCAGAAAGGCAGGACAGGCCATGGAGAACTGGGAGCCTTGTTATGCTGATGGGCGGGATGTAAATTGCCAAAAGACACTCGGGAGAAGTGTATGGTGTTTCCTGAAACATCTAAAAAACAAAGCAACAGAGCCTAGGGCACTTCCACTTATGGTCCTATAGCTTAGGGAAATTAAAATCAAAAAGACACAGCCACCCCAAAGTTTGGGACGCCTCTGTTTACAAGAACCTCGTTTACCGTACAAGTTCAACATCACAGAAAGTGAAAAATGGATAAAGAACTTGTGGTACTTACGTACAATGCAGTATCAATCAGCAATGAAATCTATGTCATCAGCCTCGTAGCAGCATAATGAGTGGATTCAGGTACGATGATTCTAACTGAAATAAGTCACACAGAAAAAGAAACATCATAAGATATCACTAATACACGGAATGTAAACTTGGCTACACAGGAACTGAATTCCAAACAAAACAGGGTCTCAAATTTAGAAAACCAACTTCTGCTTGCTTAAGGGGAAAGTTGAGTTGGGGTGCTGCATAAAACCAGAGATTGAAATGAGCACAGATAAAGTTCCTTAAGCCAAATATGGAATAGACAAGAGCTACTCCTTGCTCAACGAAATGGACTCAACACCGCATATTAAACGCCTAAGAATGTACCTGAATAGTAAGTATCTTAAAACCTATGGAATGCTATGTCTCTGAAAGAGAATCAAGCATGTGTACAGGGGCATAAACGCAGCAGTGATAGGATTGGAGAGGTTCGGTGAGCAAATGAAGACCCTTTGAAGTCATATTGCATGGTACCCATTCCACGGGTTTCAACTACCCAGGTTTAAGGTATTCTTCCTTCAGCTAAAACATGCATGTGGAACCTAGAGTATGATCAACCATGTGATCGGGAGACGTGTTCAAATATGTCTCAGTTTTCGTACCCTGGTTCTCGGGTGCAACATTCCAGACGCTTTACTAACACTCTCCCCAATTGGAGAGTCAGTCCCTTTAACCTCCTGTTTGGCCCAGTTTGCAATTTCTGTGCAAGATGAACAGGAATAGCGAGAACCAATGAGAGACTAGCTGGAGGTGTCTGGACGGGCAAATTTAACTCTCATTTCCCACCAGGAAGAGGAATTAACCAAAGGCTCAGCGTGCCGTGCCGGAACCAGATTAGGGCCTGAAGCCATCCTGTGGTGTTGTGGCCAGGTCACAAGAAAGCGAGTTGAAGAAAGGAGCTCAGGAGCACTGTAATTCACAAACCTGCAGAGTTATAAATGACAGCTATCGTCCAAAAATATACTGAAGTAAGGCTGCCAAGAGGACTTGAAAGCGGGGCAGAATTGCAGGAAACCGATTTCAGGAGGTAGACTGGAATTGCATTGAAAGCATAGGAAAAGAGGCAGAACGTCCACAATGATGCACTTGGCCAAAAAGGGCGTATGCGTTTTTTCCTGAATATATTCAGGAAAAAACGCATACGCCCTTTTTGGCCAACCAAGCAAGCTTGCAAAGGAAATCTGCACTACAATGAAGTCTCACTTCCCCCCGGTCAAAAGGGCCATCTGAAAAAAGTGTAAAATCCAGAAAGGCAGGACAGGCCATGGAGAACTGGGAGCCTTGTTATGGTGATGGGCCGGATGTAAATGGCCAACAGACACTCGGGACAAGTGTATGGTGTTTCCTGAAACATCTAAAAAACAAAGCAACAGAGCCTAGGGCACTTCCACTTATGGTCCTATAGCTTAGGGAAATTAAAATCAAAAAGACACAGCCACCCCAAAGTTTGGAACGGCTCTGTTTACAAGAACCTCGTTTACAGTACAAGTTCAACATCGCAGAAAGTGAAAAATGGATAAAGAAGTTGTGGTATTTACTTACAAAGCAATATCACTCAGCAATGAAATCTATGTCATCAGGCCCTTAGCAGCACAATGAGTGGATTCAGGTTCGATGATTCTAACTGAAATAAGTCACACAGAAAAAGAAACATCATAAAATATCAGTAATACACGGAATGTAAACTTGGCTACACAGGAACTGAATTACAGAACAGAACAGGGTCTCAAATTTAGAAAACCAACTTATGCTTGCTTAAGGGTAAAGGTGAGTTGGGGTGCTGCATAAAACCAGAGATTGAAATGAGCACAGATAAAGTTCCTTAAGCCAAATATGGAATAGACAAGAGCTACTCCTTGCTCAACGAAATGGACTCAACACCGCATATTAAACGCCTAAGAATGTACCTGACTAGTAAGTATCTTAAAACCTATGGATTGCTATGTCTCCGAAAGAGAATCAAGCATGTGTACAGGGGCATAAACGCAGCAGTGATAGGATTGAAGAGGTTCGGTGAGCAAATGAAGACCCTTTGAAGTCATATTGCATGGTACCCATTCCACGGGTTTCAACTACCCAGGTTTAAGGTATTCTTCCTTCAGCTAAAACATGCATGTGGAACCCAGAGTATGATCAACCGTGTGAACGGGAGACGTGTTCAAATATGTCTCAGTTTTCCTCCCCTGGTACTCGGGTGCAACATTCCAGACGCTTTACTAACACTCTCCCCACTTGGAGAGTCAGCGCCTTTAACCTCCTGTTTGGCCCAGTTTGCAATTTCTGCGCAAGATGAACAGGAATAGCGAGAACCAATGAGAGACTAGCTGGAGGTGTCTGGACGGGCAAATTTAACTCTCATTTCCCACCAGGAAGAGGAATTAACCAAAGGCTCAGCGTGCCGTGCCGGAACCAGATTAGGGCCTGAAGCCATCCTGCGGTGTTGCGGACAGGTCACAAGAAAGCGAGTTGAAGAAAGGAGCTCAGGGGCACTGTAATTCACAAACCTGCAGAGTTATAAATGACAGCTATCGTCCAAAAATATACTGAAGTAAGGCTGCCAAGAGGACTTGAAAGCGGGGCAGAATTGCAGGAAACCGATTTCAGGAGGTAGACTGGAATTGCATTGAAAGCATAGGAAAAGAGGCAGAACGTCCACAATGATGCACTTGGCCAAAAAGTGCGTATGCGTTTTTCCCTGAATATATTCAGGAAAAAACGCATACGCCCTTTTTGGCCAACCAAGCAAACTTGCAAAGGAAATCTGCACTACAATGAAGTCTCACTTCCCCCCGGTCAAAAGGGCCATCTGAAAAAAGTGTAAAATCCAGAAAGGCAGGACAGGCCATGGAGAACTGGGAGCCTTGTTATGCTGATGGGCGGGATGTAAATTGCCAACAGACACTCGGGAGAAGTGTATGGTGTTTCCTGAAACATCTAAAAAACAAAGCAACAGAGCCTAGGGCACTTCCACTTATGGTCCTATAGCTTAGGGAAATTAAAATCAAAAAGACACAGCCACCCCAAAGTTTGGGATGGCTCTGTTTACAAGAACCTCGTTTATAGTACAAGTTCAACATCGCAGAAAGTGAAAAATGGATAAAGAAGTTGTGGTATTTACTTACAAAGCAATATCACTCAGCAATGAAATCTATGTCATCAGGCCCTTAGCAGCACAATGAGTGGATTCAGGTATGATGATTCTAACTGAAATAAGTCACACAGAAAAAGAAACATCATAAGATATCACTAATACACGGAATGTAAACTTGGCTACACAGGAACTGAATTACAGAACAGAACAGGGTCTCAAATTTAGAAAACCAACTTATGCTTGCTTAAGGGGAAAGGTGAGTTGGGGTGCTGCATAAAACCAGAGATTGAAATGAGCACAGATAAAGTTCCTTAAGCCAAATATGGAATAGACAAGAGCTACTCCTTGCTCAACGAAATGGACTCAACACCGCATATTAAACGCCTAAGAATGTACCTGACTAGTAAGTATCTTAAAACCTATGGATTGCTATGTCTCCGAAAGAGAATCAAGCATGTGTACAGGGGTATAAACGCAGCAGTGATAGGATTGGAGAGGTTTGGTGAGCAAATGAAGACCCTTTGAAGTCATATTGCATGGTACCCATTCCACGGGTTTCAACTACCCAGGTTTAAGGTATTCTTCCTTCAGCTAAAACATGCATGTGGAACCTAGAGTATGATCAACCATGTGATCGGGAGACGTGTTCAAATATGTCTCAGTTTTCGTACCCTGGTTCTCGGGTGCAACATTCCAGACGCTTTACTAACACTCTCCCCAATTGGAGAGTCAGTCCCTTTAACCTCCTGTTTGGCCCAGTTTGCAATTTCTGTGCAAGATGAACAGGAATAGCGAGAACCAATGAGAGACTAGCTGGAGGTGTCTGGACGGGCAAATTTAACTCTCATTTCCCACCAGGAAGAGGAATTAACCAAAGGCTCAGCGTGCCGTGCCAGAACCAGATTAGGGCCTGAAGCCATCCTGTGGTGTTGTGGCCAGGTCACAAGAAAGCGAGTTGAAGAAAGGAGCTCAGGAGCACTGTAATTCACAAACCTGCAGAGTTATAAATGACAGCTATCGTCCAAAAATATACTGAAGTAAGGCTGCCAAGAGGACTTGAAAGCGGGGCAGAATTGCAGGAAACCGATTTCAGGAGGTAGACTGGAATTGCATTGAAAGCATAGGAAAAGAGGCAGAACGTCCACAATGATGCACTTGGCCAAAATGGGCATATGCGTTTTTTCCTGAATATATTCAGGAAAAAACGCATACGCCCTTTTTGGCCAACCAAGCAAGCTTGCAAAGGAAATCTGCACTACAATGAAGTCTCACTTCCCCCCGGTCAAAAGGGCCATCTGAAAAAAGTGTAAAATCCAGAAAGGCAGGACAGGCCATGGAGAACTGGGAGCCTTGTTATGGTGATGGGCCGGATGTAAATGGCCAACAGACACTCGGGACAAGTGTATGGTGTTTCCTGAAACATCTAAAAAACAAAGCAACAGAGCCTAGGGCACTTCCACTTATGGTCCTATAGCTTAGGGAAATTAAAATCAAAAAGACACAGCCACCCCAAAGTTTGGAACGGCTCTGTTTACAAGAACCTCGTTTACAGTACAAGTTCAACATCGCAGAAAGTGAAAAATGGATAAAGAAGTTGTGGTATTTACTTACAAAGCAATATCACTCAGCAATGAAATCTATGTCATCAGGCCCTTAGCAGCACAATGAGTGGATTCAGGTACGATGATTCTAACTGAAATAAGTCACACAGAAAAAGAAACATCATAAGATATCAGTAATACACGGAATGTAAACTTGGCTACACAGGAACTGAATTACAGAACAGAACAGGGTCTCAAATTTAGAAAACCAACTTATGCTTGCTTAAGGGTAAAGGTGAGTTGGGGTGCTGCATAAAACCAGAGATTGAAATGAGCACAGATAAAGTTCCTTAAGCCAAATATGGAATAGACAAGAGCTACTCCTTGCTCAACGAAATGGACTCAACACCGCATATTAAACGCCTAAGAATGTACCTGACTAGTAAGTATCTTAAAACCTATGGATTGCTATGTCTCCGAAAGAGAATCAAGCATGTGTACAGGGGCATAAACGCAGCAGTGATAGGATTGGAGAGGTTCGGTGAGCAAATGAAGACCCTTTGAAGTCATATTGCATGGTACCCATTCCACGGGTTTCAACTACCCAGGTTTAAGGTATTCTTCCTTCAGCTAAAACATGCATGTGGAACCCAGAGTATGATCAACCGTGTGAACGGGAGACGTGTTCAAATATGTCTCAGTTTTCCTTCCCTGGTACTCGGGTGCAACATTCCAGACGCTTTACTAACACTCTCCCCACTTGGAGAGTCAGCGCCTTTAACCTCCTGTTTGGCCCAGTTTGCAATTTCTGTGGAAGATGAACAGGAATAGCGAGAACCAATGAGAGACTAGCTGGAGGTGTCTGGACGGGCAAATTTAACTCTCATTTCCCACCAGGAAGAGGAATTAACCAAAGGCTCAGCGTGCCGTGCCGGAACCAGATTAGGGCCTGAAGCCATCCTGCGGTGTTGCGGACAGGTCACAAGAAAGCGAGTTGAAGAAAGGAGCTCAGGGGCACTGTAATTCACAAACCTGCAGAGTTATAAATGACAGCTATCGTCCAAAAATATACTGAAGTAAGGCTGCCAAGAGGACTTGAAAGCGGGGCAGAATTGCAGGAAACCGATTTCAGGAGGTAGACTGGAATTGCATTGAAAGCATAGGAAAAGAGGCAGAACGTCCACAATGATGCACTTGGCCAAAAAGTGCGTATGCGTTTTTCCCTGAATATATTCAGGAAAAAACGCATACGCCCTTTTTGGCCAACCAAGCAAGCTTGCAAAGGAAATCTGCACTACAATGAAGTCTCACTTCCCCCCGGTCAAAAGGGCCATCTGAAAAAAGTGTAAAATCCAGAAAGGCAGGACAGGCCATGGAGAACTGGGAGCCTTGTTATGCTGATGGGCGGGATGTAAATTGCCAACAGACACTCGGGAGAAGTGTATGGTGTTTCGTGAAACATCTAAAAAACAAAGCAACAGAGCCTAGGGCACTTCCACTTATGGTCCTATAGCTTAGGGAAATTAAAATCAAAAAGACACAGCCACCCCAAAGTTTGGGATGGCTCTGTTTACAAGAACCTCGTTTACAGTAGAAATTCAACATCGCAGAAAGTGAAAAATGGATAAAGAAGTTGTGGTATTTACTTACAAAGCAATATCACTCAGCAATGAAATCTATGTCATCAGGCCCGTAGCAGCATAATGAGTGGATTCAGGTACGATGATTCTAACTGAAATAAGTCATACAGAAAAAGAAACATCATAAGATATCACTAATACACGGAATGTAAACTTGGCTACACAGGAACTGAATTCCATAACAGAACAGGGTCTCAAATTTAGAAAACCAACTTATGCTTGCTTAAGGGGAAAGGTGAGTTGGGGTGCTGCATAAAACCAGAGATTGAAATGAGCACAGATAAAGTTCCTTAAGCCAAATATGGAATAGACAAGAGCTACTCCTTGCTCAACGAAATGGACTCAACACCCCATATTAAACGCCTAAGAATGTACCTGACTAGTAATTATCTTAAAACCTATGGATTGCTATGTCTCCAAAAGAGAATCAAGCGTGTGTACAGGGGCATAAACGCAGCAGTGATAGGATTGGAGAGGTTCGGTGAGCAAATGAAGACCCTTTGAAGTCATATTGCATGGTACCCATTCCACGGGTTTCAACTACCCAGGTTTAAGGTATTCTTCCTTCAGCTAAAACATGCATGTGGAACCCAGAGTATGATCAACCGTGTGAATGGGAGACGTGTTCAAATATGTCTCAGTTTTCCTCCCCTGATACTCGGGTGCAACATTCCAGACGCTTTACTAACACTCTCCCCACTTGGAGAGTCAACGCCTTTAACCTCCTGTTTGGCCCAGTTTGCAATTTCTGCGCAAGATGAACAGGAATAGGGAGAACCAATGAGAGACTAGCTGGAGGTGTCTGGACGGGCAAATTTAACTCTCATTTCCCACCAGGAAGAGGAATTAACCAAAGGCTCAGCGTGCCGGACCGGAACCAGATTAGGGCCTGAAGCAATCCTTCGGTGTTGCGGCCAGCTCACAATAAAGTGAGTTGAAGAAAGGAACTCAGGGGCACTGTAATTCACAAATCTGCAGAGTTATAAATGACAGCTATCGTCCAAAAATATACTGAAGTAAGGCTGCCAAGAGGACTTGAAAGCGGGGCAGAATTGCAGGAAACCGATTTCAGGAGGTAGACTGGAATTGCATTGAAAGCATAGGAAAAGAGGCAGAACGTCCACAATGATGCACTTGGCCAAAAAGGGCGTATGCGTTTTTTCCTGAATATATTCAGGAAAAAACGCATACGCCCTTTTTGGCCAACCAAGCAAGCTTGCAAAGGAAATCTGCACTACAATGAAGTCTCACATCCCCCCGGTCTAAAGGGCCATCTGAAAAAAGTGTAAAATCCAGAAAGGCAGGACAGGCCATGGAGAACTGGGAGCCTTGTTATGCTGATGGGCGGGATGTAAATTGCCAACAGACACTCCGGAGAAGTGTATGGTGTTTCCTGAAACATCTAAAAAACAAAGCAACAGAGCCTAGGGCACTTCCACTTATGGTCCTATAGCTTAGGGAAATTAAAATCAAAAAGACACAGCAACCCCAAAGTTTGGGACGCCTCTGTTTACAAGAATCTCGTTTACCGTACAAGTTCAGTATCACAGAAAGTGAAAAATGGATAAAGAACTTGTGGTACTTACGTACAATGCAGTATCACTCAGCAATGAAATCTATGCCATCAGGCCCGTAGCAGCATAATGAGTGGATTCAGGTACGATGATTCTAACTGAAATATGTCACACAGAAAAATAAACATCATAAGATATCACTAATACACGGAATGTAAACTTGGCTACAGAGGAACTGAATTACAGAACAGAACAGGGTCTCAAATTTAGAAAACCAACATATGCTTGCTTAAGGGGAAAGGTGAGTTGGGGTGCTGCATAAAACCAGAGATTGAAATGAGCACAGATAAAGTTCCTTAAGCCAAATATGGAATAGACAAGAGCTACTCCTTGCTCAACGTAATGGACTCAACACCCCATATTAAACGCCTAAGAATGTACCTGACTAGTAAGTATCTTAAAACCTATGGATTGCTATGTCTCCAAAAGAGAATCAAGCGTGTGTACAGGGGCATAAACACAGCAGTGATAGGATTGGAGAGGTTCGGTGAGCAAATGAAGACCCTTTGAAGTCATATTGCATGGTACCCATTCCACGGGTCTCAACTCTGCAGGTTTAAGGTATTCTTTCAGGTAAAACATGCATGTGGAACCCAGAGTATGATCAACTGTGTGAACGGGAGACGTGTTCAAATATGTCTCAGTTTTCCTTCCCTGGTACTCGGGTGCAACATTCCAGACGCTTTACTAACACTCTCCCCACTTGGAGAGTCAACGCCTTTAACCTCCTGTTTGGCCCAGTTTGCAATTTCTGCGGAAGATGAACAGGAATAGGGAGAACCAATGAGAGACTAGCTGGAGGTGTCTGGACTGGCAAATTTAACTCTCATTGCCCACCAGGAAGAGGAATTAACCAAAGGCTCAGCGTGCCGTGCCGGAACCAGATTAGGGCCTGAAGCCATCCTGCGGTGTTGCGGCCAGCTCACAAGAAAGCGAGTTGAAGAAAGGAGCTCAGGGGAACTGTAATTCACAAACCTGCAGAGTTATAAATGACAGCTATCGTCCAAAAATATACTGAAGTAAGGCTGCCAAGAGGACTTGAAAGCGGGGCAGAATTGCAGGAAACCGATTTCAGGAGGTAGACTGGAATTGCATTGAAAGCATAGGAAAAGAGGCAGAACGTCCACAATGATGCACTTGGCCAAAAAGGGCGTATGCGTTTTTTCCTGAATATATTCAGGAAAAAACGCATACGCCCTTTTTGGCCAACCAAGCAAGCTTGCAAAGGAAATCTGCACTACAATGAAGTCTCACTTCCCCCCGGTCAAAAGGGCCATCTGAAAAAAGTGTAAAATCCAGAAAGGCAGGACAGGCCATGGAGAACTGGGAGCCTTGTTATGCTGATGGGCGGGATGTAAATTGCCAACAGACACTCGGGAGAAGTGTATGGTGTTTCCTGAAACATCTAAAAAACAAAGCAACAGAGCCTAGGGCACTTCCACTTATGGTCCTATAGCTTACGGAAATTAAAATCAAAAAGATACAGCCACCCCAAAGTTTGGGACGCCTCTGTTTACAAGAACCTCGTTTACCGTACAAGTTCAACATCACAGAAAGTGAAAAATGGATAAAGAACTTGTGGTACTTACGTACAATGCAGTATCAATCAGCAATGAAATCTATGTCATCAGCCTCGTAGCAGCATAATGAGTGGATTCAGGTACGATGATTCTAACTGAAATAAGTCACACAGAAAAAGAAACATCATAAGATATCACTAATACTCGGAATGTAAACTTGGCTACACAGGAACTGAATTACAGAACAGAACAGGGTCTCAAATTTAGAAAACCAACTTATGCTTGCTTAAGGGGAAAGGTGAGTTGGGGTGCTGCATAAAACCAGAGATTGAAATGAGCACAGATAAAGTTCCTTAAGCCAAATATGGAATAGACAAGAGCTACTCCTTGCTCAACGAAATGGACTCAACACCGCATATTAAACGCCTAAGAATGTACCTGACTAGTAAGTAACTTAAAACCTATGGATTGCTATGTCTCCGAAAGAGAATCAAGCATGTGTACAGGGGCATAAACGCAGCAGTGATAGGATTGGAGAGGTTCGGTGAGCAAATGAAGACCCTTTGAAGTCATATTGCATGGTACCCATTCCACGGGTTTCAACTACCCAGGTTTAAGGTATTCTTCTTTCAGCTAAAACATGCATGTGGAACCTAGAGTATGATCAACCATGTGATCGGGAGACGTGTTCAAATATGTCTCAGTTTTCGTACCCTGGTTCTCGGGTGCAACATTCCAGACGCTTTACTAACACTCTCCCCAATTGGAGAGTCAGTCCCTTTAACCTCCTGTTTGGCCCAGTTTGCAATTTCTGTGCAAGATGAACAGGAATAGCGAGAACCAATGAGAGACTAGCTGGAGGTGTCTGGACGGGCAAATTTAACTCTCATTTCCCACCAGGAAGAGGAATTAACCAAAGGCTCAGCGTGCCGTGCCGGAACCAGATTAGGGCCTGAAGCCATCCTGTGGTGTTGTGGCCAGGTCACAAGAAAGCGAGTTGAAGAAAGGAGCTCAGGAGCACTGTAATTCACAAACCTGCAGAGTTATAAATGACAGCTATCGTCCAAAAATATACTGAAGTAAGGCTGCCAAGAGGACTTGAAAGCGGGGCAGAATTGCAGGAAACCGATTTCAGGAGGTAGACTGGAATTGCATTGAAAGCATAGGAAAAGAGGCAGAACGTCCACAATGATGCACTTGGCCAAAAAGGGCGTATGCGTTTTTTCCTGAATATATTCAGGAAAAAACGCATACGCCCTTTTTGGCCAACCAAGCAAGCTTGCAAAGGAAATCTGCACTACAATGAAGTCTCACTTCCCCCCGGTCAAAAGGGCCATCTGAAAAAAGTGTAAAATCCAGAAAGGCAGGACAGGCCATGGAGAACTGGGAGCCTTGTTATGGTGATGGGCCGGATGTAAATGGCCAACAGACACTCGGGACAAGTGTATGGTGTTTCCTGAAACATCTAAAAAACAAAGCAACAGAGCCTAGGGCACTTCCACTTATGGTCCTATAGCTTAGGGAAATTAAAATCAAAAAGACACAGCCACCCCAATGTTTGGAACGGCTCTGTTTACAAGAACCTCGTTTACAGTACAAGTTCAACATCGCAGAAAGTGAAAAATGGATAAAGAAGTTGTGGTATTTACTTACAAAGCAATATCACTCAGCAATGAAATCTATGTCATCAGGCCCTTAGCAGCACAATGAGTGGATTCAGGTACGATGATTCTAACTGAAATAAGTCACACAGAAAAAGAAACATCATAAGATATCAGTAATACACGGAATGTAAACTTGGCTACACAGGAACTGAATTACAGAACAGAACAGGGTCTCAAATTTAGAAAACCAACTTATGCTTGCTTAAGGGTAAAGGTGAGTTGGGGTGCTGCATAAAACCAGAGATTGAAATGAGCACAGATAAAGTTCCTTAAGCCAAATATGGAATAGACAAGAGCTACTCCTTGCTCAACGAAATGGACTCAACACCCCATATTAAACGCCTAAGAATGTACCTGACTAGTAATTATCTTAAAACCTATGGATTGCTATGTCTCCAAAAGAGAATCAAGCGTGTGTACAGGGGCATAAACGCAGCAGTGATAGGATTGGAGAGGTTCGGTGAGCAAATGAAGACCCTTTGAAGTCATATTGCATGGTACCCATTCCACGGGTTTCAACTACCCAGGTTTAAGGTATTCTTCCTTCAGCTAAAACATGCATGTGGAACCCAGAGTATGATCAACCGTGTGAATGGGAGACGTGTTCAAATATGTCTCAGTTTTCCTCCCCTGATACTCGGGTGCAACATTCCAGACGCTTTACTAACACTCTCCCCACTTGGAGAGTCAACGCCTTTAACCTCCTGTTTGGCCCAGTTTACAATTTCTGCGGAAGATGAACAGGAATAGGGAGAACCAATGAGAGACTAGCTGGAGGTGTCTGGACGGGCAAATTTAACTCTCATTTCCCACCAGGAAGAGGAATTAACCAAAGGCTCAGCGTGCCGGACCGGAACCAGATTAGGGCCTGAAGCAATCCTTCGGTGTTGCGGCCAGCTCACAATAAAGTGAGTTGAAGAAAGGAACTCAGGGGCACTGTAATTCACAAATCTGCAGAGTTATAAATGACAGCTATCGTCCAAAAATATACTGAAGTAAGGCTGCCAAGAGGACTTGAAAGCGGGGCAGAATTGCAGGAAACCGATTTCAGGAGGTAGACTGGAATTGCATTGAAAGCATAGGAAAAGAGGCAGAACGTCCACAATGATGCACTTGGCCAAAAAGGGCGTATGCGTTTTTACCTGAATATATTCAGGAAAAAACGCATACGCCCTTTTTGGCCAACCAAGCAAGCTTGCAATGAAATCTGCACTACAATGAAGTCTCACTTCCCCCCGGTCAAAAGGGCCATCTGAAAAAAGTGTAAAATCCAGAAAGGCAGGACAGGCCATGGAGAACTGGGAGCCTTGTTATGCTGATGGGCGGGATGTAAATTGCCAACAGACACTCGGGAGAAGTGTATGGTGTTTCGTGAAACATCTAAAAAACAAAGCAACAGAGCCTAGGGCACTTCCACTTATGGTCCTATAGCTTAGGGAAATTAAAATCAAAAAGACACAGCCACCCCAAAGTTTGGGACGCCTCTGTTTACAAGAATCTCGTTTACCGTACAAGTTCAGTATCACAGAAAGTGAAAAATGGATAAAGAACTTGTGGTACTTACGTACAATGCAGTATCACTCAGCAATGAAATCTATGTCATCAGGCCCGTAGCAGCATAATGAGTGGATTCAGGTACGATGATTCTAAATGAAATAAGTCACACAGAAAAAGAAACATCATAAGATATCACTAATACACGGAATGTAAACTTGGCTACAGAGGAACTGAATTACAGAACAGAACAGGGTCTCAAATTTAGAAAACCAACATATGCTTGCTTAAGGGGAAAGGTGAGTTGGGGTGCTGCATAAAACCAGAGATTGAAATGAGCACAGATAAAGTTCCTTAAGCCAAATATGGAATAGACAAGAGCTACTCCTTGCTCAACGAAATGGACTCAACACCCCATATTAAACGCCTAAGAATGTACCTGACTAGTAAGTATCTTAAAACCTATGGATTGCTATGTCTCCAAAAGAGAATCAAGCGTGTGTACAGGGGCATAAACACAGCAGTGATAGGATTGGAGAGGTTCGGTGAGCAAATGAAGACCCTTTGAAGTCATATTGCATGGTACCCATTCCACGGGTCTCAGCTCTGCAGGTTTAAGGTATTCTTTCAGGTAAAACATGCATGTGGAACCCAGAGTATGATCAACTGTGTGAACGGGAGACGTGTTCAAATATGTCTCAGTTTTCCTTCCCTGGTACTCGGGTGCAACATTCCAGACGCTTTACTAACACTCTCCCCACTTGGAGAGTCAACGCCTTTAACCTCCTGTTTGGCCCAGTTTGCAATTTCTGCGGAAGATGAACAGGAATAGCGAGAACCAATGAGAGACTAGCTGGAGGTGTCTGGACGGGCAAATTTAACTCTCATTGCCCACCAGGAAGAGGAAATAACCAAAGGCTCAGCGTGCCTTGCCGGAACAAGATTAGGGCCTGAAGCCATCCTGCGGTGTTGCGGCCAGCTCAAAAGAAAGCGATTTGAAGAAAGGGGCTCAGGGGCACTGTAATGCACACACATGCAGAGTTATAAATGACAGCTATCGTCCAAAAATATACTGAAGTAAGGCTGCCAAGAGGACTTGAAAGCGGGGCAGAATTGCAGGAAACCAATTTCAGGAGGTAGACTGGAATTGCATTTCAAGCATAGGAAAAGAGGCAGAACGTCCACAATGATGCACTTGGCCAAAAAGGGCGTATGCGTTTTTTCCTGAATATATTCAGGAAAAAACGCATACGCCCTTTTTGGCCAACCAAGCAAGCTTGCAAAGGAAATCTGCACTACAATGAACTCTCACTTCTCCCCGGTCAAAAGGGCCATCTGAAAAAAGTGTAAAATCCAGAAAGGCAGGACAGGCCATGGAGAACTGGGAGCCTTGTTATGCTGATGGGCGGGATGTAAATTGCCAACAGACACTCGGGAGAAGTGTATGGTGTTTCCTGAAACATCTAAAAAACAAAGCAACAGAGCCTAGGGCACTTCCACTTATGGTCCTATAGCTTAGGGAAATTAAAATCAAAAAGACACAGCCACCCCAAAGTTTGGGACGCCTCTGTTTAGAAGAACCTCGTTAACCTTCCAAGTTCAGTATCATAGAAAGTGAAAAATGGATAAAGAAGTTGTGGTATTTACTTACAAAGCAATATCACTCAGCAATGAAATCTATGTCATCAGGCCCTTAGCAGCACAATGAGTGGATTCAGGTATGATGATTCTAACTGAAATAAGTCACACAGAAAAAGAAACATCATAAGATATCACTAATACACGGAATTTAACTTGGCTACACAGGAACTGAATTACAGAACAGAACAGGGTCTCAAATTTAGAAAACCAACTTATGCTTGCTTAAGGGGAAAGGTGAGTTGGGTGCTGCATAAAACCAGAGATTGAAATGAGCACAGATAAAGTTCCTTAAGCCAAATATGGAATAGACAAGAGCTACTCCTTGCTCAACGAAATGGACTCAACACCGCATATTAAACGCATAAGAATGTACCTGACTAGTAAGTATCTTAAAACCTATGGATTGCTATGTCTCCAAAAGAGAATCAAGCATGTGTACAGGGGCATAAACGCAGCAGTGATAGGATTGGAGAGGTTCGGTGAGCAAATGAAGACCCTTTGAAGTCATATTGCATGGTACCCATTCCACGGGTTTCAACTACCCAGGTTTAAGGTATTCTTCCTTCAGCTAAAACATGCATGTGGAACATAGAGTATGATCAACCATGTGATCGGGAGACGTGTTCAAATATGTCTCAGTTTTCGTACCCTGGTACTCGGGTGCAACATTCCAGATGCTTTACTAACACTCTCCCGACTTGGAGAGTCACTCCCTTTAACCTCCTGTTTGGCCCAGTTTGCAATTTCTGCGGAAGATGAACAGGAATAGGGAGAACCAATGAGAGACTAGCTGGAGGTGTCTGGACGGGCAAATTTAACTCTCATTTCCCACCGGGAAGAGGAATTAACCAAAGGCTCAGCGTGACGTGCCGGAACCAGATTAGGGCCTGAAGCCATCCTGCGGTGTTGCGGCCAGGTCACAAGAAAGCGAGTTGAAGAAAGGAGCTCAGGGGCACTGTAATTCACAAACCTGCAGAGTTATAAATGACAGCTATCGTCCAAAAATATACTGAAGTAAGGCTGCCAAGAGGACTTGAAAGCGGGGCAGAATTGCAGGAAACCGATTTCAGGAGGTAGACTGGAATTGCATTGAAAGCATAGGAAAAGAGGCAGAACGTCCACAATGATGCACTTGGCCAGAAAGGGCGTATGCGTTTTTCCTGAATATATTCAGGAAAAAACGCATACGCCCTTTTTGGCCAACCAAGCAAGCTTGCAAAGGAAATCTGCACTACAATGAAGTCTCACTTCCCCCCGGTCAAAAGGGCCATCTGAAAAAAGTGTAAAATCCAGAAAGGCAGGGCAGGCCATGGAGAACTGGGAGCCTTGTTATGCTGATGGTCGGGATGTAAATTGCCAACAGACCCTCGGGAGAAGTGTATGGTGTTTCCTGAAACATCTAAAAAACAAAGCAACAGAGCCTAGGGCACTTCCACTTATGGTCCTATAGCTTAGGGAAATTAAAATCAAAAAGACACAGCCACCCCAATGTTTGGGACGCCTCTGTTTACAAGAATCTCATTTACCGTACAAGTTCAGTATCACAGAAAGTGAAAAATGGATAAAGAACTTGTGGTACTTACGTACAATGCAGTATCACTCAGCAATGAAATCTATGTCATCAGGCCCGTAGCAGCATAATGAGTGGATTCAGGTACGATGATTCTAACTGAAATAAGTCACACAGAAAAAGAAACATCATAAGATATCACTAATACACGGAATGTAAACTTGGCTACACAGGAACTGAATTCCAAAACAGAACAGGGTCTCAAATTTAGAAAACCAACTTATGCTTGCTTAAGGGGAAAGGTGAGTTGGGGTGCTGCAAAAAACCAGAGATTGAAATGGGCACAGATAAAGTTCCTTAAGCCAAATATGGAATAGACAAGAGCTACTCCTTGCTCAACGAAATGGACTCAACAACCCATATTAAGTGCCTAAGAATGTACCTGACTAGTAAGTATCTTAAAACCTATGGATTGCTATGTCTCCAAAAGAGAATCAAGCGTGTGTACAGGGGCATAAACGCAGCAGTGATAGGATTGGAGAGGTTCGGTGAGCAAATGAAGACCCTTTGAAGTCCTATTGCATGGTACCCATTCCACGGGTCTCAACTCTGCAGGTTTAAGGTATTTTTCCTTCAGCTAAAACATGCATGTGGAACCCAGAGTATGATCAATTGTGTGAACGGGAGACGTGTTCAAATATGTCTCAGTTTTCCTCCCCTGGTACTCGGGTGCAACATTCCAGACACTTTACTAACACTCTCCCCACCTGGACAGTCAGCGCCTTTAACCTCCTGTTTGGCCCAGTTTGCAATTTCTGCGGAAGATGAACAGGAATAGTGAGAACCAATGAGAGACTAGCTGGAGGTGTCTGGACGGGCAAATTTAACTCTCATTTCCCACCAGGAAGAGGAAATAACCAAAGGCTCAGCGTGCCGTGCCGGAAACAGATTAGGGCCTGAAGCCATCCTGCGGTGTTGCGGCCAGGTCACAAGAAAGCGAGTTGAAGAAAGGAGCTCAGGGGCACTGTAATTCACAAACCTGCAGAGTTATAAATGACAGCTATCGTCCAAAAATATACTGAAGTAAGGCTGCCAAGAGGAATGAAAGCGGGGCAGAATTGTAGGAAACCGATTTCAGGAGGTAGACTGGAATTGCATTGAAAGCATAGGAAAAGAGGCAGAACGTCCACAATGATGCACTTGGCCAAAAAGGGCGTATGCGTTTTTTCCTGAATATATTCAGGAAAAAACGCATACGCCCTTTTCGGCCAACCAAGCAAGCTTGCAAAGGAAATCTGCACTACAATGAAGTCTCACTTCCCCCCGGTCAAAAGGGCCATCTGAAAAAAGTGTAAAATCCAGAAAGGCAGGACAGGCCATGGAGAACTGGGAGCCTTGTTATGCTGATGGGCGGGATGTAAATTGCCAACAGACACTCGGGACAAGTGTATGGTGTTTCCTGAAACATCTAAAAAACAAAGCAACAGAGCCTAGGGCACTTCCACTTATGGTCCTATAGCTTAGGGAAATTAAAATCAAAAAGACACAGCCACCCCAAAGTTTGGGACGCCTCTGTTTACAAGAACCTCGTTAACCGTACAAGTTCAGTATCACAGAAAGTGAAAAATGGATAAAGAACCTGTGATACTTACGTACAATGCAGTATCACTCAGCAATGAAATCTATGTCATCAGGCCCGTAGCAGCATAATGAGTGGATTCAGGTACGATGATTCTAACTGAAATAAGTCACACAGAAAAAGAAACATCATAAGATATCACTAATACACGGAATGTAAACTTGGCTACACAGGAACTGAATTCCAAAACAGAACAGGGTCTCAAATTTAGAAAACCAACTTATGCTTGCTTAAGGGGAAAGGTGAGTTGGGGTGCTGCATAAAACCAGAGATTGAAATGAGCACAGATAAAGTTCCTTAAGCCAAATATGGAATAGACAAGAGCTACTCCTTGCTCAACGAAATGGACTCAACACCCCATATTAAACGCCTAAGAATGTACCTGACTAGTAATTATCTTAAAACCTATGGATTGCTATGTCTCCAAAAGAGAATCAAGCGTGTGTACAGGGGCATAAACGCAGCAGTGATAGGATTGGAGAGGTTCGGTGAGCAAATGAAGACCCTTTGAAGTCATATTGCATGGTACCCATTCCACGGGTTTCAACTACCCAGGTTTAAGGTATTCTTCCTTCAGCTAAAACATGCATGTGGATCCCAGAGTATGATCAACCGTGTGAACGGGAGACGTGTTCAAATATGTCTCAGTTTTCGTACCCTGGTACTCGGGTGCAACATTCCAGACGCTTTACTAACAGTCTCCCAACTTGGAGAGTCAGTCCCTTTAACCTCCTGTTTGGCCCAGTTTGCAATTTCTGCGGAAGATGAACAGGAATAGGGAGAACCAATGAGAGACTAGCTGGAGGTGTCTGGACGGGCAAATTTAACTCTCATTTCCCACCAGGAAGAGGAATTAACCAAAGGCTCAGCGTGCCGTGCCGGAACCAGATTAGGGCCTGAAGCCATCCTGCGGTGTTGCGGCCAGCTCACAAGAAAGCGAGTTGAAGAAAGGAGCTCAGGGGCACTGTAATTCACAAAACTTCAGTGTTATAAATGACAGTTATCGTCCAAAAATATACTGAAGTAAGGCTGCCAAGAGGACTTGAAAGCGGGGCAGAATTGCAGGAAACCGATTTCAGGAGGTAGACTGGAATTGCATTGAAAGCATAGGAAAAGAGGCAGAACGTCCACAATGATGCACTTGGCCAAAAAGGGCGTATGCGTTTTTTCCTGAATATATTCAGGAAAAAACGCATACGCACTTTTTGGCCAACCAAGCAAACTTGCAAAGGAAATCTGCACTACAATGAAGTCTCACTTCCCCCCGGTCAATAGGGCCATCTGAAAAAAGAATAAAATCCAGAAAGGCAGGACAGACCATGGAGAACTGGGAGCCTTGTTATGCTGATGGGCGGGATGTAAATTGCCAACAGACACTCGGGAGAAGTGTATGGTGTTTCCTGAAACATCTAAAAAACAAAGCAACAGAGCCTAGGGCACTTCCACTTATGGTCCTATAGCTTAGGGAAATTAAAATCAAAAAGACACAGCCACCCCAAAGTATGGAACGGCTCTGTTTACAAGAACCTCGTTTACAGTACAAGTTCAACATCGCAAAAAGTGAAAAATGGATAAAGAAGTTGTGGTATTTACTTACAAAGCAATATCACTCAGCAATGAAATCTATGTCAACAGGCCCTTAGCAGCACAAAGAGTGGATTCAGGTACGATGATTCTAACTGAAATAAGTCACACAGAAAAAGAAACATCATAAGATATCACTAATACACGGAATGTAAACTTGGCTACACAGGAACTGAACTCCAAAACAGAACAGGGTCTCAAATTTAGAAAACCAACTTATGTTTGCTTAAGAGAAAAGGTGAGTTGGGGTGCTGCATAAAACCAGAGATTGAAATGAGCACAGATAAAGTTCCTTAAGCCAAATATGGAATAGACAAGAGCTACTCCTTGCTCAATGAAATGGACTCAACACCCCATATTAAACGCCTAAGAATGTACCTGACTAGTAAGTATCTTAAAACCTATGGATTGCTATGTCTCCAAAAGAGAATCAAGCATGTGTACAGGGGCATAAACGCAGCAGTGATAGGATTGGAGAGGTTCGGTGAGCAAATGAAGACCCTTTGAAGTCATATTGCATGGTACCCATTCCACGGGTTTCAACTACCCAGGTTTAAGGTATTCTTCCTTCAGCTAAAACATGCATGTGGAACCCAGAGTATGATCAACCGTGTGAACGGGAGACGTGTTCAAATATGTCTCAGTTTTCGTACCCTGGTACTCGGGTGCAACATTCCAGACGCTTTACTAACACTCTCCCAACTTGGAGAGTCAGTCCCTTTAACCTCCTGTTTGGCCCAGTTTGCAATTTCTGCGGAAGATGAACAGGAATAGGGAGAACCAATGAGAGACTAGCTGGAGGTGTCTGGACGGGCAAATTTAACTCTCATTTCCCACCAGGAAGAGGAATTAAACAAAGGCTCAGCGTGCCGTGCCGGAACCAGATTAGGGCCTGAAGCCATCCTGCGGTGTTGCGGCAAGCTCACAAGAAAGCGAGTTGAAGAAAGGAGCTCAGGGGCACTGTAATTCACAAAACTGCAGAGTTATAAATGACAGCTATCGTCCAAAAATATACTGAAGTAAGGCTGCCAAGAGGACTTGAAAGCGGTGCAGAATTGCAGGAAACCGATTTCAGGAGGTAGACTGGAATTGCATTGAAAGCATAGGAAAAGAGGCAGAACGTCCACAATGATGCACTTGGCCAAAAAGGGCGTATGCGTTTTTTCCTGAATATATTCAGGAAAAAACGCATACGCCCTTTTTGGCCAACCAAGCAAACTTGCAAAGGAAATCTGCACTACAATGAAGTCTCACTTCCCCCCGGTCAAAAGGGCCATCTGAAAAAAGTGTAAAATCCAGAAAGGCAGGACAGGCCATGGAGAACTGGGAGCCTTGTTATGCTGATGGGCGGGATGTAAATTACCAACAGACACTCGGGAGAAGTGTATGGTGTTTCCTGAAACATCTAAAAAACAAAGGAACAGAGCCTAGGGCACTTCCACTTATGGTCCTATAGCTTAGGGAAATTAAAATCAAAAAGACACAGCCACCCCAAAGTTTGGGACGCCTCTGTTTACAAGAACCTCGTTTACCGTACAAGTTCAGTATCACAGAAAGTGAAAAATGGATAAAGAACTTGTGGTACTTACGTACAATGCAGTATCACTCAGCAATGAAATCTATGTCATCAGGCCCGTAGCAGCATAATGAGTGGATTCAGGTACGATGATTCTAACTGAAATAAGTCACACAGAAATAGAAACATCATAAGATATCACTAATACACGGAATGTAAACTTGGCTACACAGGAACTGAACTCCAAAACAGAACAGGGTCTCAAATTTAGAAAACCAACTTATGTTTGCTTAAGAGAAAAGGTGAGTTGGGGTGCTGCATAAAACCAGAGATTGAAATGAGCACAGATAAAGTTCCTTAAGCCAAATATGGAATAGACAAGAGCTACTCCTTGCTCAATGAAATGGACTCAACACCCCATATTAAACGCCTAAGAATGTACCTGACTAGTAAGTATCTTAAAACCTATGGATTGCTATGTCTCCAAAAGAGAATCAAGCATGTGTACAGGGGCATAAACGCAGCAGTGATAGGATTGGAGAGGTTCGGTGAGCAAATGAAGACCCTTTGAAGTCATATTGCATGGTACCCATTGCACGGGTCTCAACTCTCCAGGTTTAAGGTATTCTTCCTTCAGCTAAAACATGCATGTGGAACCCAGAGTATGATCAACCGTGTGAACGGGAGACGTGTTCAAATATGTCTCAGTTTTCGTACCCTGGTACTCGGGTGCAACATTCCAGACGCTTTACTAACACTCTCCCAACTTGGAGAGTCAGTTCCTTTTAACCTCTTGTTTGGACCAGTTTGCAATTTCTGTGGAAGATGAACAGGAATAGGGAGAACCAATGAGAGACTAGCTGAAGGTGTCTGGACGGGCAAATTTAACTCTCATTTCCCACCAGGAAGAGGAAATAACCAAAGGCTCAGCATGCCGTGCCGGAACCAGATTAGGGCCTGAAGCCATCCTGCGGTGTTGCGGCCAGCTCACAAGAAAGCGAGTTGAAGAAAGGAGCTCAGGGGCACTGTAATTCACAAAACTTCAGTGTTATAAATGACAGTTATCGTCCAAAAATATACTGAAGTAAGGCTGCCAAGAGGACTTGAAAGCGGGGCAGAATTGCAGGAAACCGATTTCAGGAGGTAGACTGGAATTGCATTGAAAGCATAGGAAAAGAGGCAGAACGTCCACAGTGATGCACTTGGCCAAAAAGGGCGTATGCGTTTTTTCCTGAATATATTCAGGAAAAAACGCATACGCACTTTTTGGCCAACCAAGCAAACTTGCAAAGGAAATCTGCACTACAATGAAGTCTCACTTCCCCCCGGTCAATAGGGCCATCTGAAAAAAGAATAAAATCCAGAAAGGCAGGACAGACCATGGAGAACTCGGAGCCTTGTTATGCTGATGGGCGGGATGTAAATTGCCAACAGACACTCGGGAGAAGTGTATGGTGTTTCCTGAAACATCTAAAAAACAAAGGAACAAAGCCTAGGGCACTTCCACTTATGGTCCTATAGCTTAGGGAAATTAAAATCAAAAAGACACAGCCACCCCAAAGTATGGAACGGCTCTGTTTACAAGAACCTCGTTTACAGTACAAGTTCAACATCGCAAAAAGTGAAAAATGGATAAAGAAGTTGTGGTATTTACTTACAAAGCAATATCACTCAGCAATGAAATCTATGTCAACAGGCCCTTAGCAGCACAAAGAGTGGATTCAGGTACGATGATTCTAACTGAAATAAGTCACACAGAAAAAGAAACATCATAAGATATCACTAATACACGGAATGTAAACTTGGCTACACAGGAACTGAATTACAGAACAGAACAGGGTGTCAAATTTAGAAAACCAACTTATGCTTGCTTAAGGGGAAAGGTGAGTTGGGGTGCTGCATAAAACCAGAGATTGAAATGAGCACAGATAAAGTTCCTTAAGCCAAATATGGAATAGACAAGAGCTACTCCTTGCTCAATGAAATGGACTCAACACCCCATATTAAACGCCTAAGAATGTACCTGACTAGTAAGTATCTTAAAACCTATGGATTGCTATGTCTCCAAAAGAGAATCAAGCATGTGTACAGGGGCATAAACGCAGCAGTGATAGGATTGGAGAGGTTCGGTGAGCAAATGAAGACCCTTTGAAGTCATATTGCATGGTACCCATTGCACGGGTTTCAACTACCCAGGTTTAAGGTATTCTTCCTTCAGCTAAAACATGCATGTGGAACCCAGAGTATGATCAACCGTGTGAACGGGAGACGTGTTCAAATATGTCTCAGTTTTCGTACCCTGGTACTCGGGTGCAACATTCCAGACGCTTTACTAACACTCTCCCAACTTGGAGAGTCAGTCCCTTTAACCTCCTGTTTGGCCCAGTTTGCAATTTCTGCGGAAGATGAACAGGAATAGGGAGAACCAATGAGAGACTAGCTGGAGGTGTCTGGACGGGCAAATTTAACTCTCATTTCCCACCAGGAAGAGGAATTAACCAAAGGCTCAGCGTGCCGTGCCGGAACCAGATTAGGGCCTGAAGCCATCCTGCGGTGTTGCGGCAAGCTCACAAGAAAGCGAGTTGAAGAAAGGAGCTCAGGGGCACTGTAATTCACAAAACTGCAGAGTTATAAATGACAGCTATCGTCCAAAAATATACTGAAGTAAGGCTGCCAAGAGGACTTGAAAGCGGGGCAGAATTGCAGGAAACCGATTTCAGGAGGTAGACTGGAATTGCATTGAAAGCATAGGAAAAGAGGCAGAACGTCCTCAATGATGCACTTGGCCAAAAAGGGCGTATGCGTTTTTTCCTGAATATATTCAGGAAAAAACGCATACGCCCTTTTTGGCCAACCAAGCAAACTTGCAAAGGAAATCTGCACTACAATGAAGTCTCACTTCCCCCCGGTCAAAAGGGCCATCTGAAAAAAGTGTAAAATCCAGAAAGGCAGGACAGGCCATGGAGAACTGGGAGCCTTGTTATGCTGATGGGCGGGATGTAAATTGCCAACAGACACTCGGGAGAAGTGTATGGTGTTTCCTGAAACATCTAAAAAACAAAGGAACAGAGCCTAGGGCACTTCCACTTATGGTCCTATAGCTTAGGGAAATTAAAATCAAAAAGACACAGCCACCCCAAAGTTTGGGACGCCTCTGTTTACAAGAACCTCGTTTACCGTACAAGTTCAGTATCACAGAAAGTGAAAAATGGATAAAGAACTTGTGGTACTTACGTACAATGCAGTATCACTCAGCAATGAAATCTATGTCATCAGGCCCGTAGCAGCATAATGAGTGGATTCAGGTACGATGATTCTAACTGAAATAAGTCACACAGAAAAAGAAACATCATAAGATATCACTAATACACGGAATGTAAACTTGGCTACACAGGAACTGAACTCCAAAACAGAACAGGGTCTCAAATTTAGAAAACCAACTTATGTTTGCTTAAGAGAAAAGGTGAGTTGGGGTGCTGCATAAAACCAGAGATTGAAATGAGCACAGATAAAGTTCCTTAAGCCAAATATGGAATAGACAAGAGCTACTCCTTGCTCAATGAAATGGACTCAACACCCCATATTAAACGCCTAAGAATGTACCTGACTAGTAAGTATCTTAAAACCTATGGATTGCTATGTCTCCAAAAGAGAATCAAGCATGTGTACAGGGGCATAAACGCAGCAGTGATAGGATTGGAGAGGTTCGGTGAGCAAATGAAGACCCTTTGAAGTCATATTGCATGGTACCCATTCCACGGGTCTCAACTCTCCAGGTTTAAGGTATTCTTCCTTCAGCTAAAACATGCATGTGGAACCCAGAGTATGATCAACCGTGTGAACGGGAGACGTGTTCAAATATGTCTCAGTTTTCGTACCCTGGTACTCGGGTGCAACATTCCAGACACTTTACTAACACTCTCCCAACTTGGAGAGTCAGTTCCTTATAACCTCTTGTTTGGCCCAGTTTGCAATTTCTGTGGAAGATGAACAGGAATAGGGAGAACCAATGAGAGACTAGCTGAAGGTGTCTGGACGGGCAAATTTAACTCTCATTTCCCACCAGGAAGAGGAAATAACCAAAGGCTCAGCGTGCCGTGCCGGAACCAGATTAGGGCCTGAAGCCATCCTGCGGTGTTGCGGCCAGGTCACAAGAAAGCGAGTTGAAGAAAGGAGCTCAGGGGCACTGTAATTCACAAACCTGCAGAGTTATAAATGACAGCTATCGTCCAAAAATATACTGAAGTAAGGCTGCCAAGAGGAATGAAAGCGGGGCAGAATTGTAGGAAACCGATTTCAGGAGGTAGACTGGAATTGCATTGAAAGCATAGGAAAAGAGGCAGAACGTCCACAATGATGCACTTGGCCAAAAAGGGCGTATGCGTTTTTTCCTGAATATATTCAGGAAAAAACGCATACGCCCTTTTTGGCCAACCAAGCAAGCTTGCAAAGGAAATCTGCACTACAATGAAGTCTCACTTCCCCCCGGTCAAAAGGGCCATCTGAAAAAAGTGTAAAATCCAGAAAGGCAGGACAGGCCATGGAGAACTGGGAGCCTTGTTATGCTGATGGGCGGGATGTAAATTGCCAACAGACACTCGGGAGAAGTGTATGGTGTTTCCTGAAACATCTAAAAAACAAAGCAACAGAGCCTAGGGCACTTCCACTTATGGTCCTATAGCTTAGGGAAATTAAAATCAAAAAGACACAGCCACCCCAAAGTTTGGGACACCTCTGTTTACAAGAATCTCATTTACCGTACAAGTTCAGTATCACAGAAAGTGAAAAATGGATAAAGAACTAGTTCTATTTACGTACAATGCAATATCACTCAGCAATGAAATCTATGTCATCAGGTCCGTAGCAGCATAATGAGTGGATTCAGGTACGATGATTCTAACTGAAATAAGTCACACAGAAAAAGAAACATCATAAGATATCACTAATACACGGAATGTAAACTTGGCTACACAGGAACTGAATTCCAAAACAGAACAGGGTCTCAAATTTAGAAAACCAACTTATGCTTGCTTAAGGGGAAAGGTGAGTTGGGGTGCTGCATAAAACCAGAGATTGAAATGAGCACAGATAAAGTTCCTTAAGCTAAATATGGAATAGACAAGAGCTACTCCTTGCTCAACGAAATGGACTCAACACCCCATATTAAACGCCTAAGAATGTACCTGACTAGTAAGTATCTTAAAACCTATGGATTACTATGTCTCCAAAAGAGAATCAAGCGTGTGTACAGGGGCATAAACGCAGCAGTGATAGGATTGGAGAGGTTCGGTGAGCAAATGAAGACCCTTTGAAGTCATATTGCATGGTACCCATTCCACGGGTTTCAACTACCCAGGTTTAAGGTATTCTTCCTTCAGCTAAAACATGCATGTGGAACCCAGAGTATGATCAACCGTGTGAATGGGAGACGTGTTCAAATATGTCTCAGTTTTCCTCCCCTGATACTCGGGTGCAACATTCCAGACGCTTTACTAACACTCTCTCCACTTGGAGAGTCAACGCCTTTAACCTCCTGTTTGGCCCAGTTTGCAATTTCTGCGGAAGATGAACAGGAATAGTGAGAACCAATGAGAGACTAGCTGGAGGTGTATGGACGGGCAAATTTAACTCTCATTTCCCACCAGGAAGAGGAAATAACCAAAGGCTCAGCATGCCGTGCCGGAACCAGATTAGGGCCTGAAGCCATCCTGCGGTGTTGCGGCCAGCTCACAAGAAAGCGAGTTGAAGAAAGGAGCTCAGGGGCACTGTAATTCACAAATCTGCAGAGTTATAAATGACAGCTATCGTCCAAAAATATACTGACGTAAGGCTGCCAAGAGGACTTGAAAGCGGGGCAGAATTGCAGGAAACCAATTTCCGGAGGTAGACTGGAATTGCATTGAAAGCATAGGAAAAGAGGCAGAACGTCCACAATGATGCACTTGGCCAAAAAGGGCGTATGCGTTTTTTCCTGAATATATTCAGGAAAAAACGCATACGCCCTTTTTGGCCAACCAAGCAAGCTTGCAAAGGAAATCTGCACTACAATGAAGTCTCACTTCCCCCCGGTCAAAAGGGCCATCTGAAAAAAGTGTAAAATCCAGAAAGGCAGGACAGGCCATGGAGAACTGGGAGCCTTGTTATGCTGATGGGCGGGATGTAAATTGCCAACAGACACTCGGGAGAAGTGTATGGTGTTTCCTGAAACATCTAAAAAACAAAGCAACAGAGCCTAGGGCACTTCCACTTATGGTCCTATAGCTTAGGGAAATTAAAATCAAAAAGACACAGCCACCCCAAAGTTTGGGACGCCTCTGTTTACAAGAACCTCATTTACCGTACAAGTTCAGTATCACAGAAAGTGAAAAATGGATAAAGAACTTGTGGTACTTACGTATAATGCAGTATCACTCAGCAATGAAATCTATGTCATCAGGCCCGTAGCAGCATAATGAGTGGATTCAGGTACGATGATTCTAACTGAAATAAGTCACACAGAAAAAGAAACATCATAAGATATCACTAATACACGGAATGTAAACTTGGCTACACAGGAACTGAATTACAGAACAGAACAGGGTCTCAAATTTAGAAAACCAACATATGCTTGCTTAAGGGGAAAGGTGAGTTGGGGTGCTGCATAAAACCAGAGATTGAAATGAGCACAGATAAAGTTCCTTAAGCCAAATATGGAATAGACAAGAGCTACTCCTTGCTCAATGAAATGGACTCAACACCGCATATTAAACGCCAAAGAATGTACCTGACTAGTAAGTATCTTAAAACCTATGGATTGCTATGTCTCCAAAAGAGAATCAAGCGAGTGTACAGGGGCATAAACGCAGCAGTGATAGGATTGGAGAGGTTCGGTGAGCAAATGAAGACCCTTTGAAGTCATATTGCATGGTACCCATTCCACGGGTCTCAACTCTGCAGGTTTAAGGTATTCTTCCTTCAGGTAAAACATGCACGTGGAACCCAGAGTATGATCAACTGTGTGAACGGGAGACGTGTTCAAATATGTCTCAGTTTTCCTTCCCTGGTACTCGGGTGCAACATTCCAGACGCTTTACTAACACTCTCCCCACTTGGAGAGTCAACGCCTTTAACCTCCTGTTTGGCCCAGTTTGCAATTTCTGCGGAAGATGAACAGGAATAGGGAGAACCAATGAGAGACTAGCTGGAGGTGTCTGGACGGGCAAATTTAACTCTCATTGCCTACCAGGAAGAGGAAATAACCAAAGGCTCAGCGTGCCGTGCCGGAACCAGATTAGGGCCTGAAGCCATCCTGCGGTGTTGCGGCCAGCTCACAAGAAAGCGAGTTGAAGAAAGGAGCTCAGGGGCACTGTAATTCACAAACCTGCAGAGTTATAAATGACAGCTATCGTCCAAAAATATACTGAAGTAAGGCTGCCAAGAGGACTTGAAAGCGGGGCAGAATTGCAGGAAACCGATTTCAGGAGGTAGACTGGAATTGCATTGAAAGCATAGGAAAAGAGGCAGAACGTCCACAATGATGCACTTGGCCAAAAAGGGCGTATGCGTTTTTTCCTGAATATATTCAGGAAAAAACGCATACGCCCTTTTTGGCCAACCAAGCAAGCTTGCAAAGGAAATCTGCACTACAATGAAGTCTCACTTCCCCCCGGTCAAAAGGGCCATCTGAAAAAAGTGTAAAATCCAGAAAGGCAGGACAGGCCATGGAGAACTGGGAGCCTTGTTATGCTGATGGGCGGGATGTAAATTGCCAACAGACACTCGGGAGAAGTGTATGGTGTTTCCTGAAACATCTAAAAAACAAAGCAACAGAGCCTAGGGCACTTCCACTTATGGTCCTATAGCTTACGGAAATTAAAATCAAAAAGACACAGCCACCCCAAAGTTTGGGACGCCTCTGTTTACAAGAACCTCGTTTACCGTACAAGTTCAACATCACAGAAAGTGAAAAATGGATAAAGAACTTGTGGTACTTACGTACAATGCAGTATCAATCAGCAATGAAATCTATGTCATCAGCCTCGTAGCAGCATAATGAGTGGATTCAGGTACGATGATTCTAACTGAAATAAGTCACACAGAAAAAGAAACATCATAAGATATCACTAATACAGGGAATGTAAACTTGGCTACACAGGAACTGAATTACAGAACAGAACAGGGTCTCAAATTTAGAAAACCAACTTATGCTTGCTTAAGGGGAAAGGTGAGTTGGGGTGCTGCATAAAACCAGAGATTGAAATGAGCACAGATAAAGTTCCTTAAGCCAAATATGGAATAGACAAGAGCTACTCCTTGCTCAACGAAATGGACTCAACACCGCATATTAAACGCCTTAGAATGTACCTGAATAGGAAGTATCTTAAAACCTATGGAATGCTATGTCTCTGAAAGAGAATCAAGCATGTGTACAGGGGCATAAACGCAGCAGTGATAGGATTGGAGAGGTTCGGTGAGCAAATGAAGACCCTTTGAAGTCATATTGCATGGTACCCATTCCACAGGTTTCAACTCTCCAGGTTTAAGGTATTCTTCCTTCAGCTAAAACATGCATGTGGAACCTAGAGTATGATCAACCATGTGATCGGGAGACGTGTTCAAATATGTCTCAGTTTTCGTACCCTGGTTCTCGGGTGCAACATTCCAGACGCTTTACTAACACTCTCCTCAATTGGAGAGTCAGTCCCATTAACCTCCTGTTTGGCCCAGTTTGCAATTTCTGCGCAAGATGAACAGGAATAGTGAGAACCAATGAGAGACTAGCTGGAGGTGTCTGGACGGGCAAATTTAACTCTCATTTCCCACCAGGAAGAGGAATTAACCAAAGGCTCAGCGTGCCGTGCCGGAACCAGATTAGGGCCTGAAGCCATCCTGTGGTGTTGTGGCCAGGTCACAAGAAAGCGAGTTGAAGAAAGGAGCTCAGGAGCACTGTAATTCACAAACCTGCAGAGTTATAAATGACAGCTATCGTCCAAAAATATACTGAAGTAAGGCTGCCAAGAGGACTTGAAAGCGGGGCAGAATTGCAGGAAACCGATTTCAGGAGGTAGACTGGAATTGCATTGAAAGCATAGGAAAAGAGGCAGAACGTCCACAATGATGCACTTGGCCAAAAAGGGCATATGCGTTTTTTCCTGAATATATTCAGGAAAAAACGCATACGGCCTTTTTGGCCAACCAAGCAAGCTTGCAAAGGAAATCTGCACTACAATGAAGTCTCACTACCCCCCGGTCAAAAGGGCCATCTGAAAAAAGTGTAAAATCCAGAAAGGCAGGACAGGCCATGGAGAACTGGGAGCCTTGTTATGGTGATGGGCCGGATGTAAATGGCCAACAGACACTCGGGACAAGTGTATGGTGTTTCGTGAAACATCTAAAAAACAAAGCAACAGAGCCTAGGGCACTTCCACTTATGGTCCTATAGCTTAGGGAAATTAAAATCAAAAAGACACAGCCACCCCAAAGTTTGGGATGGCTCTGTTTACAAGAACCTCGTTTACAGTAGAAGTTCAACATCGCAGAAAGTGAAAAATGGATAAAGAAGTTGTGGTATTTACTTACAAAGCAATATCACTCAGCAATGAAATCTATGTCATCAGGCCCGTAGCAGCATAATGAGTGGATTCAGGTACGATGATTCTAACTGAAATAAGTCATACAGAAAAAGAAACATCATAAGATATCACTAATACACGGAATGTAAACTTGGCTACACAGGAACTGAATTCCAAAACAGAACAGGGTCTCAAATTTAGAAAACCAACTTATGCTTGCTTAAGGGGAAAGGTGAGTTGGGGTGCTGCATAAAACCAGAGATTGAAATGAGCACAGATAAAGTTCCTTAAGCCAAATATGGAATAGACAAGAGCTACTCCTTGCTCAACGAAATGGACTCAACACCCCATATTAAACGCCTAAGAATGTACCTGACTAGTAATTATCTTAAAACCTATGGATTGCTATGTCTCCAAAAGAGAATCAAGCGTGTGTACAGGGGCATAAACGCAGCAGTGATAGGATTGGAGAGGTTCGGTGAGCAAATGAAGACCCTTTGAAGTCATATTGCATGGTACCCATTCCACGGGTTTCAACTACCCAGGTTTAAGGTATTCTTCCTTCAGCTAAAACATGCATGTGGAACCCAGAGTATGATCAACCGTGTGAATGGGAGACGTGTTCAAATATGTCTCAGTTTTCCTCCCCTGATACTCGGGTGCAACATTCCAGACGCTTTACTAACACTCTCCCCACTTGGAGAGTCAACGCCTTTAACCTCCTGTTTGGCCCAGTTTGCAATTTCTGCGCAAGATGAACAGGAATAGGGAGAACCAATGAGAGACTAGCTGGAGGTGTCTGGACGGGCAAATTTAACTCTCATTTCCCACCAGGAAGAGGAATTAACCAAAGGCTCAGCGTGCTGGACCGGAACCAGATTAGGGCCTGAAGCAATCCTTCGGTGTTGCGGCCAGCTCACAATAAAGTGAGTTGAAGAAAGGAACTCAGGGGCACTGTAATTCACAAATCTGCAGAGTTATAAATGACAGCTATCGTCCAAAAATATACTGAAGTAAGGCTGCCAAGAGGACTTGAAAGCGGGGCAGAATTGCAGGAAACCGATTTCAGGAGGTAGACTGGAATTGCATTGAAAGCATAGGAAAAGAGGCAGAACGTCCACAATGATGCACTTGGCCAAAAAGTGCGTATGCGTTCTTCCCTGAATATATTCAGGAAAAAACGCATACGCCCTTTTTGGCCAACCTAGCAACCTTGCAAAGGAAATCTGCACTACAATGAAGTCTCACTTCCCCCCGGTCAAAAGGGCCATCTGAAAAAAGTGTAAAATCCAGAAAGGCAGGACAGGCCATGGAGAACTGGGAGCCTTGTTATGCTGATGGGCGGGATGTAAATTGCCAACAGACACTCGGGAGAAGTGTATGGTGTTTCGTGAAACATCTAAAAAACAAAGCAACAGAGCCTAGGGCACTTCCACTTATGGTCCTATAGCTTAGGGAAATTAAAATCAAAAAGACACAGCCACCCCAAAGTTTGGGATGGCTCTGTTTACAAGAACCTCGTTTACAGTACAAGTTCAACATCGCAGAAAGTGAAAAATGGATAAAGAACTTGTGGTATTTACTTACAAAGCAATATCACTCAGCAATAAAATCTATGTCATCAGGCCCGTAGCAGCATAATGAGTGGATTCAGGTACGATGATTCTAACTGAAATAAGTCATACAGAAAAAGAAACATCATAAGATATCACTAATACACGGAATGTAAACTTGGCTACACAGGAACTGAATTCCAAAACAGAACAGGGTCTCAAATTTAGAAAACCAACTTATGCTTGCTTAAGGGGAAAGGTGAGTTGGGGTGCTGCATAAAACCAGAGATTGAAATGAGCACAGATAAAGTTCCTTAAGCCAAATATGGAATAGACAAGAGCTACTCCTTGCTCAACGTAATGGACTCAACACCCCATATTAAACGCCTAAGAATGTACCTGACTAGTAATTATCTTAAAACCTATGGATTGCTATGTCTCCAAAAGAGAATCAAGCGTGTGTACAGGGGCATAAACGCAGCAGTGATAGGATTGGAGAGGTTCGGTGAGCAAATGAAGACCCTTTGAAGTCATATTGCATTGTACCCATTCCACGGGTTTCAACTACCCAGGTTTAAGGTATTCTTCCTTCAGCTAAAACATGCATGTGGATCCCAGAGTATGATCAACCGTGTGAATGGGAGACGTGTTCAAATATGTCTCAGTTTTCCTCCCCTGGTACTCGGGTGCAACATTCCAGACGCTTTACTAACACTCTCCCCACTTGGAGAGTCAACGCCTTTAACCTCCTGTTTGGCCCAGTTTGCAATTTCTGCGGAAGATGAACAGGAATAGGGAGAACCAATGAGAGACTAGCTGGAGGTGTCTGGACGGGCAAATTTAACTCTCATTTCCCACCAGGAAGAGGAATTAACCAAAGGCTCAGCGTGCCGGACCGGAACCAGATTAGGGCCTGAAGCAATCCTTCGGTGTTGCGGCCAGCTCACAATAAAGTGAGTTGAAGAAAGGAACTCAGGGGCACTGTAATTCACAAATCTGCAGAGTTATAAATGACAGCTATCGTCCAAAAATATACTGAAGTAAGGCTGCCAAGAGGACTTGAAAGCGGGGCAGAATTGCAGGAAACCGATTTCAGGAGGTAGACTGGAATTGCATTGAAAGCATAGGAAAAGAGGCAGAACGTCCACAATGATGCACTTGGCCAAAAAGGGCGTATGCGTTTCTTCCTGAATATATTCAGGAAAAAACGCATACGCCCTTTTTGGCCAACGAAGCAAGCTTGCAAAGGAAATCTGCACTACAATGAAGTCTCACTTCCCCCCAGTCAAAAGGGCCATCTGAAAAAAGTGTAAAATCCAGAAAGGCAGGACAGGCCATGGAGAACTGGGAGCCTTGTTATGCTGATGGGCGGGATGTAAATTGCCAACAGACACTCTGGAGAAGTGTATGGTGTTTCCTGAAACATCTAAAAAACAAAGCAACAGAGCCTAGGGCACTTCCACTTATGGTCCTATAGCTTACGGAAATTAAAATCAAAAAGACACAGCCACCCCAAAGTTTGGGACGCCTCTGTTTACAAGAACCTCGTTTACCGTACAAGTTCAACATCACAGAAAGTGAAAAATGGATAAAGAAGTTGTGATATTTACTTACAAAGCAATATCACTCAGCAATGAAATCTATGTCATCAGGCCCTTAGCAGCACAATGAGTGGATTCAGGTACGATGATTCTAACTGAAATAAGTCACACAGAAAAAGAAACATCATAAGATATCAGTAATACACGGAATGTAAACTTGGCTACACAGGAACTGAATTACAGAACAGAACAGGGTCTCAAATTTAGAAAACCAACTTATGCTTGCTTAAGGGTAAAGGTGAGTTGGGGTGCTGCATAAAACCAGAGATTGAAATGAGCACAGATAAAGTTCCTTAAGCCAAATATGGAATAGACAAGAGCTACTCCTTGCTCAACGAAATGGACTCAACACCGCATATTAAACGCCTAAGAATGTACCTGACTAGTAAGTATCTTAAAACCTATGGATTGCTATGTCTCCGAAAGAGAATCAAGCATGTGTACAGGGGCATAAACGCAGCAGTGATAGGATTGGAGAGGTTCGGTGAGCAAATGAAGACCCTTTGAAGTCATATTGCATGGTACCCATTCCACGGGTTTCAACTACCCAGGTTTAAGGTATTCTTCCTTCAGCTAAAACATGCATGTGGAACCCAGAGTATGATCAACCGTGTGAACGGGAGACGTGTTCAAATATGTCTCAGTTTTCCTCCCCTGATACTCGGGTGCAACATTCCAGACGCTTTACTAACACTCTCCCCACTTGGAGAGTCAACGCCTTTAACCTCCTGTTTGGCCCAGTTTGCAATTTCTGCGCAAGATGAACAGGAATAGGGAGAACCAATGAGAGACTAGCTGGAGGTGTCTGGACGGGCAAATTTAACTCTCATTTCCCACCAGGAAGAGGAATTAACCAAAGGCTCAGCGTGCTGGACCGGAACCAGATTAGGGCCTGAAGCAATCCTTCGGTGTTGCGGCCAGCTCACAATAAAGTGAGTTGAAGAAAGGAACTCAGGGGCACTGTAATTCACAAATCTGCAGAGTTATAAATGACAGCTATCGTCCAAAAATATACTGAAGTAAGGCTGCCAAGAGGACTTGAAAGCGGGGCAGAATTGCAGGAAACCGATTTCAGGAGGTAGACTGGAATTGCATTGAAAGCATAGGAAAAGAGGCAGAACGTCCACAATGATGCACTTGGCCAAAAAGTGCGTATGCGTTTTTCCCTGAATATATTCAGGAAAAAACGCATACGCCCTTTTTGGCCAACCTACCAACCTTGCAAAGGAAATCTGCACTACAATGAAGTCTCACTTCCCCCCGGTCAAAAGGGCCATCTGAAAAAAGTGTAAAATCCAGAAAGGCAGGACAGGCCATGGAGAACTGGGAGCCTTGTTATGCTGATGGGCGGGATGTAAATTGCCAACAGACACTCGGGAGAAGTGTATGGTGTTTCCTGAAACATCTAAAAAACAAAGCAACAGAGCCTAGGGCACTTCCACTTATGGTCCTATAGCTTAGGGAAATTAAAATCAAAAAGACACAGCCACCCCAAAGTTTGGGATGGCTCTGTTTACAAGAACCTCGTTTACAGTACAAGTTCAACATCGCAGAAAGTGAAAAATGGATAAAGAACTTGTGGTATTTACTTACAAAGCAATATCACTCAGCAATAAAATCTATGTCATCAGGCCCGTAGCAGCATAATGAGTGGATTCAGGTACGATGATTCTAACTGAAATAAGTCATACAGAAAAAGAAACATCATAAGATATCACTAATACACGGAATGTAAACTTGGCTACACAGTAACTGAATTCCAAAACAGAACAGGGTCTCAAATTTAGAAAACCAACTTATGCTTGCTTAAGGGGAAAGGTGAGTTGGGGTGCTGCATAAAACCAGAGATTGAAATGAGCACAGATAAAGTTCCTTAAGCCAAATATGGAATAGACAAGAGCTACTCCTTGCTCAACGAAATGGACTCAACACCGCATATTAAACGCCTAAGAATGTACCTGAATAGTAAGTATCTTAAAACCTATGGAATGCTATGTCTCTGAAAGAGAATCAAGCATGTGTACAGGGGCATAAACGCAGCAGTGATAGGATTGGAGAGGTTCGGTGAGCAAATGAAGACCCTTTGAAGTCATATTGCATGGTACCCATTCCACGGGTTTCAACTACCCAGGTTTAAGGTATTCTTCCTTCAGCTAAAACATGCATGTGGAACCTAGAGTATGATCAACCATGTGATCGGGAGACGTGTTCAAATATGTCTCAGTTTTCGTACCCTGGTTCTCGGGTGCAACATTCCAGACGCTTTACTAACACTCTCCTCAATTGGAGAGTCAGTCCCTTTAACCTCCTGTTTGGCCCAGTTTGCAATTTCTGCGCAAGATGAACAGGAATAGCGAGAACCAATGAGAGACTAGCTGGAGGTGTCTGGACGGGCAAATTTAACTCTCATTTCCCACCAGGAAGAGGAATTAACCAAAGGCTCAGCGTGCCGTGCCGGAACCAGATTAGGGCCTGAAGCCATCCTGTGGTGTTGTGGCCAGGTCACAAGAAAGCGAGTTGAAGAAAGGAGCTCAGGAGCACTGTAATTCACAAACCTGCAGAGTTATAAATGACAGCTATCGTCCAAAAATATACTGAAGTAAGGCTGCCAAGAGGACTTGAAAGCGGGGCAGAATTGCAGGAAACCGATTTCAGGAGGTAGACTGGAATTGCATTGAAAGCATAGGAAAAGAGGCAGAACGTCCACAATGATGCACTTGGCCAAAAAGGGCATATGCGTTTTTTCCTGAATATATTCAGGAAAAAACGCATACGGCCTTTTTGGCCAACCAAGCAAGCTTGCAAAGGAAATCTGCACTACAATGAAGTCTCACTTCCCCCCGGTCAAAAGGGCCATCTGAAAAAAGTGTAAAATCCAGAAAGGCAGGACAGGCCATGGAGAACTGGGAGCCTTGTTATGGTGATGGGCCGGATGTAAATGGCCAACAGACACTCGGGAGAAGTGTATGGTGTTTCGTGAAACATCTAAAAAACAAAGCAACAGAGCCTAGGGCACTTCCACTTATGGTCCTATAACTTAGGGAAATTAAAATCAAAAAGACACAGCCACCCCAAAGTTTGGAACGGCTCTGTTTACAAGAACCTCGTTTACAGTACAAGTTCCACATCGCAGAAAGTGAAAAATGGATAAAGAAGTTGTGGTATTTACTTACAAAGCAATATCACTCAGCAATGAAATCTATGTCATCACGCCCTTAGCAGCACAATGAGTGGATTCAGGTTCGATGATTCTAACTGAAATAAGTCACACAGAAAAAGAAACATCATAAAATATCAGTAATACACGGAATGTAAACTTGGCTACACAGGAACTGAATTACAGAACAGAACAGGGTCTCAAATTTAGAAAACCAACTTATGCTTGCTTAAGGGTAAAGGTGAGTTGGGGTGCTGCATAAAACCAGAGATTGAAATGAGCACAGCTAAAGTTCCTTAAGCCAAATATGGAATAGACAAGAGCTACTCCTTGCTCAACGAAATGGACTCAACACCGCATATTAAACGCCTAAGAATGTACCTGACTAGTAAGTATCTGAAAACCTATGGATTGCTATGTCTCCGAAAGAGAATCAAGCATGTGTACAGGGGCATAAACGCAGCAGTGATAGGATTGGAGAGGTTCGGTGAGCAAATGAAGACCCTTTGAAGTCATATTGCATGGTACCCATTCCACGGGTTTCAACTACCCAGGTTTAAGGTATTCTTCCTTCAGCTAAAACATGCATGTGGAACCCAGAGTATGATCAACCGTGTGAACGGGAGACGTGTTCAAATATGTCTCAGTTTTCCTCCCCTGGTACTCGGGTGCAACATTCCAGACGCTTTACTAACACTCTCCCCACTTGGAGAGTCAGCGCCTTTAACCTCCTGTTTGGCCCAGTTTGCAATTTCTGCGGAAGATGAACAGGAATAGCGAGAACCAATGAGAGACTAGCTGGAGGTGTCTGGACGGGCAAATTTAACTCTCATTTCCCACCAGGAAGAGGAATTAACCAAAGGCTCAGCGTGCGGTGCCGGAACCAGATTAGGGCCTGAAGCCATCCTGCGGTGTTGCGGACAGGTCACAAGAAAGCGAGTTGAAGAAAGGAGCTCAGGGGCACTGTAATTCACAAACCTGCAGAGTTATAAATGACAGCTATCGTCCAAAAATATACTGAAGTAAGGCTGCCAAGAGGACTTGAAAGCGGGGCAGAATTGCAGGAAACCGATTTCAGGAGGTAGACTGGAATTGCATTGAAAGCATAGGAAAAGAGGCAGAACGTCCACAATGATGCACTTGGCCAAAAAGGGCGTATGCGTTTTTTCCTGAATATATTCAGGAAAAAACGCATACGCCCTTTTTGGCCAACCAAGCAAGCTTGCAAAGGAAATCTGCACTACAATGAAGTCTCACTTCCCCCCGGTCAAAAGGGCCATCTGAAAAAAGTGTAAAATCCAGAAAGGCAGGACAGGCCATGGAGAACTGGGAGCCTTGTTATGCTGATGGGCGGGATGTAAATTGCCAAAAGACACTCGGGAGAAGTGTATGGTGTTTCCTGAAACATCTAAAAAACAAAGCAACAGAGCCTAGGGCACTTCCACTTATGGTCCTATAGCTTACGGAAATTAAAATCAAAAAGACACAGCCACCCCAAAGTTTGGGACGCCTCTGTTTACAAGAACCTCGTTTACCGTACAAGTTCAACATCACAGAAAGTGAAAAATGGATAAAGAACTTGTGGTACTTACGTACAATGCAGTATCAATCAGCAATGAAATCTATGTCATCAGCCTCGTAGCAGCATAATGAGTGGATTCAGGTACGATGATTCTAACTGAAATAAGTCACACAGAAAAAGAAACATCATAAGATATCACTAATACAGGGAATGTAAACTTGGCTACACAGAAACTGAATTCCAAAACAAAACAGGGTCTCAAATTTAGAAAACCAACTTATGCTTGCTAAAGGGGAAAGGTGAGTTGGGGTGCTGCATAAAACCAGAGATTGAAATGAGCACAGATAAAGTTCCTTAAGCCAAATATGGAATAGACAAGAGCTACTCCTTGCTCAACGAAATGGACTCAACACCGCATATTAAACGCCTAAGAATGTACCTGAATAGTAAGTATCTTAAAACCTATGGAATGCTATGTCTCTGAAAGAGAATCAAGCATGTGTACAGGGGCATAAACGCAGCAGTGATAGGATTGGAGAGGTTCGGTGAGCAAATGAAGACCCTTTGAAGTCATATTGCATGGTACCCATTCCACGGGTTTCAACTACCCAGGTTTAAGGTATTCTTCCTTCAGCTAAAACATGCATGTGGAACCTAGAGTATGATCAACCATGTGATCGGGAGACGTGTTCAAATATGTCTCAGTTTTCGTACCCTGGTTCTCGGGTGCAACATTCCAGACGCTTTACTAACACTCTCCTCAATTGGAGAGTCAGTCCCTTTAACCTCCTGTTTGGCCCAGTTTGCAATTTCTGCGCAAGATGAACAGGAATAGCGAGAACCAATGAGAGACTAGCTGGAGGTGTCTGGACGGGCAAATTTAACTCTCATTTCCCACCAGGAAGAGGAATTAACCAAAGGCTCAGCGTGCCGTGCCGGAACCAGATTAGGGCCTGAAACCATCCTGTGGTGTTGTGGCCAGGTCACAAGAAAGCGAGTTGAAGAAAGGAGCTCAGGAGCACTGTAATTCACAAACCTGCAGAGTTATAAATGACAGCTATCGTCCAAAAATATACTGAAGTAAGGCTGCCAAGAGGACTTGAAAGCGGGGCAGAATTGCAGGAAACCGATTTCAGGAGGTAGACTGGAATTGCATTGAAAGCATAGGAAAAGAGGCAGAACGTCCACAATGATGCACTTGGCCAAAAAGGGCATATGCGTTTTTTCCTGAATATATTCAGGAAAAAACGCATACGGCCTTTTTGGCCAACCAAGCAAGCTTGCAAAGGAAATCTGCACTACAATGAAGTCTCACTTCCCCCCGGTCAAAAGGGCCATCTGAAAAAAGTGTAAAATCCAGAAAGGCAGGACAGGCCATGGAGAACTGGGAGCCTTGTTATGGTGATGGGCCGGATGTAAATGGCCAACAGACACTCGGGACAAGTGTATGGTGTTTCCTGAAACATCTAAAAAACAAAGCAACAGAGCCTAGGGCACTTCCACTTATGGTCCTATAACTTAGGGAAATTAAAATCAAAAAGACACAGCCACCCCAAAGTTTGGAACAGCTCTGTTTACAAGAACCTCGTTTACAGTACAAGTTCAACATCGCAGAAAGTGAAAAATGGATAAAGAAGTTGTGGTATTTACTTACAAAGCAATATCACTCAGCAATGAAATCTATGTCATCACGCCCTTAGCAGCACAATGAGTGGATTCAGGTTCGATGATTCTAACTGAAATAAGTCACACAGAAAAAGAAACATCATAAAATATCAGTAATACACGGAATGTAAACTTGGCTACACAGGAACTGAATTACAGAACAGAACAGGGTCTCAAATTTAGAAAACCAACTTATGCTTGCTTAAGGGTAAAGGTGAGTTGGGGTGCTGCATAAAACCAGAGATTGAAATGAGCACAGCTAAAGTTCCTTAAGCCAAATATGGAATAGACAAGAGCTACTCCTTGCTCAACGAAATGGACTCAACACCGCATATTAAACGCCTAAGAATGTACCTGACTAGTAAGTATCTTAAAACCTATGGATTGCTATGTCTCCGAAAGAGAATCAAGCATGTGTACAGGGGCATAAACGCAGCAGTGATAGGATTGGAGAGGTTCGGTGAGCAAATGAAGACCCTTTGAAGTCATATTGCATGGTACCCATTCCACGGGTTTCAACTACCCAGGTTTAAGGTATTCTTCCTTCAGCTAAAACATGCATGTGGAACCCAGAGTATGATCAACCGTGTGAACGGGAGACGTGTTCAAATATGTCTCAGTTTTCCACCCCTGGTACTCGGGTGCAACATTCCAGACGCTTTACTAACACTCTCCCCACTTGGAGAGTCAGCGCCTTTAACCTCCTGTTTGGCCCAGTTTGCAATTTCTGCGGAAGATGAACAGGAATAGCGAAAACCAATGAGAGAATAGCTGGAGGTGTCTGGACGGGCAAATTTAACTCTCATTTCCCACCAGGAAGAGGAATTAACCAAAGGCTCAGCGTGCGGTGCCGGAACCAGATTAGGGCCTGAAGCCATCCTGCGGTGTTGCGGACAGGTCACAAGAAAGCGAGTTGAAGAAAGGAGCTCAGGGGCACTGTAATTCACAAACCTGCAGAGTTATAAATGACAGCTATCGTCCAAAAATATACTGAAGTAAGGCTGCCAAGAGGACTTGAAAGCGGGGCAGAATTGCAGGAAACCGATTTCAGGAGGTAGACTGGAATTGCATTGAAAGCATAGGAAAAGAGGCAGAACGTCCACAATGATGCACTTGGCCAAAAAGTGCGTATGCGTTTTTCCCTGAATATATTCAGGAAAAAACGCATACGCCCTTTTTGGCCAACCAAGCAAGCTTGCAAAGGAAATCTGCACTACAATGAAGTCTCACTTCCCCCCGGTCAAAAGGGCCATCTGAAAAAAGTGTAAAATCCAGAAAGGCAGGACAGGCCATGGAGAACTGGGAGCCTTGTTATGGTGATGGGCCGGATGTAAATGGCCAACAGACACTCGGGACAAGTGTATGGTGTTTCCTGAAACATCTAAAAAACAAAGCAACAGAGCCTAGGGCACTTCCACTTATGGTCCTATAACTTAGGGAAATTAAAATCAAAAAGACACAGCCACCCCAAAGTTTGGAACGGCTCTGTTTACAAGAACCTCGTTTACAGTACAAGTTCAACATCGCAGAAAGTGAAAAATGGATAAAGAAGTTGTGGTATTTACTTACAAAGCAATATCACTCAGCAATGAAATCTATGTCATCACGCCCTTAGCAGGACAATGAGTGGATTCAGGTTCGATGATTCTAACTGAAATAAGTCACACAGAAAAAGAAACATCATAAAATATCAGTAATACACGGAATGTAAACTTGGCTACACAGGAACTGAATTACAGAACAGAACAGGGTCTCAAATTTAGAAAACCAACTTATGCTTGCTTAAGGGTAAAGGTGAGTTGGGGTGCTGCATAAAACCAGAGATTGAAATGAGCACAGCTAAAGTTCCTTAAGCCAAATATGGAATAGACAAGAGCTACTCCTTGTTCAACGAAATGGACTCAACACCGCATATTAAACGCCTAAGAATGTACCTGACTAGTAAGTATCTTAAAACCTATGGATTGCTATGTCTCCGAAAGAGAATCAAGCATGTGTACAGGGGCATAAACGCAGCAGTGATAGGATTGGAGAGGTTCGGTGAGCAAATGAAGACCCTTTGAAGTCATATTGCATGGTACCCATTCCACGGGTTTCAACTACCCAGGTTTAAGGTATTCTTCCTTCAGCTAAAACATGCATGTGGAACCCAGAGTATGATCAACCGTGTGAACGGGAGACGTGTTCAAATATGTCTCAGTTTTCCTCCCCTGGTACTCGGGTGCAACATTCCAGACGCTTTACTAACACTCTCCCCACTTGGAGAGTCAGCGCCTTTAACCTCCTGTTTGGCCCAGTTTGCAATTTCTGCGGAAGATGAACAGGAATAGCGAAAACCAATGAGAGAATAGCTGGAGGTGTCTGGACGGGCAAATTTAACTCTCATTTCCCACCAGGAAGAGGAATTAACCAAAGGCTCAGCGTGCGGTGCCGGAACCAGATTAGGGCCTGAAGCCATCCTGCGGTGTTGCGGACAGGTCACAAGAAAGCGAGTTGAAGAAAGGAGCTCAGGGGTACTGTAATTCACAAACCTGCAGAGTTATAAATGACAGCTATCGTCCAAAAATATACTGAAGTAAGGCTGCCAAGAGGACTTGAAAGCGGGGCAGAATTGCAGGAAACCGATTTCAGGAGGTAGACTGGAATTGCATTGAAAGCATAGGAAAAGAGGCAGAACGTCCACAATGATGCACTTGGCCAAAAAGTGCGTATGCGTTTTTCCCTGAATATATTCAGGAAAAAACGCATACGCCCTTTTTGGCCAACCAAGCAAGCTTGCAAAGGAAATCTGCACTACAATGAAGTCTCACTTCCCCCCGGTCAAAAGGGCCATCTGAAAAAAGTGTAAAATCCAGAAAGGCAGGACAGGCCATGGAGAACTGGGAGCCTTGTTATGCTGATGGGCGGGATGTAAATTGCCAACAGACACTCGGGAGAAGTGTATGGTGTTTCGTGAAACATCTAAAAAACAAAGCAACAGAGCCTAGGGCACTTCCACTTATGGTCCTATAGCTTAGGGAAATTAAAATCAAAAAGACACAGCCACCCCAAAGTTTGGGATGGCTCTGTTTACAAGAACCTCGTTTACAGTAGAAGTTCAACATCGCAGAAAGTGAAAAATGGATAAAGAAGTTGTGGTATTTACTTACAAAGCAATATCACTCAGCAATGAAATCTATGTCATCAGGCCCGTAGCAGCATAATGAGTGGATTCAGGTACGATGATTCTAACTGAAATAAGTCATACAGAAAAAGAAACATCATAAGATATCACTAATACACGGAATGTAAACTTGGCTACACAGGAACTGAATTCCAAAACAGAACAGGGTCTCAAATTTAGAAAACCAACTTATGCTTGCTTAAGGGGAAAGGTGAGTTGGGGTGCTGCATAAAACCAGAGATTGAAATGAGCACAGATAAAGTTCCTTAAGCCAAATATGGAATAGACAAGAGCTACTCCTTGCTCAACGAAATGGACTCAACACCCCATATTAAACGCCTAAGAATGTACCTGACTAGTAATTATCTTAAAACCTATGGATTGCTATGTCTCCAAAAGAGAATCAAGCGTGTGTACAGGGGCATAAACGCAGCAGTGATAGGATTGGAGAGGTTCGGTGAGCAAATGAAGACCCTTTGAAGTCATATTGCATTGTACCCATTCCACGGGTTTCAACTACCCAGGTTTAAGGTATTCTTCCTTCAGCTAAAACATGCATGTGGAACCCAGAGTATGATCAACCGTGTGAATGGGAGACGTGTTCAAATATGTCTCAGTTTTCCTCCCCTGGTACTCGGGTGCAACATTCCAGACGCTTTACTAACACTCTCCCCACTTGGAGAGTCAATGCCTTTAACCTCCTGTTTGGCCCAGTTTGCAATTTCTGCGGAAGATGAACAGGAATAGGGAGAACCAATGAGAGACTAGCTGGAGGTGTCTGGACGGGCAAATTTAACTCTCATTTCCCACCAGGAAGAGGAATTAACCAAAGGCTCAGCGTGCCGGACCGGAACCAGATTAGGGCCTGAAGCAATCCTTCGGTGTTGCGGCCAGCTCACAATAAAGTGAGTTGAAGAAAGGAACTCAGGGGCACTGTAATTCACAAATCTGCAGAGTTATAAATGACAGCTATCGTCCAAAAATATACTGAAGTAAGGCTGCCAAGAGGACTTGAAAGCGGGGCAGAATTGCAGGAAACCGATTTCAGGAGGTAGACTGGAATTGCATTGAAAGCATAGGAAAAGAGGCAGAACGTCCACAATGATGCACTTGGCCAAAAAGGGCGTATGCGTTTTTTCCTGAACATATTCAGGAAAAAACGCATACGCCCTTTTTGGCCAACGAAGCAAGCTTGCAAAGGAAATCTGCACTACAATGAAGTCTCACTTCCCCCCAGTCAAAAGGGCCATCTGAAAAAAGTGTAAAATCCAGAAAGGCAGGACAGGCCATGGAGAACTGGGAGCCTTGTTATGCTGATGGACGGGATGTAAATTGCCAAAAGACACTCGGGAGAAGTGTATGGTGTTTCCTGAAACATCTAAAAAACAAAGCAACAGAGCCTAGGGCACTTCCACTTATGGTCCTATAGCTTACGGAAATTAAAATCAAAAAGACACAGCCACCCCAAAGTTTGGGACGCCTCTGTTTACAAGAACCTCGTTTACCGTACAAGTTCAACATCACAGAAAGTGAAAAATGGATAAAGAACTTGTGGTACTTACGTACAATGCAGTATCAATCAGCAATGAAATCTATGTCATCAGCCTCGTAGCAGCATAATGAGTGGATTCAGGTACGATGATTCTAACTGAAATAAGTCACACAGAAAAAGAAACATCATAAGATATCACTAATACACGGAATGTAAACTTGGCTACACAGGAACTGAATTCCAAAACAAAACAGGGTCTCAAATTTAGAAAACCAACTTATGCTTGCTTAAGGGGAAAGGTGAGTTGGGGTGCTGCATAAAACCAGAGATTGAAATGAGCACAGATAAAGTTCCTTAAGCCAAATATGGAATAGACAAGAGCTACTCCTTGCTCAACGAAATGGACTCAACACCGCATATTAAACGCCTAAGAATGTACCTGACTAGTAAGTATCTTAAAACCTATGGATTGCTATGTCTCCGAAAGAGAATCAAGCATGTGTACAGGGGCATAAACGCAGCAGTGATAGGATTGGAGAGGTTCGGTGAGCAAATGAAGACCCTTTGAAGTCATATTGCATGGTACCCATTCCACGGGTTTCAACTACCCAGGTTTAAGGTATTCTTCCTTCAGCTAAAACATGCATGTGGAACCCAGAGTATGATCAACCGTGTGAACGGGAGACGTGTTCAAATATGTCTCAGTTTTCCTTCCCTGGTACTCGGGTGCAACATTCCAGACGCTTTACTAACACTCTCCCCACTTGGAGAGTCAGCGCCTTTAACCTCCTGTTTGGCCCAGTTTGCAATTTCTGCGGAAGATGAACAGGAATAGCGAGAACCAATGAGAGACTAGCTGGAGGTGTCTGGACGGGCAAATTTAACTCTCATTTCCCACCAGGAAGAGGAATTAACCAAAGGCTCAGCGTGCGGTGCCAGAACCAGATTAGGGCCTGAAGCCATCCTGCGGTGTTGCGGACAGGTCACAAGAAAGCGAGTTGAAGAAAGGAGCTCAGGGGCACTGTAATTCACAAACCTGCAGAGTTATAAATGACAGCTATCGTCCAAAAATATACTGAAGTAAGGCTGCCAAGAGGACTTGAAAGCGGGGCAGAATTGCAGGAAACCGATTTCAGGAGGTAGACTGGAATTGCATTGAAAGCATAGGAAAAGAGGCAGAACGTCCACAATGATGCACTTGGCCAAAAAGTGCGTATGCGTTTTTCCCTGAATATATTCAGGAAAAAACGCATACGCCCTTTTTGGCCAACCAAGCAAGCTTGAAAAGGAAATCTGCACTACAATGAAGTCTCACTTCCCCCCGGTCAAAAGGGCCATCTGAAAAAAGTGTAAAATCCAGAAAGGCAGGACAGGCCATGGAGAACTGGGAGCCTTGTTATGCTGATGGGCGGGATGTAAATTGCCAACAGACACTCGGGAGAAGTGTATGGTGTTTCGTGAAACATCTAAAAAACAAAGCAACAGAGCCTAGGGCACTTCCACTTATGGTCCTATAGCTTAGGGAAATTAAAATCAAAAAGACACAGCCACCCCAAAGTTTGGGATGGCTCTGTTTACAAGAACCTCGTTTACAGTAGAAGTTCAACATCGCAGAAAGTGAAAAATGGATAAAGAAGTTGTGGTATTTACTTACAAAGCAATATCACTCAGCAATGAAATCTATGTCATCAGGCCCGTAGCAGCATAATGAGTGGATTCAGGTACGATGATTCTAACTGAAATAAGTCATACAGAAAAAGAAACATCATAAGATATCACTAATACACGGAATGTAAACTTGGCTACACAGGAACTGAATTCCAAAACAGAACAGGGTCTCAAATTTAGAAAACCAACTTATGCTTGCTTAAGGGGAAAGGTGAGTTGGGTTGCTGCATAAAACCAGAGATTGAAATGAGCACAGATAAAGTTCCTTAAGCCAAATATGGAATAGACAAGAGCTACTCCTTGCTCAACGAAATGGACTCAACACCGCATATTAAACGCCTAAGAATGTACCTGACTAGTAATTATCTTAAAACCTATGGATTGCTATGTCTCCAAAAGAGAATCAAGCGTGTGTACAGGGGCATAAACGCAGCAGTGATAGGATTGGAGAGGTTCGGTGAGCAAATGAAGACCCTTTGAAGTCATATTGCATGGTACCCATTCCACGGGTTTCAACTACCCAGGTTTAAGGTATTCTTCCTTCAGCTAAAACATGCATGTGGAACCCAGAGTATGATCAACCGTGTGAATGGGAGACGTGTTCAAATATGTCTCAGTTTTCCTCCCCTGATACTCGGGTGCAACATTCCAGACGCTTTACTAACACTCTCCCCACTTGGAGAGTCAACGCCTTTAACCTCCTGTTTGGCCCAGTTTGCAATTTCTGCGGAAGATGAACAGGAATAGGGAGAACCAATGAGAGACTAGCTGGAGGTGTCTGGACGGGCAAATTTAACTCTCATTTCCCACCAGGAAGAGGAATTAACCAAAGGCTCAGCGTGCCGGACCGGAACCAGATTAGGGCCTGAAGCAATCCTTCGGTGTTGCGGCCAGCTCACAATAAAGTGAGTTGAAGAAAGGAACTCAGGGGCACTGTAATTCACAAATCTGCAGAGTTATAAATGACAGCTATCGTCCAAAAATATACTGAAGTAAGGCTGCCAAGAGGACTTGAAAGCGGGGCAGAATTGCAGGAAACCGATTTCAGGAGGTAGACTGGAATTGCATTGAAAGCATAGGAAAAGAGGCAGAACGTCCACAATGATGCACTTGGCCAAAAAGGGCGTATGCGTTTTTTCCTGAATATATTCAGGAAAAAACGCATACGCCCTTTTTGGCCAACCAAGCAAGCTTGCAAAGGAAATCTGCACTACAATGAAGTCTCACTTCCCCCCGGTCTAAAGGGCCATCTGAAAAAAGTGTAAAATCCAGAAAGGCAGGACAGGCCATGGAGAACTGGGAGCCTTGTTATGCTGATGGGCGGGATGTAAATTGCCAACAGACACTCCGGAGAAGTGTATGGTGTTTCCTGAAACATCTAAAAAACAAAGCAACAGAGCCTAGGGCACTTCCACTTATGGTCCTATAGCTTAGGGAAATTAAAATCAAAAAGACACAGCCACCCCAAAGTTTGGGACGCCTCTGTTTACAAGAATCTCGTTTACCGTACAAGTTCAGTATCACAGAAAGTGAAAAATGGATAAAGAACTTGTGGTACTTACGTACAATGCAGTATCACTCAGCAATGAAATCTATGTCATCAGGCCCGTAGCAGCATAATGAGTGGATTCAGGTACGATGATTCTAACTGAAATAAGTCACACAGAAAAATAAACATCATAAGATATCACTAATACACGGAATGTAAACTTGGCTACAGAGGAACTGAATTACAGAACAGAACAGGGTCTCAAATTTAGAAAACCAACATATGCTTGCTTAAGGGGAAAGGTGAGTTGGGGTGCTGCATAAAACCAGAGATTGAAATGAGCACAGATAAAGTTCCTTAAGCCAAATATGGAATAGACAAGAGCTACTCCTTGCTCAACGAAATGGACTCAACACCCCATATTAAACGCCTAAGAATGTACCTGACTAGTAAGTATCTTAAAACCTATGGATTGCTATGTCTCCAAAAGAGAATCAAGCGTGTGTACAGGGGCATAAACACAGCAGTGATAGGATTGGAGAGGTTCGGTGAGCAAATGAAGACCCTTTGAAGTCATATTGCATGGTACCCATTCCACGGGTCTCAACTCTGCAGGTTTAAGGTATTCTTTCAGGTAAAACATGCATGTGGAACCCAGAGTATGATCAACTGTGTGAACGGGAGACGTGTTCAAATATGTCTCAGTTTTCCTTCCCTGGTACTCGGGTGCAACATTCCAGACGCTTTACTAACACTCTCCCCACTTGGAGAGTCAACGCCTTTAACCTCCTGTTTGGCCCAGTTTGCAATTTCTGCGGAAGATGAACAGGAATAGGGAGAACCAATGAGAGACTAGCTGGAGGTGTCTGGACTGGCAAATTTAACTCTCATTGCCCACCAGGAAGAGGAAATAACCAAAGGCTCAGCGTGCCGTGCCGGAACCAGATTAGGGCCTGAAGCCATCCTGCGGTGTTGCGGCCAGCTCACAAGAAAGCGAGTTGAAGAAAGGAGCTCAGGGGAACTGTAATTCACAAACCTGCAGAGTTATAAATGACAGCTATCGTCCAAAAATATACTGAAGTAAGGCTGCCAAGAGGACTTGAAAGCGGGGCAGAATTGCAGGAAACCGATTTCAGGAGGTAGACTGGAATTGCATTGAAAGCATAGGAAAAGAGGCAGAACGTCCACAATGATGCACTTGGCCAAAAAGGGCGTATGCGTTTTTTCCTGAATATATTCAGGAAAAAACGCATACGCCCTTTTTGGCCAACCAAGCAAGCTTGCAAAGGAAATCTGCACTACAATGAAGTCTCACTTCCCCCCGGTCAAAAGGGCCATCTGAAAAAAGTGTAAAATCCAGAAAGGCAGGACAGGCCATGGAGAACTGGGAGCCTTGTTATGCTGATGGGCGGGATGTAAATTGCCAAAAGACACTCGGGAGAAGTGTATGGTGTTTCCTGAAACATCTAAAAAACAAAGCAACAGAGCCTAGGGCACTTCCACTTATGGTCCTATAGCTTACGGAAATTAAAATCAAAAAGACACAGCCACCCCAAAGTTTGGGACGCCTCTGTTTACAAGAACCTCGTTTACCGTACAAGTTCAACATCACAGAAAGTGAAAAATGGATAAAGAACTTGTGGTACTTACGTACAATGCAGTATCAATCAGCAATGAAATCTATGTCATCAGCCTCGTAGCAGCATAATGAGTGGATTCAGGTACGATGATTCTAACTGAAATAAGTCACACAGAAAAAGAAACATCATAAGATATCACTAATACAGGGAATGTAAACTTGGCTACACAGAAACTGAATTCCAAAACAAAACAGGGTCTCAAATTTAGAAAACCAACTTATGCTTGCTTAAGGGGAAAGGTGAGTTGGGGTGCTGCATAAAACCAGAGATTGAAATGAGCACAGATAAAGTTCCTTAAGCCAAATATGGAATAGACAAGAGCTACTCCTTGCTCAACGAAATGGACTCAACACCGCATATTAAACGCCTAAGAATGTACCTGAATAGTAAGTATCTTAAAACCTATGGAATGCTATGTCAATGAAAGAGAATCAAGCATGTGTACAGGGGCATAAACGCAGCAGTGATAGGATTGGAGAGGTTCGGTGAGCAAATGAAGACCCTTTGAAGTCATATTGCATGGTACCCATTCCACGGGTTTCAACTACCCAGGTTTAAGGTATTCTTCCTTCAGCTAAAACATGCATGTGGAACCTAGAGTATGATCAACCATGTGATCGGGAGACGTGTTCAAATATGTCTCAGTTTTCGTGCCCTGGTTCTCGGGTGCAACATTCCAGACGCTTTACTAACACTCTCCTCAATTGGAGAGTCAGTCCCTTTAACCTCCTGTTTGGCCCAGTTTGCAATTTCTGCGCAAGATGAACAGGAATAGCGAGAACCAATGAGAGACTAGCTGGAGGTGTCTGGACGGGCAAATTTAACTCTCATTTCCCACCAGGAAGAGGAATTAACCAAAGGCTCAGCGTGCCGTGCCAGAACCAGATTAGGGCCTGAAGCCATCCTGTGGTGTTGTGGCCAGGTCACAAGAAAGCGAGTTGAAGAAAGGAGCTCAGGAGCACTGTAATTCACAAACCTGCAGAGTTATAAATGACAGCTATCGTCCAAAAATATACTGAAGTAAGGTTGCCAAGAGGACTTGAAAGCGGGGCAGAATTGCAGGAAACCGATTTCAGGAGGTAGACTGGAATTGCATTGAAAGCATAGGAAAAGAGGCAGAACGTCCACAATGATGCACTTGGCCAAAAAGGGCATATGCGTTTTTTCCTGAATATATTCAGGAAAAAACGCATACGGCCTTTTTGGCCAACCAAGCAAGCTTGCAAAGGAAATCTGCACTACAATGAAGTCTCACTTCCCCCCGGTCAAAAGGGCCATCTGAAAAAAGTGTAAAATCCAGAAAGGCAGGACAGGCCATGGAGAACTGGGAGCCTTGTTATGGTGATGGGCCAGATGTAAATGGCCAACAGACACTCGGGACAAGTGTATGGTGTTTCCTGAAACATCTAAAAAACAAAGCAACAGAGCCTAGGGCACTTCCACTTATGGTCCTATAACTTAGGGAAATTAAAATCAAAAAGACACAGCCACCCCAAAGTTTGGAACGGCTCTGTTTACAAGAACCTCGTTTACAGTACAAGTTCAACATCGCAGAAAGTGAAAAATGGATAAAGAAGTTGTGGTATTTACTTACAAAGCAATATCACTCAGCAATGAAATCTATGTCATCACGCCCTTAGCAGCACAATGAGTGGATTCAGGTTCGATGATTCTAACTGAAATAAGTCACACAGAAAAAGAAACATCATAAAATATCAGTAATACACGGAATGTAAACTTGGCTACACAGGAACTGAATTCCAAAACAAAACAGGGTCTCAAATTTAGAAAACCAACTTATGCTTGCTTAAGGGGAAAGGTGAGTTGGGGTGCTGCATAAAACCAGAGATTGAAATGAGCACAGATAAAGTTCCTTAAGCCAAATATGGAATAGACAAGAGCTACTCCTTGCTCAACGAAATGGACTCAACACCGCATATTAAACGCCTAAGAATGTACCTGACTAGTAAGTATCTTAAAACCTATGGATTGCTATGTCTCCGAAAGAGAATCAAGCATGTGTACAGGGGCATAAACGCAGCAGTGATAGGATTGGAGAGGTTCGGTGAGCAAATGAAGACCCTTTGAAGTCATATTGCATGGTACCCATTCCACGGGTTTCAACTACCCAGGTTTAAGGTATTCTTCCTTCAGCTAAAACATGCATGTGGAACCCAGAGTATGATCAACCGTGTGAACGGGAGACGTGTTCAAATATGTCTCAGTTTTCCTTCCCTGGTACTCGGGTGCAACATTCCAGACGCTTTACTAACACTCTCCCCACTTGGAGAGTCAGCGCCTTTAACCTCCTGTTTGGCCCAGTTTGCAATTTCTGCGGAAGATGAACAGGAATAGCGAGAACCAATGAGAGACTAGCTGGAGGTGTCTGGACGGGCAAATTTAACTCTCATTTCCCACCAGGAAGAGGAATTAACCAAAGGCTCAGCGTGCGGTGCCAGAACCAGATTAGGGCCTGAAGCCATCCTGCGGTGTTGCGGACAGGTCACAAGAAAGCGAGTTGAAGAAAGGAGCTCAGGGGCACTGTAATTCACAAACCTGCAGAGTTATAAATGACAGCTATCGTCCAAAAATATACTGAAGTAAGGCTGCCAAGAGGACTTGAAAGCGGGGCAGAATTGCAGGAAACCGATTTCAGGAGGTAGACTGGAATTGCATTGAAAGCATAGGAAAAGAGGCAGAACGTCCACAATGATGCACTTGGCCAAAAAGTGCGTATGCGTTTTTCCCTGAATATATTCAGGAAAAAACGCATACGCCCTTTTTGGCCAACCAAGCAAGCTTGAAAAGGAAATCTGCACTACAATGAAGTCTCACTTCCCCCCGGTCAAAAGGGCCATCTGAAAAAAGTGTAAAATCCAGAAAGGCAGGACAGGCCATGGAGAACTGGGAGCCTTGTTATGCTGATGGGCGGGATGTAAATTGCCAACAGACACTCGGGAGAAGTGTATGGTGTTTCGTGAAACATCTAAAAAACAAAGCAACAGAGCCTAGGGCACTTCCACTTATGGTCCTATAGCTTAGGGAAATTAAAATCAAAAAGACACAGCCACCCCAAAGTTTGGGATGGCTCTGTTTACAAGAACCTCGTTTACAGTAGAAGTTCAACATCGCAGAAAGTGAAAAATGGATAAAGAAGTTGTGGTATTTACTTACAAAGCAATATCACTCAGCAATGAAATCTATGTCATCAGGCCCGTAGCAGCATAATGAGTGGATTCAGGTACGATGATTCTAACTGAAATAAGTCATACAGAAAAAGAAACATCATAAGATATCACTAATACACGGAATGTAAACTTGGCTACACAGGAACTGAATTCCAAAACAGAACAGGGTCTCAAATTTAGAAAACCAACTTATGCTTGCTTAAGGGGAAAGGTGAGTTGGGTTGCTGCATAAAACCAGAGATTGAAATGAGCACAGATAAAGTTCCTTAAGCCAAATATGGAATAGACAAGAGCTACTCCTTGCTCAACGAAATGGACTCAACACCGCATATTAAACGCCTAAGAATGTACCTGACTAGTAATTATCTTAAAACCTATGGATTGCTATGTCTCCAAAAGAGAATCAAGCGTGTGTACAGGGGCATAAACGCAGCAGTGATAGGATTGGAGAGGTTCGGTGAGCAAATGAAGACCCTTTGAAGTCATATTGCATGGTACCCATTCCACGGGTTTCAACTACCCAGGTTTAAGGTATTCTTCCTTCAGCTAAAACATGCATGTGGAACCCAGAGTATGATCAACCGTGTGAATGGGAGACGTGTTCAAATATGTCTCAGTTTTCCTCCCCTGATACTCGGGTGCAACATTCCAGACGCTTTACTAACACTCTCCCCACTTGGAGAGTCAACGCCTTTAACCTCCTGTTTGGCCCAGTTTGCAATTTCTGCGGAAGATGAACAGGAATAGGGAGAACCAATGAGAGACTAGCTGGAGGTGTCTGGACGGGCAAATTTAACTCTCATTTCCCACCAGGAAGAGGAATTAACCAAAGGCTCAGCGTGCCGGACCGGAACCAGATTAGGGCCTGAAGCAATCCTTCGGTGTTGCGGCCAGCTCACAATAAAGTGAGTTGAAGAAAGGAACTCAGGGGCACTGTAATTCACAAATCTGCAGAGTTATAAATGACAGCTATCGTCCAAAAATATACTGAAGTAAGGCTGCCAAGAGGACTTGAAAGCGGGGCAGAATTGCAGGAAACCGATTTCAGGAGGTAGACTGGAATTGCATTGAAAGCATAGGAAAAGAGGCAGAACGTCCACAATGATGCACTTGGCCAAAAAGGGCGTATGCGTTTTTTCCTGAATATATTCAGGAAAAAACGCATACGCCCTTTTTGGCCAACCAAGCAAGCTTGCAAAGGAAATCTGCACTACAATGAAGTCTCACTTCCCCCCGGTCTAAAGGGCCATCTGAAAAAAGTGTAAAATCCAGAAAGGCAGGACAGGCCATGGAGAACTGGGAGCCTTGTTATGCTGATGGGCGGGATGTAAATTGCCAACAGACACTCCGGAGAAGTGTATGGTGTTTCCTGAAACATCTAAAAAACAAAGCAACAGAGCCTAGGGCACTTCCACTTATGGTCCTATAGCTTAGGGAAATTAAAATCAAAAAGACACAGCCACCCCAAAGTTTGGGACGCCTCTGTTTACAAGAATCTCGTTTACCGTACAAGTTCAGTATCACAGAAAGTGAAAAATGGATAAAGAACTTGTGGTACTTACGTACAATGCAGTATCACTCAGCAATGAAATCTATGTCATCAGGCCCGTAGCAGCATAATGAGTGGATTCAGGTACGATGATTCTAACTGAAATAAGTCACACAGAAAAATAAACATCATAAGATATCACTAATACACGGAATGTAAACTTGGCTACAGAGGAACTGAATTACAGAACAGAACAGGGTCTCAAATTTAGAAAACCAACATATGCTTGCTTAAGGGGAAAGGTGAGTTGGGGTGCTGCATAAAACCAGAGATTGAAATGAGCACAGATAAAGTTCCTTAAGCCAAATATGGAATAGACAAGAGCTACTCCTTGCTCAACGAAATGGACTCAACACCCCATATTAAACGCCTAAGAATGTACCTGACTAGTAAGTATCTTAAAACCTATGGATTGCTATGTCTCCAAAAGAGAATCAAGCGTGTGTACAGGGGCATAAACACAGCAGTGATAGGATTGGAGAGGTTCGGTGAGCAAATGAAGACCCTTTGAAGTCATATTGCATGGTACCCATTCCACGGGTCTCAACTCTGCAGGTTTAAGGTATTCTTTCAGGTAAAACATGCATGTGGAACCCAGAGTATGATCAACTGTGTGAACGGGAGACGTGTTCAAATATGTCTCAGTTTTCCTTCCCTGGTACTCGGGTGCAACATTCCAGACGCTTTACTAACACTCTCCCCACTTGGAGAGTCAACGCCTTTAACCTCCTGTTTGGCCCAGTTTGCAATTTCTGCGGAAGATGAACAGGAATAGGGAGAACCAATGAGAGACTAGCTGGAGGTGTCTGGACTGGCAAATTTAACTCTCATTGCCCACCAGGAAGAGGAAATAACCAAAGGCTCAGCGTGCCGTGCCGGAACCAGATTAGGGCCTGAAGCCATCCTGCGGTGTTGCGGCCAGCTCACAAGAAAGCGAGTTGAAGAAAGGAGCTCAGGGGAACTGTAATTCACAAACCTGCAGAGTTATAAATGACAGCTATCGTCCAAAAATATACTGAAGTAAGGCTGCCAAGAGGACTTGAAAGCGGGGCAGAATTGCAGGAAACCGATTTCAGGAGGTAGACTGGAATTGCATTGAAAGCATAGGAAAAGAGGCAGAACGTCCACAATGATGCACTTGGCCAAAAAGGGCGTATGCGTTTTTTCCTGAATATATTCAGGAAAAAACGCATACGCCCTTTTTGGCCAACCAAGCAAGCTTGCAAAGGAAATCTGCACTACAATGAAGTCTCACTTCCCCCCGGTCAAAAGGGCCATCTGAAAAAAGTGTAAAATCCAGAAAGGCAGGACAGGCCATGGAGAACTGGGAGCCTTGTTATGCTGATGGGCGGGATGTATATTGCCAACAGACACTCGGGAGAAGTGTATGGTGTTTCCTGAAACATCTAAAAAACAAAGCAACAGAGCCTAGGGCACTTCCACTTATGGTCCTATAGCTTACGGAAATTAAAATCAAAAAGACACAGCCACCCCAAAGTTTGGGACGCCTCTGTTTACAAGAACCTCGTTTACCGTACAAGTTCAACATCACAGAAAGTGAAAAATGGATAAAGAACTTGTGGTACTTACGTACAATGCAGTATCAATCAGCAATGAAATCTATGTCATCAGCCTCGTAGCAGCATAATGAGTGGATTCAGGTACGATGATTCTAACTGAAATAAGTCACACAGAAAAAGAAACATCATAAGATATCACTAATACAGGGAATGTAAACTTGGCTACACAGAAACTGAATTCCAAAACAAAACAGGGTCTCAAATTTAGAAAACCAACTTATGCTTGCTTAAGGGGAAAGGTGAGTTGGGGTGCTGCATAAAACCAGAGATTGAAATGAGCACAGATAAAGTTCCTTAAGCCAAATATGGAATAGACAAGAGCTACTCCTTGCTCAACGAAATGGACTCAACACCGCATATTAAACGCCTAAGAATGTACCTGAATAGTAAGTATCTTAAAACCTATGGAATGCTATGTCAATGAAAGAGAATCAAGCATGTGTACAGGGGCATAAACGCAGCAGTGATAGGATTGGAGAGGTTCGGTGAGCAAATGAAGACCCTTTGAAGTCATATTGCATGGTACCCATTCCACGGGTTTCAACTACCCAGGTTTAAGGTATTCTTCCTTCAGCTAAAACATGCATGTGGAACCTAGAGTATGATCAACCATGTGATCGGGAGACGTGTTCAAATATGTCTCAGTTTTCGTGCCCTGGTTCTCGGGTGCAACATTCCAGACGCTTTACTAACACTCTCCTCAATTGGAGAGTCAGTCCCTTTAACCTCCTGTTTGGCCCAGTTTGCAATTTCTGCGCAAGATGAACAGGAATAGCGAGAACCAATGAGAGACTAGCTGGAGGTGTCTGGACGGGCAAATTTAACTCTCATTTCCCACCAGGAAGAGGAATTAACCAAAGGCTCAGCGTGCCGTGCCAGAACCAGATTAGGGCCTGAAGCCATCCTGTGGTGTTGTGGCCAGGTCACAAGAAAGCGAGTTGAAGAAAGGAGCTCAGGAGCACTGTAATTCACAAACCTGCAGAGTTATAAATGACAGCTATCGTCCAAAAATATACTGAAGTAAGGTTGCCAAGAGGACTTGAAAGCGGGGCAGAATTGCAGGAAACCGATTTCAGGAGGTAGACTGGAATTGCATTGAAAGCATAGGAAAAGAGGCAGAACGTCCACAATGATGCACTTGGCCAAAAAGGGCATATGCGTTTTTTCCTGAATATATTCAGGAAAAAACGCATACGGCCTTTTTGGCCAACCAAGCAAGCTTGCAAAGGAAATCTGCACTACAATGAAGTCTCACTTCCCCCCGGTCAAAAGGGCCATCTGAAAAAAGTGTAAAATCCAGAAAGGCAGGACAGGCCATGGAGAACTGGGAGCCTTGTTATGGTGATGGGCCAGATGTAAATGGCCAACAGACACTCGGGACAAGTGTATGGTGTTTCCTGAAACATCTAAAAAACAAAGCAACAGAGCCTAGGGCACTTCCACTTATGGTCCTATAACTTAGGGAAATTAAAATCAAAAAGACACAGCCACCCCAAAGTTTGGAACGGCTCTGTTTACAAGAACCTCGTTTACAGTACAAGTTCAACATCGCAGAAAGTGAAAAATGGATAAAGAAGTTGTGGTATTTACTTACAAAGCAATATCACTCAGCAATGAAATCTATGTCATCACGCCCTTAGCAGCACAATGAGTGGATTCAGGTTCGATGATTCTAACTGAAATAAGTCACACAGAAAAAGAAACATCATAAAATATCAGTAATACACGGAATGTAAACTTGGCTACACAGGAACTGAATTACAGAACAGAACAGGGTCTCAAATTTAGAAAACCAACTTATGCTTGCTTAAGGGTAAAGGTGAGTTGGGGTGCTGCATAAAACCAGAGATTGAAATGAGCACAGCTAAAGTTCCTTAAGCCAAATATGGAATAGACAAGAGCTACTCCTTGCTCAACGAAATGGACTCAACACCGCATATTAAACGCCTAAGAATGTACCTGACTAGTAAGTATCTTAAAACCTATGGATTGCTATGTCTCCGAAAGAGAATCAAGCATGTGTACAGGGGCATAAACGCAGCAGTGATAGGATTGGAGAGGTTCGGTGAGCAAATGAAGACCCTTTGAAGTCATATTGCATGGTACCCATTCCACGGGTTTCAACTACCCAGGTTTAAGGTATTCTTCCTTCAGCTAAAACATGCATGTGGAACCCAGAGTATGATCAACCGTGTGAACGGGAGACGTGTTCAAATATGTCTCAGTTTTCCTCCCCTGGTACTCGGGTGCAACATTCCAGACGCTTTACTAACACTCTCCCCACTTGGAGAGTCAGCGCCTTTAACCTCCTGTTTGGCCCAGTTTGCAATTTCTGCGGAAGATGAACAGGAATAGCGAGAACCAATGAGAGACTAGCTGGAGGTGTCTGGACGGGCAAATTTAACTCTCATTTCCCACCAGGAAGAGGAATTAACCAAAGGCTCAGCGTGCGGTGCCGGAACCAGATTAGGGTCTGAAGCCATCCTGCGGTGTTGCGGACAGGTCACAAGAAAGCGAGTTGAAGAAAGGAGCTCAGGGGCACTGTAATTCACAAACCTGCAGAGTTATAAATGACAGCTATCGTCCAAAAATATACTGAAGTAAGGCTGCCAAGAGGACTTGAAAGCGGGGCAGAATTGCAGGAAACCGATTTCAGGAGGTAGACTGGAATTGCATTGAAAGCATAGGAAAAGAGGCAGAACGTCCACAATGATGCACTTGGCCAAAAAGGGCGTATGCGTTTTTTCCTGAATATATTCAGGAAAAAACGCATACGCCCTTTTTGGCCAACCAAGCAAGCTTGCAAAGGAAATCTGCACTACAATGAAGTCTCACTTCCCCCCGGTCAAAAGGGCCATCTGAAAAAAGTGTAAAATCCAGAAAGGCAGGACAGGCCATGGAGAACTGGGAGCCTTGTTATGCTGATGGGCGGGATGTAAATTGCCAAAAGACACTCGGGAGAAGTGTATGGTGTTTTCCTGAAACATCTAAAAAACAAAGCAACAGAGCCTAGGGCACTTCCACTTATGGTCCTATAGCTTACGGAAATTAAAATCAAAAAGACACAGCCACCCCAAAGTTTGGGACGCCTCTGTTTACAAGAACCTCGTTTACCGTACAAGTTCAACATCACAGAAAGTGAAAAATGGATAAAGAACTTGTGGTACTTACGTACAATGCAGTATCAATCAGCAATGAAATCTATGTCATCAGCCTCGTAGCAGCATAATGAGTGGATTCAGGTACGATGATTCTAACTGAAATAAGTCACACAGAAAAAGAAACATCATAAGATATCACTAATACAGGGAATGTAAACTTGGCTACACAGAAACTGAATTCCAAAACAAAACAGGGTCTCAAATTTAGAAAACCAACTTATGCTTGCTTAAGGGGAAAGGTGAGTTGGGGTGCTGCATAAAACCAGAGATTGAAATGAGCACAGATAAAGTTCCTTAAGCCAAATATGGAATAGACAAGAGCTACTCCTTGCTCAACGAAATGGACTCAACACTGCATATTAAACGCCTAAGAATGTACCTGAATAGTAAGTATCTTAAAACCTATGGAATGCTATGTCTCTGAAAGAGAATCAAGCATGTGTACAGGGGCATAAACGCAGCAGTGATAGGATTGGAGAGGTTCGGTGAGCAAATGAAGACCCTTTGAAGTCATATTGCATGGTACCCATTCCACGGGTTTCAACTACCCAGGTTTAAGGTATTCTTCCTTCAGCTAAAACATGCATGTGGAACCTAGAGTATGATCAACCATGTGATCGGGAGACGTGTTCAAATATGTCTCAGTTTTCGTGCCCTGGTTCTCGGGTGCAACATTCCAGACGCTTTACTAACACTCTCCTCAATTGGAGAGTCAGTCCCTTTAACCTCCTGTTTGGCCCAGTTTGCAATTTCTGCGCAAGATGAACAGGAATAGCGAGAACCAATGAGAGACTAGCTGGAGGTGTCTGGACGGGCAAATTTAACTCTCATTTCCCACCAGGAAGAGGAATTAACCAAAGGCTCAGCGTGCCGTGCCGGAACCAGATTAGGGCCTGAAGCCATCCTGTGGTGTTGCGGCCAGCTCACAAGAAAGCGAGTTGAAGAAAGGAGCTCAGGAGCACTGTAATTCACAAAACTGCAGAGTTATAAATGACAGCTATCGTCCAAAAATATACTGAAGTAAGGCTGCCAAGAGGACTTGAAAGCGGGGCAGAATTGCAGGAAACCGATTTCAGGAGGTAGACTGGAATTGCATTGAAAGCATAGGAAAAGAGGCAGAACGTCCACAATGATGCACTTGGCCAAAAAGGGCATATGCGTTTTTTCCTGAATATATTCAGGAAAAAACGCATACGGCCTTTTTGGCCAACCAAGCAAGCTTGCAAAGGAAATCTGCACTACAATGAAGTCTCACTTCCCCCCGGTCAAAAGGGCCATCTGAAAAAAGTGTAAAATCCAGAAAGGCAGGACAGGCCATGGAGAACTGGAAGCCTTGTTATGGTGATGGGCCGGATGTAAATGGCCAACAGACACTCGGGACAAGTGTATGGTGTTTCCTGAAACATCTAAAAAACAAAGCAACAGAGCCTAGGGCACTTCCACTTATGGTCCTATAACTTAGGGAAATTAAAATCAAAAAGACACAGCCACCCCAAAGTTTGGAACGGCTCTGTTTACAAGAACCTCGTTTACAGTACAAGTTCAACATCGCAGAAAGTGAAAAATGGATAAAGAAGTTGTGGTATTTACTTACAAAGCAATATCACTCAGCAATGAAATCTATGTCATCACGCCCTTAGCAGCACAATGAGTGGATTCAGGTTCGATGATTCTAACTGAAATAAGTCACACAGAAAAAGAAACATCATAAAATATCAGTAATACACGGAATGTAAACTTGGCTACACAGGAACTGAATTACAGAACAGAACAGGGTCTCAAATTTAGAAAACCAACTTATGCTTGCTTAAGGGTAAAGGTGAGTTGGGGTGCTGCATAAAACCAGAGATTGAAATGAGCACAGCTAAAGTTCCTTAAGCCAAATATGGAATAGACAAGAGCTACTCCTTGCTCAACGAAATGGACTCAACACCGCATATTAAACGCCTAAGAATGTACCTGACTAGTAAGTATCTTAAAACCTATGGATTGCTATGTCTCCGAAAGAGAATCAAGCATGTGTACAGGGGCATAAACGCAGCAGTGATAGGATTGGAGAGGTTCGGTGAGCAAATGAAGACCCTTTGAAGTCATATTGCATGGTACCCATTCCACGGGTTTCAACTACCCAGGTTTAAGGTATTCTTCCTTCAGCTAAAACATGCATGTGGAACCCAGAGTATGATCAACCGTGTGAACGGGAGACGTGTTCAAATATGTCTCAGTTTTCCTCCCCTGGTACTCGGGTGCAACATTCCAGACGCTTTACTAACACTCTCCCCACTTGGAGAGTCAGCGCCTTTAACCTCCTGTTTGGCCCAGTTTGCAATTTCTGCGGAAGATGAACAGGAATAGCGAGAACCAATGAGAGACTAGCTGGAGGTGTCTGGACGGGCAAATTTAACTCTCATTTCCCACCAGGAAGAGGAATTAACCAAAGGCTCAGCGTGCGGTGCCGGAACCAGATTAGGGCCTGAAGCCATCCTGCGGTGTTGCGGACAGGTCACAAGAAAGCGAGTTGAAGAAAGGAGCTCAGGGGCACTGTAATTCACAAACCTGCAGAGTTATAAATGACAGCTATCGTCCAAAAATATACTGAAGTAAGGCTGCCAAGAGGACTTGAAAGCGGGGCAGAATTGCAGGAAACCGATTTCAGGAGGTAGAGTGGAATTGCATTGAAAGCATAGGAAAAGAGGCAGAACGTCCACAATGATGCACTTGGCCAAAAAGGGCGTATGCGTTTTTTCCTGAATATATTCAGGAAAAAACGCATACGCCCTTTTTGGCCAACGAAGCAAGCTTGCAAAGGAAATCTGCACTACAATGAAGTCTCACTTCCCCCCAGTCAAAAGGGCCATCTGAAAAAAGTGTAAAATCCAGAAAGGCAGGACAGGCCATGGAGAACTGGGAGCCTTGTTATGCTGATGGACGGGATGTAAATTGCCAAAAGACACTCGGGAGAAGTGTATGGTGTTTCCTGAAACATCTAAAAAACAAAGCAACAGAGCCTAGGGCACTTCCACTTATGGTCCTATAGCTTACGGAAATTAAAATCAAAAAGACACAGCCACCCCAAAGTTTGGGACGCCTCTGTTTACAAGAACCTCGTTTACCGTACAAGTTCAACATCACAGAAAGTGAAAAATGGATAAAGAACTTGTGGTACTTACGTACAATGCAGTATCAATCAGCAATGAAATCTATGTCATCAGCCTCGTAGCAGCATAATGAGTGGATTCAGGTACGATGATTCTAACTGAAATAAGTCACACAGAAAAAGAAACATCATAAGATATCACTAATACACGGAATGTAAACTTGGCTACACAGGAACTGAATTCCAAAACAAAACAGGGTCTCAAATTTAGAAAACCAACTTATGCTTGCTTAAGGGGAAAGGTGAGTTGGGGTGCTGCATAAAACCAGAGATTGAAATGAGCACAGATAAAGTTCCTTAAGCCAAATATGGAATAGACAAGAGCTACTCCTTGCTCAACGAAATGGACTCAACACCCCATATTAAACGCCTAAGAATGTACCTGACTAGTAAGTATCTTAAAACCTATGGATTGCTATGTCTCCGAAAGAGAATCAAGCATGTGTACAGGGGCATAAACGCAGCAGTGATAGGATTGGAGAGGTTCGGTGAGCAAATGAAGACCCTTTGAAGTCATATTGCATGGTACCCATTCCACGGGTTTCAACTACCCAGGTTTAAGGTATTCTTCCTTCAGCTAAAACATGCATGTGGAACCTAGAGTATGATCAACCATGTGATCGGGAGACGTGTTCAAATATGTCTCAGTTTTCGTACCCTGGTTCTCGGGTGCAACATTCCAGACGCTTTACTAACACTCTCCCCAATTGGAGAGTCAGTCCCTTTAACCTCCTGTTTGGCCCAGTTTGCAATTTCTGCGCAAGATGAACAGGAATAGCGAGAACCAATGAGAGACTAGCTGGAGGTGTCTGGACGGGCAAATTTAACTCTCATTTCCCACCAGGAAGAGGAATTAACCAAAGGCTCAGCGTGCCGTGCCGGAACCAGATTAGGGCCTGAAGCCATCCTGTGGTGTTGTGGCCAGGTCACAAGAAAGCGAGTTGAAGAAAGGAGCTCAGGAGCACTGTAATTCACAAACCTGCAGAGTTATAAATGACAGCTATCGTCCAAAAATATACTGAAGTAAGGCTGCCAAGAGGACTTGAAAGCGGGGCAGAATTGCAGGAAACCGATTTCAGGAGGTAGACTGGAATTGCATTGAAAGCATAGGAAAAGAGGCAGAACGTCCACAATGATGCACTTGGCCAAAAAGGGCGTATGCGTTTTTTCCTGAATATATTCAGGAAAAAACGCATACGCCCTTTTTGGCCAACCAAGCAAGCTTGCAAAGGAAATCTGCACTACAATGAAGTCTCACTTCCCCCCGGTCAAAAGGGCCATCTGAAAAAAGTGTAAAATCCAGAAAGGCAGGACAGGCCATGGAGAACTGGGAGCCTTGTTATGGTGATGGGCCGGATGTAAATTGCCAACAGACACTCGGGACAAGTGTATGGTGTTTCCTGAAACATCTAAAAAACAAAGCAACAGAGCCTAGGGCACTTCCACTTATGGTCCTATAGCTTAGGGAAATTAAAATCAAAAAGACACAGCCACCCCAAAGTTTGGAACGGCTCTGTTTACAAGAACCTCGTTTACAGTACAAGTTCAACATCGCAGAAAGTGAAAAATGGATAAAGAAGTTGTGATATTTACTTACAAAGCAATATCACTCAGCAATGAAATCTATGTCATCAGGCCCTTAGCAGCACAATGAGTGGATTCAGGTACGATGATTCTAACTGAAATAAGTCACACAGAAAAAGAAACATCATAAGATATCACTAATACACGGAATGTAAACTTGGCTACACAGGAACTGAATTACAGAACAGAACAGGGTCTCAAATTTAGAAAACCAACTTATGCTTGCTTAAGGGTAAAGGTGAGTTGGGGTGCTGCATAAAACCAGAGATTGAAATGAGCACAGATAAAGTTCCTTAAGCCAAATATGGAATAGACAAGAGCTACTCCTTGCTCAACGAAATGGACTCAACACCGCATATTAAACGCCTAAGAATGTACCTGACTAGTAAGTATCTTAAAACCTATGGATTGCTATGTCTCCGAAAGAGAATCAAGCATGTGTACAGGGGCATAAACGCAGCAGTGATAGGATTGGAGAGGTTCGGTGAGCAAATGAAGACCCTTTGAAGTCATATTGCATGGTACCCATTCCACGGGTTTCAACTACCCAGGTTTAAGGTATTCTTCCTTCAGCTAAAACATGCATGTGGAACCCAGAGTATGATCAACCGTGTGAACGGGAGACGTGTTCAAATATGTCTCAGTTTTCCTCCCCTGGTACTCGGGTGCAACATTCCAGACGCTTTACTAACACTCTCCCCACTTGGAGAGTCAGCGCCTTTAACCTCCTCTTTGGCCCAGTTTGCAATTTCTGCGGAAGATGAACAGGAATAGCGAGAACCAATGAGAGACTAGCTGGAGGTGTCTGGACGGGCAAATTTAACTCTCATTTCCCACCAGGAAGAGGAATTAACCAAAGGCTCAGCGTGCGGTGCCGGAACCAGATTAGGGCCTGAAGCCATCCTGCGGTGTTGCGGACAGGTCACAAGAAAGCGAGTTGAAGAAAGGAGCTCAGGGGCACTGTAATTCACAAACCTGCAGAGTTATAAATGACAGCTATCGTCCAAAAATATACTGAAGTAAGGCTGCCAAGAGGACTTGAAAGCGGGGCAGAATTGCAGGAAACCGATTTCAGGAGGTAGACTGGAATTGCATTGAAAGCATAGGAAAAGAGGCAGAACGTCCACAATGATGCACTTGGCCAAAAAGTGCGTATGCGTTTTTCCCTGAATATATTCAGGAAAAAACGCATACGCCCTTTTTGGCCAACCAAGCAACCTTGCAAAGGAAATCTGCACTACAATGAAGTCTCACTTCCCCCCGGTCAAAAGGGCCATCTGAAAAAAGTGTAAAATCCAGAAAGGCAGGACAGGCCATGGAGAACTGGGAGCCTTGTTATGCTGATGGGCGGGATGTAAATTGCCAACAGACACTCGGGAGAAGTGTATGGTGTTTCCTGAAACATCTAAAAAACAAAGCAACAGAGCCTAGGGCACTTCCACTTATGGTCCTATAGCTTAGGGAAATTAAAATCAAAAAGACACAGCCACCCCAAAGTTTGGGATGGCTCTGTTTACAAGAACCTCGTTTACAGTACAAGTTCAACATCGCAGAAAGTGAAAAATGGATAAAGAAGTTGTGGTATTTACTTACAAAGCAATATCACTCAGCAATGAAATCTATGTCATCAGGCCCGTAGCAGCATAATGAGTGGATTCAGGTACGATGATTCTAACTGAAATAAGTCATACAGAAAAAGAAACATCATAAGATATCACTAATACACGGAATGTAAACTTGGCTACACAGGAACTGAATTCCAAAACAGAACAGGGTCTCAAATTTAGAAAACCAACTTATGCTTGCTTAAGGGGAAAGGTGAGTTGGGGTGCTGCATAAAACCAGAGATTGAAATGAGCACAGATAAAGTTCCTTAAGCCAAATATGGAATAGACAAGAGCTACTCCTTGCTCAACGAAATGGACTCAACACCGCATATTAAACGCCTAAGAATGTACCTGACTAGTAATTATCTTAAAACCTATGGATTGCTATGTCTCCAAAAGAGAATCAAGCGTGTGTACAGGGGCATAAACGCAGCAGTGATAGGATTGGAGAGGTTCGGTGAGCAAATGAAGACCCTTTGAAGTCATATTGCATGGTACCCATTCCACGGGTTTCAACTACCCAGGTTTAAGGTATTCTTCCTTCAGCTAAAACATGCATGTGGAACCCAGAGTATGATCAACCGTGTGAATGGGAGACGTGTTCAAATATGTCTCAGTTTTCCTCCCCTGATACTCGGGTGCAACATTCCAGACGCTTTACTAACACTCTCCCCACTTGGAGAGTCAACGCCTTTAACCTCCTGTTTGGCCCAGTTTGCAATTTCTGCGCAAGATGAACAGGAATAGGGAGAACCAATGAGAGACTAGCTGGAGGTGTCTGGACGGGCAAATTTAACTCTCATTTCCCACCAGGAAGAGGAATTAACCAAAGGCTCAGCGTGCTGGACCGGAACCAGATTAGGGCCTGAAGCAATCCTTCGGTGTTGCGGCCAGCTCACAATAAAGTGAGTTGAAGAAAGGAACTCAGGGGCACTGTAATTCACAAATCTGCAGAGTTATAAATGACAGCTATCGTCCAAAAATATACTGAAGTAAGGCTGCCAAGAGGACTTGAAAGCGGGGCAGAATTGCAGGAAACCGATTTCAGGAGGTAGACTGGAATTGCATTGAAAGAATAGGAAAAGAGGCAGAACGTCCACAATGATGCACTTGGCCAAAAAGTGCGTATGCGTTTTTCCCTGAATATATTCAGGAAAAAACGCATACGCCCTTTTTGGCCAACCTACCAACCTTGCAAAGGAAATCTGCACTACAATGAAGTCTCACTTCCCCCCGGTCAAAAGGGCCATCTGAAAAAAGTGTAAAATCCAGAAAGGCAGGACAGGCCATGGAGAACTGGGAGCCTTGTTATGCTGATGGGCGGGATGTAAATTGCCAACAGACACTCGGGAGAAGTGTATGGTGTTTCCTGAAACATCTAAAAAACAAAGCAACAGAGCCTAGGGCACTTCCACTTATGGTCCTATAGCTTAGGGAAATTAAAATCAAAAAGACACAGCCACCCCAAAGTTTGGGATGGCTCTGTTTACAAGAACCTCGTTTACAGTACAAGTTCAACATCGCAGAAAGTGAAAAATGGATAAAGAACTTGTGGTATTTACTTACAAAGCAATATCACTCAGCAATAAAATCTATGTCATCAGGCCCGTAGCAGCATAATGAGTGGATTCAGGTACGATGATTCTAACTGAAATAAGTCATACAGAAAAAGAAACATCATAAGATATCACTAATACACGGAATGTAAACTTGGCTACACAGGAACTGAATTCCAAAACAGAACAGGGTCTCAAATTTAGAAAACCAACTTATGCTTGCTTAAGGGGAAAGGTGAGTTGGGGTGCTGCATAAAACCAGAGATTGAAATGAGCACAGATAAAGTTCAATAAGCCAAATATGGAATAGACAAGAGCTACTCCTTGCTCAACGTAATGGACTCAACACCCCATATTAAACGCCTAAGAATGTACCTGACTAGTAATTATCTTAAAACCTATGGATTGCTATGTCTCCAAAAGAGAATCAAGCGTGTGTACAGGGGCATAAACGCAGCAGTGATAGGATTGGAGAGGTTCGGTGAGCAAATGAAGACCCTTTGAAGTCATATTGCATTGTACCCATTCCACGGGTTTCAACTACCCAGGTTTAAGGTATTCTTCCTTCAGCTAAAACATGCATGTGGAACCCAGAGTATGATCAACCGTGTGAATGGGAGACGTGTTCAAATATGTCTCAGTTTTCCTCCCCTGGTACTCGGGTGCAACATTCCAGACGCTTTACTAACACTCTCCCCACTTGGAGAGTCAACGCCTTTAACCTCCTGTTTGGCCCAGTTTGCAATTTCTGCGGAAGATGAACAGGAATAGGGAGAACCAATGAGAGACTAGCTGGAGGTGTCTGGACGGGCAAATTTAACTCTCATTTCCCACCAGGAAGAGGAATTAAACAAAGGCTCAGCGTGCCGGACCGGAACCAGATTAGGGCCTGAAGCAATCCTTCGGTGTTGCGGCCAGCTCACAATAAAGTGAGTTGAAGAAAGGAACTCAGGGGCACTGTAATTCACAAATCTGCAGAGTTATAAATGACAGCTATCGTCCAAAAATATACTGAAGTAAGGCTGCCAAGAGGACTTGAAAGCGGGGCAGAATTGCAGGAAACCGATTTCAGGAGGTAGACTGGAATTGCATTGAAAGCATAGGAAAAGAGGCAGAACGTCCACAATGATGCACTTGGCCAAAAAGGGCGTATGCGTTTTTTCCTGAATATATTCAGGAAAAAACGCATACGCCCTTTTTGGCCAACCAAGCAAGCTTGCAAAGGAAATCTGCACTACAATGAAGTCTCACTTCCCCCCAGTCAAAAGGGCCATCTGAAAAAAGTGTAAAATCCAGAAAGGCAGGACAGGCCATGGAGAACTGGGAGCCTTGTTATGCTGATGGGCGGGATGTAAATTGCCAAAAGACACTCGGGAGAAGTGTATGGTGTTTCCTGAAACATCTAAAAAACAAAGCAACAGAGCCTAGGGCACTTCCACTTATGGTCCTATAGCTTACGGAAATTAAAATCAAAAAGACACAGCCACCCCAAAGTTTGGGACGCCTCTGTTTACAAGAACCTCGTTTACCGTACAAGTTCAACATCACAGAAAGTGAAAAATGGATAAAGAACTTGTGGTACTTACGTACAATGCAGTATCAATCAGCAATGAAATCTATGTCATCAGCCTCGTAGCAGCATAATGAGTGGATTCAGGTACGATGATTCTAACTGAAATAAGTCACACAGAAAAAAACATCATAAGATATCACTAATACAGGGAATGTAAACTTGGCTACACAGAAACTGAATTCCAAAACAAAACAGGGTCTCAAATTTAGAAAACCAACTTATGCTTGCTTAAGGGGAAAGGTGAGTTGGGGTGCTGCATAAAACCAGAGATTGAAATGAGCACAGATAAAGTTCCTTAAGCCAAATATGGAATAGACAAGAGCTACTCCTTGCTCAACGAAATGGACTCAACACCGCATATTAAATGCCTAAGAATGTACCTGAATAGTAAGTATCTTAAAACCTATGGAATGCTATGTCTCTGAAAGAGAATCAAGCATGTGTACAGGGGCATAAACGCAGCAGTGATAGGATTGGAGAGGTTCGGTGAGCAAATGAAGACCCTTTGAAGTCATATTGCATGGTACCCATTCCACGGGTTTCAACTACCCAGGTTTAAGGTATTCTTCCTTCAGCTAAAACATGCATGTGGAACCTAGAGTATGATCAACCATGTGATCGGGAGACGTGTTCAAATATGTCTCAGTTTTCGTGCCCTGGTTCTCGGGTGCAACATTCCAGACGCTTTACTAACACTCTCCTCAATTGGAGAGTCAGTCCCTTTAACCTCCTGTTTGGCCCAGTTTGCAATTTCTGCGCAAGATGAACAGGAATAGCGAGAACCAATGAGAGACTAGCTGGAGGTGTCTGGACGGGCAAATTTAACTCTCATTTCCCACCAGGAAGAGGAATTAACCAAAGGCTCAGCGTGCCGTGCCGGAACCAGATTAGGGCCTGAAGCCATCCTGTGGTGTTGTGGCCAGGTCACAAGAAAGCGAGTTGAAGAAAGGAGCTCAGGAGCACTGTAATTCACAAACCTGCAGAGTTATAAATGACAGCTATCGTCCAAAAATATACTGAAGTAAGGCTGCCAAGAGGACTTGAAAGCGGGGCAGAATTGCAGGAAACCGATTTCAGGAGGTAGACTGGAATTGCATTGAAAGCATAGGAAAAGAGGCAGAACGTCCACAATGATGCACTTGGCCAAAAAGGGCATATGCGTTTTTTCCTGAATATATTCAGGAAAAAACGCATACGGCCTTTTTGGCCAACCAAGCAAGCTTGCAAAGGAAATCTGCACTACAATGAAGTCTCACTTCCCCCCGGTCAAAAGGGCCATCTGAAAAAAGTGTAAAATCCAGAAAGGCAGGACAGGCCATGGAGAACTGGGAGCCTTGTTATGGTGATGGGCCGGATGTAAATGGCCAACAGACACTCGGGACAAGTGTATGGTGTTTCCTGAAACATCTAAAAAACAAAGCAACAGAGCCTAGGGCACTTCCACTTATGGTCCTATAACTTAGGGAAATTAAAATCAAAAAGACACAGCCACCCCAAAGTTTGGAACGGCTCTGTTTACAAGAACCTCGTTTACAGTACAAGTTCAACATCGCAGAAAGTGAAAAATGGATAAAGAAGTTGTGGTATTTACTTACAAAGCAATATCACTCAGCAATGAAATCTATGTCATCACGCCCTTAGCAGCACAATGAGTGGATTCAGGTTCGATGATTCTAACTGAAATAAGTCACACAGAAAAAGAAACATCATAAAATATCAGTAATACACGGAATGTAAACTTGGCTACACAGGAACTGAATTACAGAACAGAACAGGGTCTCAAATTTAGAAAACCAACTTATGCTTGCTTAAGGGTAAAGGTGAGTTGGGGTGCTGCATAAAACCAGAGATTGAAATGAGCACAGCTAAAGTTCCTTAAGCCAAATATGGAATAGACAAGAGCTACTCCTTGCTCAACGAAATGGACTCAACACCGCATATTAAACGCCTAAGAATGTACCTGACTAGTAAGTATCTTAAAACCTATGGATTGCTATGTCTCCGAAAGAGAATCAAGCATGTGTACAGGGGCATAAACGCAGCAGTGATAGGATTGGAGAGGTTCGGTGAGCAAATGAAGACCCTTTGAAGTCATATTGCATGGTACCCATTCCACGGGTTTCAACTACCCAGGTTTAAGGTATTCTTCCTTCAGCTAAAACATGCATGTGGAACCCAGAGTATGATCAACCGTGTGAACGGGAGACGTGTTCAAATATGTCTCAGTTTTCCTCCCCTGGTACTCGGGTGCAACATTCCAGACGCTTTACTAACACTCTCCCCACTTGGAGAGTCAGCGCCTTTAACCTCCTGTTTGGCCCAGTTTGCAATTTCTGCGGAAGATGAACAGGAATAGCGAGAACCAATGAGAGACTAGCTGGAGGTGTCTGGACGGGCAAATTTAACTCTCATTTCCCACCAGGAAGAGGAATTAACCAAAGGCTCAGCGTGCGGTGCCGGAACCAGATTAGGGCCTGAAGCCATCCTGCGGTGTTGCGGACAGGTCACAAGAAAGCGAGTTGAAGAAAGGAGCTCAGGGGCACTGTAATTCACAAACCTGCAGAGTTATAAATGACAGCTATCGTCCAAAAATATACTGAAGTAAGGCTGCCAAGAGGACTTGAAAGCGGGGCAGAATTGCAGGAAACCGATTTCAGGAGGTAGAGTGGAATTGCATTGAAAGCATAGGAAAAGAGGCAGAACGTCCACAATGATGCACTTGGCCAAAAAGGGCGTATGCGTTTTTTCCTGAATATATTCAGGAAAAAACGCATACGCCCTTTTTGGCCAACCAAGCAAGCTTGCAAAGGAAATCTGCACTACAATGAAGTCTCACTTCCCCCCGGTCAAAAGGGCCATCTGAAAAAAGTGTAAAATCCAGAAAGGCAGGACAGGCCATGGAGAACTGGGAGCCTTGTTATGCTGATGGGCGGGATGTAAATTGCCAACAGACACTCGGGAGAAGTGTATGGTGTTTCCTGAAACATCTAAAAAACAAAGCAACAGAGCCTAGGGCACTTCCACTTATGGTCCTATAGCTTACGGAAATTAAAATCAAAAAGACACAGCCACCCCAAAGTTTGGGACGCCTCTGTTTACAAGAACCTCGTTTACCGTACAAGTTCAACATCACAGAAAGTGAAAAATGGATAAAGAACTTGTGGTACTTACGTACAATGCAGTATCAATCAGCAATGAAATCTATGTCATCAGCCTCGTAGCAGCATAATGAGTGGATTCAGGTACGATGATTCTAACTGAAATAAGTCACACAGAAAAAGAAACATCATAAGATATCACTAATACAGGGAATGTAAACTTGGCTACACAGAAACTGAATTCCAAAACAAAACAGGGTCTCAAATTTAGAAAACCAACTTATGCTTGCTTAAGGGGAAAGGTGAGTTGGGGTGCTGCATAAAACCAGAGATTGAAATGAGCACAGATAAAGTTCCTTAAGCCAAATATGGAATAGACAAGAGCTACTCCTTGCTCAACGAAATGGACTCAACACCGCATATTAAACGCCTAAGAATGTACCTGAATAGTAAGTATCTTAAAACCTATGGAATGCTATGTCTCTGAAAGAGAATCAAGCATGTGTACAGGGGCATAAACGCAGCAGTGATAGGATTGGAGAGGTTCGGTGAGCAAATGAAGACCCTTTGAAGTCATATTGCATGGTACCCATTCCACGGGTTTCAACTACCCAGGTTTAAGGTATTCTTCCTTCAGCTAAAACATGCATGTGGAACCTAGAGTATGATCAACCATGTGATCGGGAGACGTGTTCAAATATGTCTCAGTTTTCGTGCCCTGGTTCTCGGGTGCAACATTCCAGACGCTTTACTAACACTCTCCTCAATTGGAGAGTCAGTCCCTTTAACCTCCTGTTTGGCCCAGTTTGCAATTTCTGCGCAAGATGAACAGGAATAGCGAGAACCAATGAGAGACTAGCTGGAGGTGTCTGGACGGGCAAATTTAACTCTCATTTCCCACCAGGAAGAGGAATTAACCAAAGGCTCAGCGTGCCGTGCCGGAACCAGATTAGGGCCTGAAGCCATCCTGTGGTGTTGTGGCCAGGTCACAAGAAAGCGAGTTGAAGAAAGGAGCTCAGGAGCACTGTAATTCACAAACCTGCAGAGTTATAAATGACAGCTATCGTCCAAAAATATACTGAAGTAAGGCTGCCAAGAGGACTTGAAAGCGGGGCAGAATTGCAGGAAACCGATTTCAGGAGGTAGACTGGAATTGCATTGAAAGCATAGGAAAAGAGGCAGAACGTCCACAATGATGCACTTGGCCAAAAAGGGCATATGCGTTTTTTCCTGAATATATTCAGGAAAAAACGCATACGCACTTTTTGGCCAACCAAGCAAGCTTGCAAAGGAAATCTGCACTACAATGAAGTCTCACTTCCCCCCGGTCAAAAGGGCCATCTGAAAAAAGTGTAAAATCCAGAAAGGCAGGACAGGCCATGGAGAACTGGGAGCCTTGTTATGGTGATGGGCCGGATGTAAATGGCCAACAGACACTCGGGACAAGTGTATGGTGTTTCCTGAAACATCTAAAAAACAAAGCAACAGAGCCTAGGGCACTTCCACTTATGGTCCTATAACTTAGGGAAATTAAAATCAAAAAGACACAGCCACCCCAAAGTTTGGAACGGCTCTGTTTACAAGAACCTCGTTTACAGTACAAGTTCAACATCGCAGAAAGTGAAAAATGGATAAAGAAGTTGTGGTATTTACTTACAAAGCAATATCACTCAGCAATGAAATCTATGTCATCACGCCCTTAGCAGCACAATGAGTGGATTCAGGTTCGATGATTCTAACTGAAATAAGTCACACAGAAAAAGAAACATCATAAAATATCAGTAATACACGGAATGTAAACTTGGCTACACAGGAACTGAATTACAGAACAGAACAGGGTCTCAAATTTAGAAAACCAACTTATGCTTGCTTAAGGGTAAAGGTGAGTTGGGGTGCTGCATAAAACCAGAGATTGAAATGAGCACAGCTAAAGTTCCTTAAGCCAAATATGGAATAGACAAGAGCTACTCCTTGCTCAACGAAATGGACTCAACACCGCATATTAAACGCCTAAGAATGTACCTGACTAGTAAGTATCTTAAAACCTATGGATTGCTATGTCTCCGAAAGAGAATCAAGCATGTGTACAGGGGCATAAACGCAGCAGTGATAGGATTGGAGAGGTTCGGTGAGCAAATGAAGACCCTTTGAAGTCATATTGCATGGTACCCATTCCACGGGTTTCAACTACCCAGGTTTAAGGTATTCTTCCTTCAGCTAAAACATGCATGTGGAACCCAGAGTATGATCAACCGTGTGAACGGGAGACGTGTTCAAATATGTCTCAGTTTTCCTCCCCTGGTACTCGGGTGCAACATTCCAGACGCTTTACTAACACTCTCCCCACTTGGAGAGTCAGCGCCTTTAACCTCCTGTTTGGCCCAGTTTGCAATTTCTGCGGAAGATGAACAGGAATAGCGAGAACCAATGAGAGACTAGCTGGAGGTGTCTGGACGGGCAAATTTAACTCTCATTTCCCACCAGGAAGAGGAATTAACCAAAGGCTCAGCGTGCCGTGCCGGAACCAGATTAGGGCCTGAAGCCATCCTGCGGTGTTGCGGACAGGTCACAAGAAAGCGAGTTGAAGAAAGGAGCTCAGGGGCACTGTAATTCACAAACCTGCAGAGTTATAAATGACAGCTATCGTCCAAAAATATACTGAAGTAAGGCTGCCAAGAGGACTTGAAAGCGGGGCAGAATTGCAGGAAACCGATTTCAGGAGGTAGAGTGGAATTGCATTGAAAGCATAGGAAAAGAGGCAGAACGTCCACAATGATGCACTTGGCCAAAAAGGGCGTATGCATTTTTTCCTGAATATATTCAGGAAAAAACGCATACGCCCTTTTTGGCCAACGAAGCAAGCTTGCAAAGGAAATCTGCACTACAATGAAGTCTCACTTCCCCCCAGTCAAAAGGGCCATCTGAAAAAAGTGTAAAATCCAGAAAGGCAGGACAGGCCATGGAGAACTGGGAGCCTTGTTATGCTGATGGACGGGATGTAAATTGCCAACAGACACTCGGGAGAAGTGTATGGTGTTTCCTGAAACATCTAAAAAACAAAGCAACAGAGCCTAGGGCACTTCCACTTATGGTCCTATAGCTTACGGAAATTAAAATCAAAAAGACACAGCCACCCCAAAGTTTGGGACGCCTCTGTTTACAAGAACCTCGTTTACCGTACAAGTTCAACATCACAGAAAGTGAAAAATGGATAAAGAACTTGTGGTACTTACGTACAATGCAGTATCAATCAGCAATGAAATCTATGTCATCAGCCTCGTAGCAGCATAATGAGTGGATTCAGGTACGATGATTCTAACTGAAATAAGTCACACAGAAAAAGAAACATCATAAGATATCACTAATACACGGAATGTAAACTTGGCTACACAGGAAGTGAATTCCAAAACAAAACAGGGTCTCAAATTTAGAAAACCAACTTATGCTTGCTTAAGGGGAAAGGTGAGTTGGGGTGCTGCATAAAACCAGAGATTGAAATGAGCACAGATAAAGTTCCTTAAGCCAAATATGGAATAGACAAGAGCTACTCCTTGCTCAACGAAATGGACTCAACACCCCATATTAAACGCCTAAGAATGTACCTGACTAGTAAGTATCTTAAAACCTATGGATTGCTATGTCTCCGAAAGAGAATCAAGCATGTGTACAGGGGCATAAACGCAGCAGTGATAGGATTGGAGAGGTTCGGTGAGCAAATGAAGACCCTTTGAAGTCATATTGCATGGTACCCATTCCACGGGTTTCAACTACCCAGGTTTAAGGTATTCTTCCTTCAGCTAAAACATGCATGTGGAACCTAGAGTATGATCAACCATGTGATCGGGAGACGTGTTCAAATATGTCTCAGTTTTCGTACCCTGGTTCTCGGGTGCAACATTCCAGACGCTTTACTAACACTCTCCCCAATTGGAGAGTCAGTCCCTTTAACCTCCTGTTTGGCCCAGTTTGCAATTTCTGCGCAAGATGAACAGGAATAGCGAGAACCAATGAGAGACTAGCTGGAGGTGTCTGGACGGGCAAATTTAACTCTCATTTCCCACCAGGAAGAGGAATTAACCAAAGGCTCAGCGTGCCGTGCCGGAACCAGATTAGGGCCTGAAGCCATCCTGTGGTGTTGTGGCCAGGTCACAAGAAAGCGAGTTGAAGAAAGGAGCTCAGGAGCACTGTAATTCACAAACCTGCAGAGTTATAAATGACAGCTATCGTCCAAAAATATACTGAAGTAAGGCTGCCAAGAGGACTTGAAAGCGGGGCAGAATTGCAGGAAACCGATTTCAGGAGGTAGACTGGAATTGCATTGAAAGCATAGGAAAAGAGGCAGAACGTCCACAATGATGCACTTGGCCAAAAAGGGCGTATGCGTTTTTTCCTGAATATATTCAGGAAAAAACGCATACGCCCTTTTTGGCCAACCAAGCAAGCTTGCAAAGGAAATCTGCACTACAATGAAGTCTCACTTCCCCCCGGTCAAAAGGGCCATCTGAAAAAAGTGTAAAATCCAGAAAGGCAGGACAGGCCATGGAGAACTGGGAGCCTTGTTATGCTGATGGGCGGGATGTAAATTGCCAACAGACACTCGGGAGAAGTGTATGGTGTTTCCTGAAACATCTAAAAAACAAAGCAACAGAGCCTAGGGCACTTCCACTTATGGTCCTATAGCTTAGGGAAATTAAAATCAAAAAGACACAGCCACCCCAAAGTTTGGGACGCCTCTGTTTACAAGAATCTCGTTTACCGTACAAGTTCAGTATCACAGAAAGTGAAAAATGGATAAAGAACTTGTGGTACTTACGTACAATGCAGTATCACTCAGCAATGAAATCTATGTCATCAGGCCCGTAGCAGCATAATGAGTGGATTCAGGTACGATGATTCTAACTGAAATAAGTCACACAGAAAAATAAACATCATAAGATATCACTAATACACGGAATGTAAACTTGGCTACAGAGGAACTGAATTACAGAACAGAACAGGGTCTCAAATTTAGAAAACCAACATATGCTTGCTTAAGGGGAAAGGTGAGTTGGGGTGCTGCATAAAACCAGAGATTGAAATGAGCACAGATAAAGTTCCTTAAGCCAAATATGGAATAGACAAGAGCTACTCCTTGCTCAACGAAATGGACCAAACACCCCATATTAAACGCCTAAGAATGTACCTGACTAGTAAGTATCTTAAAACCTATGGATTGCTATGTCTCCAAAAGAGAATCAAGCGTGTGTACAGGGGCATAAACACAGCAGTGATAGGATTGGAGAGGTTCGGTGAGCAAATGAAGACCCTTTGAAGTCATATTGCATGGTACCCATTCCACGGGTCTCAACTCTGCAGGTTTAAGGTATTCTTTCAGGTAAAACATGCATGTGGAACCCAGAGTATGATCAACTGTGTGAACGGGAGACGTGTTCAAATATGTCTCAGTTTTCCTTCCCTGGTACTCGGGTGCAACATTCCAGACGCTTTACTAACACTCTCCCCACTTGGAGAGTCAACGCCTTTAACCTCCTGTTTGGCCCAGTTTGCAATTTCTGCGGAAGATGAACAGGAATAGGGAGAACCAATGAGAGACTAGCTGGAGATGTCTGGACTGGCAAATTTAACTCTCATTGCCCACCAGGAAGAGGAAATAACCAAAGGCTCAGCGTGCCGTGCCGGAACCAGAATAGGGCCTGAAGCCATCCTGCGGTGTTGCGGCCAGCTCACAAGAAAGCGAGTTGAAGAAAGGAGCTCAGGGGCACTGTAATTCACAAACCTGCAGAGTTATAAATGACAGCTATCGTCCAAAAATATACTGAAGTAAGGCTGCCAAGAGGACTTGAAAGCGGGGCAGAATTGCAGGAAACCGATTTCAGGAGGTAGACTGGAATTGCATTGAAAGCATAGGAAAAGAGGCAGAACGTCCACAATGATGCACTTGGCCAAAAAGGGCGTATGCGTTTTTTCCTGAATATATTCAGGAAAAAACGCATACGCCCTTTTTGGCCAAGGAAGCAAGCATGCAAAGGAAATCTGCACTACAATGAAGTCTTACTTCCCCCCAGTCAAAAGGGCCATCTGAAAAAAGTGTAAAATCCAGAAAGGCAGGACAGGCCATGGAGAACTGGGAGCCTTGTTATGCTGATGGACGGGATGTAAATTGCCAAAAGACACTCGGGAGAAGTGTATGGTGTTTCCTGAAACATCTAAAAAACAAAGCAACAGAGCCTAGGGCACTTCCACTTATGGTCCTATAGCTTACGGAAATTAAAATCAAAAAGACACAGCCACCCCAAAGTTTGGGACACCTCTGTTTACAAGAACCTCGTTTACCGTACAAGTTCAACATCACAGAAAGTGAAAAATGGATAAAGAAGTTGTGGTATTTACTTACAAAGCAATATCACTCAGCAATGAAATCTATGTCATCAGGCCCTTAGCAGCACAATGAGTGGATTCAGGTACGATGATTCTAACTGAAATAAGTCACACAGAAAAAGAAACATCATAAGATATCAGTAATACACGGAATGTAAACTTGGCTACACAGGAACTGAATTACAGAACAGAACAGGGTCTCAAATTTAGAAAACCAACTTATGCTTGCTTAAGGGTAAAGGTGAGTTGGGGTGCTGCATAAAACCAGAGATTGAAATGAGCACAGATAAAGTTCCTTAAGCCAAATATGGAATAGACAAGAGCTACTCCTTGTTCAACGAAATGGACTCAACACTGCATATTAAACGCCTAAGAATTTACCTGACTAGTAAGTATCTTAAAACCTATGGATTGCTATGTCTCTGAAAGAGAATCAAGCATGTGTACAGGGGCATAAACGCAGCAGTGATAGGATTGGAGAGGTTCGGTGAGCAAATGAAGACCCTTTGAAGTCATATTGCATGGTACCCATTCCACGGGTCTCAACTCTCCAGGTTTAAGGTATTCTTCCTTCAGCTAAAACATGCATGTGGAACCTAGAGTATGATCAACCATGTGATCGGGAGACGTGTTCAAATATGTCTCAGTTTTCGTACCCTGGTTCTCGGGTGCAACATTCCAGATGCTTTACTAACACTCTCCCCACTTGGAGAGTCAGTCCCTTTAACCTCCTGTTTGGCCCAGTTTGCAATTTCTGCGCAAGATGAACAGGAATAGCGAGAACCAATGAGAGACTAGCTGGAGGTGTCTGGACGGGCAAATTTAACTCTCATTTCCCACCAGGAAGAGGAATTAACCAAAGGCTCAGCGTGCCGTGCCGGAACCAGATTAGGGCCTGAAGCCATCCTGTGGTGTTGTGGCCAGGTCACAAGAGAGCGAGTTGAAGAAAGGAGCTCAGGAGCACTGTAATTCACAAACCTGCAGAGTTATAAATGACAGCTATCGTCCAAAAATATACTGAAGTAAGGCTGCCAAGAGGACTTGAAAGCGGGGCAGAATTGCAGGAAACCGATTTCAGGAGGTAGACTGGAATTGCATTGAAAGCATAGGAAAAGAGGCAGAACGTCCACAATGATGCACTTGGCCAAAAAGGGCGTATGCGTTTTTTCCTGAATATATTCAGGAAAAAAAGCATACGCCCTTTTTGGCCAACCAAGCAAGCTTGCAAAGGAAATCTGCACTACAATGAAGTCTCACTTCCCCCCGGTCAAAAGGGCCATCTGAAAAAAGTGTAAAATCCAGAAAGGCAGGACAGGCCATGGAGAACTGGGAGCCTTGTTATGCTGATGGGCGGGATGTAAATTGCCAACAGACACTCGGGACAAGTGTATGGTGTTTCCTGAAACATCTAAAAAACAAAGCAACAGAGCCTAGGGCACTTCCACTTATGGTCCTATAGCTTAGGGAAATTAAAATCAAAAAGACACAGCCACCCCAAAGTTTGGAACGGCTCTGTTTACAAGAACCTCGTTTACAGTACAAGTTCAACATCGCAGAAAGTGAAAAATGGATAAAGAAGTTGTGGTATTTACTTACAAAGCAATATCACTCAGCAATGAAATCTATGTCATCACGCCCTTAGCAGCACAATGAGTGGATTCAGGTACGATGATTCTAACTGAAATAAGTCACACAGAAAAAGAAACATCATAAGATATCAGTAATACACGGAATGTAAACTTGGCTACACAGGAACTGAATTACAGAACAGAACAGGGTCTCAAATTTAGAAAACCAACTTATGCTTGCTTAAGGGGAAAGGTGAGTTGGGGTGCTGCATAAAACCAGAGATTGAAATGAGCACAGATAAAGTTCCTTAAGCCAAATATGGAATAGACAAGAGCTACTCCTTGCTCAACGAAATGGACTCAACACCGCATATTAAACGCCTAAGAATGTACCTGACTAGTAAATATCTTAAAACCTATGGATTGCTATGTCTCCCAAAGAGAATCAAGCATGTGTACAGGGGCATAAACGCAGCAGTGATAGGATTGGAGAGGTTCGGTGAGCAAATGAAGACCCTTTGAAGTCATATTGCATGGTACCCATTCCACGGGTTTCAACTACCCAGGTTTAAGGTATTCTTCCTTCAGCTAAAACATGCATGTGGAACCCAGAGTATGATCAACCGTGTGAACGGGAGACGTGTTCAAATATGTCTCAGTTTTCCTCCCCTGGTACTCGGGTGCAACATTCCAGACGCTTTACTAACACTCTCCCCACTTGGAGAGTCAGCGCCTTTAACCTCCTGTTTGGCCCAGTTTGCAATTTCTGCGGAAGATGAACCGGAATAGGGAGAACCAATGAGAGACTAGCTGGAGGTGTCTGGACGGGCAAATTTAACTCTCATTTCCCACCAGGAAGAGGAATTAACCAAAGGCTCAGCGTGCCGTGCCGGAACCAGATTAGGGCCTGAAGCCATCCTGCGGTGTTGCGGACAGGTCACAAGAAAGCGAGTTGAAGAAAGGAGCTCAGGGGCACTGTAATTCACAAACCTGCAGAGTTATAAATGACAGCTATCGTCCAAAAATATACTGAAGTAAGGCTGCCAAGAGGACTTGAAAGCGGGGCAGAATTGCAGGAAACCGATTTCAGGAGGTAGACTGGAATTGCATTGAAAGCATAGGAAAAGAGGCAGAACGTCCACAATGATGCACTTGGCCAAAAAGGGCGTATGCGTTTTTTCCTGAATATATTCAGGAAAAAACGCATACGCCCTTTTCGGCCAACCAAGCAAGCTTGCAAAGGAAATCTGCACTACAATGAAGTCTCACTTCCCCCTGGTCAAAAGGGCCATCTGAAAAAAGTGTAAAATCCAGAAAGGCAGGACAGGCCATGGAGAACTGGGAGCCTTGTTATGCTGATGGGCGGGATGTAAATTGCCAACAGACACTCGGGAGAAGTGTATGGTGTTTCCTGAAACATCTAAAAAACAAAGCAACAGAGCCTAGGGCACTTCCACTTATGGTCCTATAGCTTAGGGAAATTAAAATCAAAAAGACACAGCCACCCCAAAGTTTGGGACGCCTCTGTTTACAAGAACCTCGTTTACCATACAAGTTCAGTATCACAGAAAGTGAAAAATGGATAAAGAACTTGTGGTACTTACGTACAATGCAGTATCACTCAGCAATGAAATCTATGTCATCAGGCCCGTAGCAGCATAATGAGTGGATTCAGGTACGATGATTCTAACTGAAATAAGTCACACAGAAAAAGAAACATCATAAGATATCACTAATACACGGAATGTAAACTTGGCTACACAGGAACTGAATTCCAAAACAGAACAGGGTCTCAAATTTAGAAAACCAACTTATGCTTGCTTAAGGGGAAAGGTGAGTTGGGGTGCTGCATAAAACCAGAGATTGAAATGAGCACAGATAAAGTTCCTTAAGCCAAATATGGAATAGACAAGAGCTACTCCTTGCTCAACGAAATGGACTCAACACCCCATATTAAACGCCTAAGAATGTACCTGACTAGTAATTATCTTAAAACCTATGGATTGCTATGACTCCAAAAGTGAATCAAGCGTGTGTACAGGGGCATAAACGCAGCAGTGATAGGATTGGAGAGGTTCGGTGAGCAAATGAAGACCCTTTGAAGTCATATTGCATGGTACCCATTCCACGGGTCTCAACTCTGCAGGTTTAAGGTATTCTTCTTTCAGGTAAAACATGCATGTGGAACCCAGAGTATGATCAACTGTGTGAACGGGAGACGTGTTCAAATATATCTCAGTTTTCCTTCCCTGGTACTCGGGTGTAACATTCCAGACGCTTTACTAACACTCTCCCCACTTGGAGAGTCAACGCCTTTAACCTCCTGTTTGGCCCAGTTTGCAATTTCTGCGCAAGATGAACAGGAATAGCGAGAACCAATGAGAGACTAGCTGGAGGTGTCTGGACGGGCAAATTTAACTCTCATTTCCCACCAGGAAGAGGAATTAACCAAAGGCTCAGCGTGCCGTGCCGGAACCAGATTAGGGCCTGAAGCCATCCTGTGGTGTTGTGGCCGGGTCACAAGAGAGCGAGTTGAAGAAAGGAGCTCAGGAGCACTGTAATTCACAAACCTGCAGAGTTATAAATGACAGCTATCGTCCAAAAATATACTGAAGTAAGGCTGCCAAGAGGACTTGAATGCGGGGCAGAATTGCAGGAAACCGATTTCAGGAGGTAGACTGGAATTGCATTGAAAGCATAGGAAAAGAGGCAGAACGTCCACAATGATGCACTTGGCCAAAAAGGGCGTATGCGTTTTTTCCTGAATATATTCAGGAAAAAACGCATACGCCCTTTTTGGCCAACCAAGCAAGCTTGCAAAGGAAATCTGCACTACAATGAAGTCTCACTTCCCCCCGGTCAAAAGGGCCATCTGAAAAAAGTGTAAAATCCAGAAAGGCAGGACAGGCCATGGAGAACTGGGAGCCTTGTTATGCTGATGGGCGGGATGTAAATTGCCAACAGACACTCGGGACAAGTGTATGGTGTTTCCTGAAACATCTAAAAAACAAAGCAACAGAGCCTAGGGCACTTCCACTTATGGTCCTATAGCTTAGGGAAATTAAAATCAAAAAGAAACAGCCACCCCAAAGTATGGAATGGCTCTGTTTACAACAACCTAGTTTACAGTACAAGTTCAACATCGCAGAAAGTGAAAAATGGATAAAGAAGTTGTGGTATTTACTTACAAAGCAATATCACTCAGCAATGAAATCTATGTCATCAGGCCCTTAGCAGCACAATGAGTGGATTCAGGTACGATGATTCTAACTGAAATAAGTCACACAGAAAAAGAAACATCATAAGATATCAGTAATACAGGGAATGTAAACTTGGCTACACAGGAACTGAATTCCAAAACAAAACAGGGTCTCAAATTTAGAAAACCAACTTATGCTTGCTTAAGGGGAAAGGTGAGTTGGGGTGCTGCATAAAACCAGAGATTGAAATGAGCACAGATAAAGTTCCTTAAGCCAAATATGGAATAGACAAGAGCTACTCCTTGCTCAACGAAATGGACTCAACACTGCATATTAAACGCCTAAGAATTTACCTGACTAGTAAGTATCTTAAAACCTATGGATTGCTATGTCTCCCAAAGAGAATCAAGCATGTGTACAGGGGCATAAACACAGCAGTGATAGGATTGGAGAGGTTCGGTGAGCAAATGAAGACCCTTTGAAGTCATATTGCATGGTACCCATTCCACGGGTCTCAACTCTCCAGGTTTAAGGTATTCTTCCTTCAGCTAAAACATGCATGTGTAACCCAGAGTATGATCAACCATGTGATCGTGAGACGTGCTCAAATATGTCTCAGTTTTCGTACCCTGGTACTCGGGTGCAACATTCCAGACGCTTTACTAACACTCTCCCGACTTGGAGAGTCAGTCCCTTTAACCTCCTGTTTGGCCCAGTTTGCAATTTCTGTGGAAGATGAACAGGAATAGCGAGAACCAATGAGAGACTAGCTGGAGGTGTCTGGACGGGCAAATTTAACTCTCATTTCCCACCAGGAAGAGGAATTTACCAAAGGCTCAGCATGCCGTGCCGGAACCAGATTAGGGTCTGAAGCCATCCTGCGGTGTTGCGGCCAGGTTACAAGAAAGCGAGTTGAAGAAAGGAGCTCAGGGGCACTGTAATTCACAAACCTGCAGAGTTATAAATGACAGCTATCGTCCAAAAATATACTGAAGTAAGGCTGCCAAGAGGACTTGAATGCGGGGCAGAATTGCAGGAAACCGATTTCAGGAGGTAGACTGGAATTGCATTGAAAGCATAGGAAAAGAGGCAGAACGTCCACAATGATGCACTTGGCCAAAAAGGGCGTATGCGTTTTTTCCTGAATATATTCAGGAAAAAACGCATACGCCCTTTTTGGCCAACCAAGCAAGCTTGAAAAGGAAATCTGCACTACAATGAAGTCTCACTTCCCCCCGGTCAAAAGGGCCATCTGAAAAAAGTGTAAAATCCAGAAAGGCAGGACAGGCCATGGAGAACTGGGAGCCTTGTTATGCTGATGGGCGGGATGTAAATTGCCAACAGACACTCGGGAGAAGTGTATGGTGTTTCCTGAAACATCTAAAAAACAAAGCAACAGAGCCTAGGGCACATCCACTTATGGTCCTATAGCTTAGGGAAATTAAAATCAAAAAGACACAGCCACCCCAAAGTTTGGGCGCCTCTGTTTACAAGAACCTCATTTACCGTACAAGTTCAGTATCACAGAAAGTGAAAAATGGATAAAGAACTTGTGGTACTTACGTATAATGCAGTATCACTCAGCAATGAAATCTATGTCATCAGGCCCTTAGCAGCACAATGAGTGGATTCAGGTACGATGATTCTAACTGAAATAAGTCACACAGAAAAAGAAACATCATAAGATATCAGTAATACACGGAATGTAAACTTGGCTACAGAGGAACTGAATTACAGAACAGAACAGGGTCTCAAATTTAGAAAACCAACTTATGCTTGCTTAAGGGGAAAGGTGAGTTGGGGTGCTGCATAAAACCAGAGATTGAAATGAGCACAGATAAAGTTCCTTAAGCCAAATATGGAATAGACAAGAGCTACTCCTTGCTCAACGAAATGGACTCAACTCCGCATATTAAACGCCTAAGAATGTACCTGACTAGTAAGTATCTTAAAACCTATGGATTGCTATGTCTCCAAAAGAGAATCAAGCGTGTGTACAGGGGCATAAACGCAGCAGTGATAGGATTGGAGAGGTTCGGTGAGCAAATGAAGACCCTTTGAAGTCATTTTGCATGGTACCCATTCCACGGGTCTCAACTCTCCAGGTTTAAGCTATTCTTCCTTCAGCTAAAACATGCATGTGGAACCCAGAGTATGATCAACCGTGTGAACGGGAGACGTGTTCAAATATGTCTCAGTTTTCCTTCCCTGGTACTCGGGTGCAACATTCCAGACGCTTTACTAACACTCTCCCCACTTGGAGAGTCAACGCCTTTAACCTCCTGTTTGGCCCAGTTTGCAATTTCTGCGGTAGATGAACAGGAATAGCGAGAACCAATGAGAGACTAGCTGGAGGTGGCTGGACGGGCAAATTTAACTCTCATTGCCCACCAGGAAGAGGAAATAACCAAAGGCTCAGCGTGCCGTGCCGGAACAAGATTAGGGCCTGAAGCCATCCTGCGGTGTTGCGGCCAGCTCACAAGAAAGCGAGTTGAAGAAAGGAGCTCAGGAGCACTGTAATTCACAAACCTGCAGAGTTATAAATGACAGCTATCGTCCAAAAATATACTGAAGTAAGGCTGCCAAGAGGACTTGAAAGCGGGGCAGAATTGCAGGAAACCGATTTCAGGAGGTAGACTGGAATTGCATTGAAAGCATAGGAAAAGAGGCAGAACGTCCACAATGATGCACTTGGCCAAAAAGGGCGTATGCGTTTTTTCCTGAATATATTCAGGAAAAAACGCATACGCCCTTTTTGGCCAACCAAGCAAGCTTGCAAAGGAAATCTGCACTACAATGAAGTCTCACTTCCCCCCGGTCAAAAGGTCCATCTGAAGAAAGTGTAAAATCCAGAAAGGCAGGACAGGCCATGGAGAACTGGGAGCCTTGTTATGCTGATGGGCGGGATGTAAATTGCCAACAGACACTCGGGAGAAGTGTATGGTGTTTCCTGAAACATCTAAAAAACAAAGCAACAGAGCCTAGGGCACTTCCACTTATGGTCCTATAGCTTACGGAAATTAAAATCAAAAAGACACAGCCACCCCAAAGTTTGGGACGCCTCTGTTTACAAGAACCTCGTTTACCGTACAAGTTCAACATCACAGAAAGTGAAAAATGGATAAAGAAATTGTGGTACTTACGTACAATGCAGTATCAATCAGCAATGAAATCTATGTCATCAGCCTCGTAGCAGCATAATGAGTGGATTCAGGTACGATGATTCTAACTGAAATAAGTCACACAGAAAAAGAAACATCATAAGATATCACTAATACACGGAATGTAAACTTGGCTACACAGGAACTGAATTCCAAAACAAAACAGGGTCTCAAATTTAGAAAACCAACTTATGCTTGCTTAAGGGGAAAGGTGAGTTGGGGTGCTGCATAAAACCAGAGATTGAAATGAGCACAGATAAAGTTCCTTAAGCCAAATATGGAATAGACAAGAGCTACTCCTTGCTCAACGAAATGGACTCAACTCCGCATATTAAACGCCTAAGAATGTACCTGACTAGTAAGTATCTTAAAACCTATGGATTGCTATGTCTCCAAAAGAGAATCAAGCGTGTGTACAGGGGCATAAACGCAGCAGTGATAGGATTGGAGAGGTTCGGTGAGCAAATGAAGACCCTTTGAAGTCATATTGCATGGTACCCATTCCACGGGTCTCAACTCTCCAGGTTTAAGCTATTCTTCCTTCAGCTAAAACATGCATGTGGAACCCAGAGTATGATCAACCGTGTGAACGGGAGACGTGTTCAAATATGTCTCAGTTTTCCTTCCCTGGTACTCGGGTGCAACATTCCAGACGCTTTACTAACACTCTCCCCACTTGGAGAGTCAACGCCTTTAACCTCCTGTTTGGCCCGTTTGCAATTTCTGCGGAAGATGAACAGGAATAGCGAGAACCAATGAGAGACTAGCTGGAGGTGTCTGGACGGGCAAATTTAACTCTCATTGCCCACCAGGAAGAGGAAATAACCAAAGGCTCAGCGTGCCGTGCTGGAACAAGATTAGGGCCTGAAGCCATCCTGCGGTGTTGCGGCCAGCTCACAAGAAAGCGAGTTGAAGAAAGGAGCTCAGGGGCACTGTAATTCACAAACCTGCAGAGTTATAAATGACAGCTATCGTCCAAAAATATACTGAAGTAAGGCTGCCAAGAGGACTTGAAAGTGGGGCAGAATTGCAGGAAACCGATTTCAGGAGGTAGACTGGAATTGCATTGAAAGCATAGGAAAAGAGGCAGAACGTCCACAATGATGCACTTGGCCAAAAAGGGCGTATGCGTTTTTTCCTGAATATATTCAGGAAAAAACGCATACGCCCTTTTTGGCCAACCAAGCAAGCTTGCAAAGGAAATCTGCACTACAATGAAGTCTCACTTCCCCCCGGTCAAAAGGTCCATCTGAAGAAAGTGTAAAATCCAGAAAGGCAGGACAGGCCATGGAGAACTGGGAGCCTTGTTATGCTGATGGGCGGGATGTAAATTGCCAACAGACACTCGGGAGAAGTGTATGGTGTTTCCTGAAACATCTAAAAAACAAAGCAACAGAGCCTAGGGCACTTCCACTTATGGTCCTATAGCTTACGGAAATTAAAATCAAAAAGACACAGCCACCCCAAAGTTTGGGACGCCTCTGTTTACAAGAACCTCGTTTACCGTACAAGTTCAACATCACAGAAAGTGAAAAATGGATAAAGAACTTGTGGTACTTACGTACAATGCAGTATCAATCAGCAATGAAATCTATGTCATCAGCCTCGTAGCAGCATAATGAGTGGATTCAGGTACGATCATTCTAACTGAAATAAGTCACACAGAAAAAGAAACATCATAAGATATCAGTAATACACGGAATGTAAACTTGGCTACACAGGAACTGAATTACAGAACAGAACAGGGTCTCAAATTTAGAAAACCAACTTATGCTTGCTTAAGGGTAAAGGTGAGTTGGGGTGCTGCATAAAACCAGAGATTGAAATGAGCACAGATAAAGTTCCTTAAGCCAAATATGGAATAGACAAGAGCTACTCCTTGCTCAACGAAATGGACTCAACACTGCATATTAAACGCCTAAGAATTTACCTGATTAGTAAGTATCTTAAAACCTATGGATTGCTATGTCTCCCAAAGAGAATCAAGCGTGTGTACAGGGGCATAAATGCAGCAGTGATAGGATTGGAGAGGTTCGGTGAGCAAATGAAGACCCTTTGAAGTCATATTGCATGGTACCCTTTCCACGGGTTTCAACTACCCAGGTTTAAGGTATTCTTCCTTCAGCTAAAACATGCATGTGGAACCCAGAGTATGATCAACCGTGTGAATGGGAGACGTGTTCAAATATGTCTCAGTTTTCCTCCCCTGATACTCGGGTGCAACATTCCAGACGCTTTACTAACACTCTCCCCACTTGGAGAGTCAACGCCTTTAACCTCCTGTTTGGCCCAGTTTGCAATTTCTGCGGAAGATGAACAGGAATAGCGAGAACCAATGAGAGACTAGCTGGAGGTGTCTGGACGGGCAAATTTAACTCTCATTTCCCACCAGGAAGAGGAATTAACCAAAGGCTCAGCGTGCTGGACCGGAACCAGATTAGGGCCTGAAGCAATCCTTCGGTGTTGCGGCCAGCTCACAATAAAGTGAGTTGAAGAAAGGAACTCAGGGGCACTGTAATTCACAAATCTGCAGAGTTATAAATGACAGCTATCGTCCAAAAATATACTGAAGTAAGGCTGCCAAGAGGACTTGAAAGCGGGGCAGAATTGCAGGAAACCGATTTCAGGAGGTAGACTGGAATTGCATTGAAAGCATAGGAAAAGAGGCAGAACGTCCACAATGATGCACTTGGCTAAAAAGTGCGTATGCGTTTTTCCCTGAATATATTCAGGAAAAAACGCATACGCCCTTTTTGGCCCACCTAGCAACCTTGCAAAGGAAATCTGCACTACAATGAAGTCTCACTTCCCCCCGGTCAAAAGGGCCATCTGAAAAAAGTGTAAAATCCAGAAAGGCAGGACAGGCCATGGATAACTGGGAGCCTTGTTATGCTGATGGGCGGGATGTAAATTGCCAACAGACACTCGGGAGAAGTGTATGGTGTTTCGTGAAACATCTAAAAAACAAAGCAACAGAGCCTAGGGCACTTCCACTTATGGTCCTATAGCTTAGGGAAATTAAAATCAAAAAGACACAGCCACCCCAAAGTTTGGGATGGCTCTGTTTACAAGAACCTCGTTTACAGTACAAGTTCAACATCGCAGAAAGTGAAAAATGGATAAAGAACTTGTGGTATTTACTTACAAAGCAATATCACTCAGCAATAAAATCTATGTCATCAGGCCCGTAGCAGCATAATGAGTGGATTCAGGTACGATGATTCTAACTGAAATAAGTCATACAGAAAAAGAAACATCATAAGATATCACTAATACACGGAATGTTATCTTGGCTACACAGGAACTGAATTCCAAAACAGAACAGGGTCTCAAATTTAGAAAACCAACTTATGCTTGCTTAAGGGGAAAGGTGAGTTGGGGTGCTGCATAAAACCAGAGATTGAAATGAGCACAGATAAAGTTCCTTAAGCCAAATATGGAATAGACAAGAGCTACTCCTTGCTCAACGTAATGGACTCAACACCCCATATTAAACGCCTAAGAATGTACCTGACTAGTAATTATCTTAAAACCTATGGATTGCTATGTCTCCAAAAGAGAATCAAGCGTGTGTACAGGGGCATAAACGCAGCAGTGATAGGATTGGAGAGGTTCGGTGAGCAAATGAAGACCCTTTGAAGTCATATTGCATTGTACCCATTCCACGGGTTTCAACTACCCAGGTTTAAGGTATTCTTCCTTCAGCTAAAACATGCATGTGGAACCCAGAGTATGATCAACCGTGTGAATGGGAGACGTGTTCAAATATGTCTCAGTTTTCCTCCCCTGGTACTCGGGTGCAACATTCCAGACGCTTTACTAACACTCTCCCCACTTGGAGAGTCAACGCCTTTAACCTCCTGTTTGGCCCAGTTTGCAATTTCTGCGGAAGATGAACAGGAATAGGGAGAACCAATGAGAGACTAGCTGGAGGTGTCTGGACGGGCAAATTTAACTCTCATTTCCCACCAGGAAGAGGAATTAACCAAAGGCTCAGCGTGCCGGACCGGAACCAGATTAGGGCCTGAAGCAATCCTTCGGTGTTGCGGCCAGCTCACAATAAAGTGAGTTGAAGAAAGGAACTCAGGGGCACTGTAATTCACAAATCTGCAGAGTTATAAATGACAGCTATCGTCCAAAAATATACTGAAGTAAGGCTGCCAAGAGGACTTGAAAGCGGGGCAGAATTGCAGGAAACCGATTTCAGGAGGTAGACTGGAATTGCATTGAAAGCATAGGAAAAGAGGCAGAACGTCCACAATGATGCACTTGGCCAAAAAGGGCGTATGCGTTTTTTCCTGAATATATTCAGGAAAAAACGCATACGCCCTTTTTGGCCAACCAAGCAAGCTTGCAAAGGAAATCTGCACTACAATGAAGTCTCACTTCCCCCCGGTCAAAAGGGCCATCTGAAAAAAGTGTAAAATCCAGAAAGGCAGGACAGGCCATGGAGAACTGGGAGCCTTGTTATGGTGATGGGCCGGATGTAAATGGCCAACAGACACTCGGGACAAGTGTATGGTGTTTCCTGAAACATCTAAAAAACAAAGCAACAGAGCCTAGGGCACTTCCACTTATGGTCCTATAGCTTAGGGAAATTAAAATCAAAAAGACACAGCCACCCCAAAGTTTGGAACGGCTCTGTTTACAAGAACCTCGTTTACAGTACAAGTTCAACATCGCAGAAAGTGAAAAATGGATAAAGAAGTTGTGATATTTACTTACAAAGCAATATCACTCAGCAATGAAATCTATGTCATCAGGCCCTTAGCAGCACAATGAGTGGATTCAGGTACGATGATTCTAACTGAAATAAGTCACACAGAAAAAGAAACATCATAAGATATCAGTAATACACGGAATGTAAACTTGGCTACACAGGAACTGAATTACAGAACAGAACAGGGTCTCAAATTTAGAAAACCAACTTATGCTTGCTTAAGGGTAAAGGTGAGTTGGGGTGCTGCATAAAACCAGAGATTGAAATGAGCACAGATAAAGTTCCTTAAGCCAAATATGGAATAGACAAGAGCTACTCCTTGCTCAACGAAATGGACTCAACACCGCATATTAAACGCCTAAGAATGTACCTGACTAGTAAGTATCTTAAAACCTATGGATTGCTATGTCTCCGAAAGAGAATCAAGCATGTGTACAGGGGCATAAACGCAGCAGTGATAGGATTGGAGAGGTTCGGTGAGCAAATGAAGACCCTTTGAAGTCATATTGCATGGTACCCATTCCACGGGTTTCAACTACCCAGGTTTAAGGTATTCTTCCTTCAGCTAAAACATGCATGTGGAACCCAGAGTATGATCAACCGTGTGAACGGGAGACGTGTTCAAATATGTCTCAGTTTTCCTTCCCTGGTACTCGGGAGCAACATTCCAGACGCTTTACTAACACTCTCCCCACTTGGAGAGTCAGCGCCTTTAACCTCCTGTTTGGCCCAGTTTGCAATTTCTGCGGAAGATGAACAGGAATAGCGAGAACCAATGAGAGACTAGCTGGAGGTGTCTGGACGGGCAAATTTAACTCTCATTTCCCACCAGGAAGAGGAATTAACCAAAGGCTCAGCGTGCGGTGCCGGAACCAGATTAGGGCCTGAAGCCATCCTGCGGTGTTGCGGACAGGTCACAAGAAAGCGAGTTGAAGAAAGGAGCTCAGGGGCACTGTAATTCACAAACCTGCAGAGTTATAAATGACAGCTATCGTCCAAAAATATACTGAAGTAAGGCTGCCAAGAGGACTTGAAAGCGGGGCAGAATTGCAGGAAACCGATTTCAGGAGGTAGACTGGAATTGCATTGAAAGCATAGGAAAAGAGGCAGAACGTCCACAATGATGCACTTGGCCAAAAAGTGCGTATGCGTTTTTCCCTGAATATATTCAGGAAAAAACGCATACGCCCTTTTTGGCCAACCAAGCAACCTTGCAAAGGAAATCTGCACTACAATGAAGTCTCACTTCCCCCCGGTCAAAAGGGCCATCTGAAAAAAGTGTAAAATCCAGAAAGGCAGGACAGGCCATGGAGAACTGGGAGCCTTGTTATGCTGATGGGCGGGATGTAAATTGCCAACAGACACTCGGGAGAAGTGTATGGTGTTTCCTGAAACATCTAAAAAACAAAGCAACAGAGCCTAGGGCACTTCCACTTATGGTCCTATAGCTTAGGGAAATTAAAATCAAAAAGACACAGCCACCCCAAAGTTTGGGATGGCTCTGTTTACAAGAACCTCGTTTACAGTAGAAGTTCAACATCGCAGAAAGTGAAAAATGGATAAAGAAGTTGTGGTATTTACTTACAAAGCAATATCACTCAGCAATGAAATCTATGTCATCAGGCCCGTAGCAGCATAATGAGTGGATTCAGGTACGATGATTCTAACTGAAATAAGTCATACAGAAAAAGAAACATCATAAGATATCACTAATACACGGAATGTAAACTTGGCTACACAGGAACTGAATTCCAAAACAGAACAGGGTCTCAAATTTAGAAAACCAACTTATGCTTGCTTAAGGGGAAAGGTGAGTTGGGGTGCTGCATAAAACCAGAGATTGAAATGAGCACAGATAAAGTTCCTTAAGCCAAATATGGAATAGACAAGAGCTACTCCTTGCTCAACGAAATGGACTCAACACCCCATATTAAACGCCTAAGAATGTACCTGACTAGTAATTATCTTAAAACCTATGGATTGCTATGTCTCCAAAAGAGAATCAAGCGTGTGTACAGGGGCATAAACGCAGCAGTGATAGGATTGGAGAGGTTCGGTGAGCAAATGAAGACCCTTTGAAGTCATATTGCATGGTACCCATTCCACGGGTTTCAACTACCCAGGTTTAAGGTATTCTTCCTTCAGCTAAAACATGCATGTGGAACCCAGAGTATGATCAACCGTGTGAATGGGAGACGTGTTCAAATATGTCTCAGTTTTCCTCCCCTGATACTCGGGTGCAACATTCCAGACGCTTTACTAACACTCTCCCCACTTGGAGAGTCAACGCCTTTAACCTCCTGTTTGGCCCAGTTTGCAATTTCTGCGCAAGATGAACAGGAATAGGGAGAACCAATGAGAGACTAGCTGGAGGTGTCTGGACGGGCAAATTTAACTCTCATTTCCCACCAGGAAGAGGAATTAACCAAAGGCTCAGCGTGCTGGACCGGAACCAGATTAGGGCCTGAAGCAATCCTTCGGTGTTGCGGCCAGCTCACAATAAAGTGAGTTGAAGAAAGGAACTCAGGGGCACTGTAATTCACAAATCTGCAGAGTTATAAATGACAGCTATCGTCCAAAAATATACTGAAGTAAGGCTGCCAAGAGGACTTGAAAGCGGGGCAGAATTGCAGGAAACCGATTTCAGGAGGTAGACTGGAATTGCATTGAAAGCATAGGAAAAGAGGCAGAACGTCCACAATGATGCACTTGGCCAAAAAGTGCGTATGCGTTTTTCCCTGAATATATTCAGGAAAAAACGCATACGCCCTTTTTGGCCAACCTACCAACCTTGCAAAGGAAATCTGCACTACAATGAAGTCTCACTTCCCCCCGGTCAAAAGGGCCATCTGAAAAAAGTGTAAAATCCAGAAAGGCAGGACAGGCCATGGAGAACTGGGAGCCTTGTTATGCTGATGGGCGGGATGTAAATTGCCAACAGACACTCGGGACAAGTGTATGGTGTTTCCTGAAACATCTAAAAAACAAAGCAACAGAGCCTAGGGCACTTCCACTTATGGTCCTATAGCTTAGGGAAATTAAAATCAAAAAGACACAGCCACCCCAAAGTTTGGGATGGCTCTGTTTACAAGAACCTCGTTTACAGTACAAGTTCAACATCGCAGAAAGTGAAAAATGGATAAAGAACTTGTGGTATTTACTTACAAAGCAATATCACTCAGCAATAAAATCTATGTCATCAGGCCCGTAGCAGCATAATGAGTGGATTCAGGTACGATGATTCTAACTGAAATAAGTCATACAGAAAAAGAAACATCATAAGATATCACTAATACACGGAATGTAAACTTGGCTACACAGGAACTGAATTCCAAAACAGAACAGGGTCTCAAATTTAGAAAACCAACTTATGCTTGCTTAAGGGTAAAGGTGAGTTGGGGTGCTGCATAAAACCAGAGATTGAAATGAGCACAGATAAAGTTCCTTAAGCCAAATATGGAATAGACAAGAGCTACTCCTTGCTCAACGAAATGGACTCAACACCTCATATTAAACGCCTAAGAATGTACCTGACTAGTAATTATCTTAAAACCTATGGATTGCTATGTCTCCAAAAGAGAATCAAGCGTGTGTACAGGGGCATAAACGCAGCAGTGATAGGATTGGAGAGGTTCGGTGAGCAAATGAAGACCCTTTGAAGTCATATTGCATTGTACCCATTCCACGGGTTTCAACTACCCAGGTTTAAGGTATTCTTCCTTCAGCTAAAACATGCATGTGGAACCCAGAGTATGATCAACCGTGTAAATGGGAGACGTGTTCAAATATGTCTCAGTTTTCCTCCCCTGATACTCGGGTGCAACATTCCAGACGCTTTACTAACACTCTCCCCACTTGGAGAGTCAACGCCTTTAACCTCCTGTTTGGCCCAGTTTGCAATTTCTGCGCAAGATGAACAGGAATAGCGAGAACCAATGAGAGACTAGTTGGAGGTGTCTGGACGGGCAAATTTAACTCTCATTTCCCACCAGGAAGAGGAATTAACCAAAGGCTCAGCGTGCCGTGCCGGAACCAGATTAGGGCCTGAAGCCATCCTGTGGTGTTGTGGCCAGGTCAGAAGAAAGCGAGTTGAAGAAAGGAGCTCAGGAGCACTGTAATTCACAAACCTGCAGAGTTGTAAATGACAGCTATCGTCCAAAAATATACTGAAGTAAGGCTGCCAAGAGGACTTGAAAGCGGGGCAGAATTGCAGGAAACCGATTTCAGGAGGTAGACTGGAATTGCATTGAAAGCATAGGAAAAGAGGCAGAACGTCCACAATGATGCACTTGGCCAAAAAGGGCGTATGCGTTTTTTCCTGAATATATTCAGGAAAAAACGCATACGCCCTTTTTGGCCAACCAAGCAAGCTTGCAAAGGAAATCTGCACTACAATGAAGTCTCACTTCCCCCCGGTCAAAAGGGCCATCTGAAAAAAGTGTAAAATCCAGAAAGGCAGGACAGGCCATGGAGAACTGGGAGCCTTGTTATGCTGATGGGCGGGATGTAAATTGCCAACAGACACTCGGGACAAGTGTATGGTGTTTCCTGAAACATCTAAAAAACAAAGCAACAGAGCCTAGGGCACTTCCACTTATGGTCCTATAGCTTAGGGAAATTAAAATCAAAAAGACACAGCCACCCCAAAGTTTGGAACGGCTCTGTTTACAAGAACCTCCTTTACAGTACAAGTTCAACATCGCAGAAAGTGAAAAATGGATAAAGAAGTTGTGGTATTTACTTACAAAGCAATATCACTCAGCAATGAAATCTATGTCATCAGGCCCTTAGCAGCACAATGAGTGGATTCAGGTACGATGATTCTAACTGAAATAAGTCACACAGAAAAAGAAACATCATAAGATATCAGTAATACACGGAATGTAAACTTGGCTACACAGGAACTGAATTACAGAACAGAACAGGGTCTCAAATTTAGAAAACCAACTTATGCTTGCTTAAGGGTAAAGGTGAGTTGGGGTGCTGCATAAAACCAGAGATTGAAATGAGCACAGATAAAGTTCCTTAAGCCAAATATGGAATAGACAAGAGCTACTCCTTGCTCAACGAAATGGACACAACACTGCATATTAAACGCCTAAGAATTTACCTGACTAGTAAGTATCTTAAAACCTATGGATTGCTATGTCTCCCAAAGAGAATCAAGCATGTGTACAGGGGCATAAACGCAGCAGTGATAGGATTGGAGAGGTTCGGTGAGCAAATGAAGACCCTTTGAAGTCATATTGCATGGTACCCATTCCACGGGTCTCAACTCTCCAGGTTTAAGGTATTCTTCCTTCAGCTAAAACATGCATGTGTAACCCACAGTATGATCAACCATGTGATCGTGAGACGTGTTCAAATATGTCTCAGTTTTCGTACCCTGGTACTCGGGTGCAACATTCCAGACGCTTTACTAACACTCTCCCGACTTGGAGAGTCAGTCCCTTTAACCTCCTGTTTGGCCCAGTTTGCAATTTCTGCGGAAGATGAACAGGAATAGCGAGAACCAATGAGAGACTAGCTGGAGGTGTCTGGACGGGCAAATTTAACTCTCATTTCCCACCAGGAAGAGGAATTAACCAAAGGCTCAGCGTGCCATGCCGGAACCAGATTAGGGCCTGAAGCCATCCTGCGGTGTTGCGGACAGGTTACAAGAAAGCGAGTTGAAGAAAGGAGCTCAGGGGCACTGTAATTCACAAACCTGCAGAGTTATAAATGACAGCTATCGTCCAAAAATATACTGAAGTAAGGCTGCCAAGAGGACTTGAAAGCGGGGCAGAATTGCAGGAAACCGATTTCAGGAGGTAGACTGGAATTGCATTGAAAGCATAGGAAAAGAGGCAGAACGTCCACAATGATGCACTTGGCCAAAAAGTGCGTATGCGTTTTTTCCTGAATATATTCAGGAAAAAACGCATACGCCCTTTTCGGCCAACCAAGCAAGCTTGCAAAGGAAATCTGCACTACAATGAAGTCTCACTTCCCCCTGGTCAAAAGGGCCATCTGAAAAAAGTGTAAAATCCAGAAAGGCAGGACAGGCCATGGAGAACTGGGAGCCTTGTTATGCTGATGGGCGGGATGTAAATTGCCAACAGACACTCGGGAGAAGTGTATGGTGTTTCCTGAAACATCTAAAAAACAAAGCAACAGAGCCTAGGGCACTTCCACTTATGGTCCTATAGCTTAGGGAAATTAAAATCAAAAAGACACAGCCACCCCAAAGGTTGGGACGCCTCTGTTTACAAGAACCTCGTTTACCATACAAGTTCAGTATCACAGAAAGTGAAAAATGGATAAAGAACTTGTGGTACTTACGTACAATGCAGTATCACTCAGCAATGAAATCTATGTCATCAGGCCCGTAGCAGCATAATGAGTGGATTCAGGTACGATGATTCTAACTGAAATAAGTCACACAGAAAAAGAAACATCATAAGATATCACTAATACACGGAATGTAAACTTGGCTACACAGGAACTGAATTCCAAAACAGAACAGGGTCTCAAATTTAGAAAACCAACTTATGCTTGCTTAAGGGGAAAGGTGAGTTGGGGTGCTGCATAAAACCAGAGATTGAAATGAGCACAGATAAAGTTCCTTAAGCCAAATATGGAATAGACAAGAGCTACTCCTTGCTCAACGAAATGGACTCAACACCCCATATTAAACGCCTAAGAATGTACCTGACTAGTAATTATCTTAAAACCTATGGATTGCTATGTCTCCAAAAGAGAATCAAGCGTGTGTACAGGGGCATAAACGCAGCAGTGATAGGATTGGAGAGGTTCGGTGAGCAAATGAAGACCCTTTGAAGTCATATTGCATGGTACCCATTCCACGGGTCTCAACTCTGCAGGTTTAAGGTATTCTTCTTTCAGGTAAAACATGCATGTGGAACCCAGAGTATGATCAACTGTGTGAACGGGAGACGTGTTCAAATATATCTCAGTTTTCCTTCCCTGGTACTCGGGTGTAACATTCCAGACGCTTTACTAACACTCTCCCCACTTGGAGAGTCAACGCCTTTAACCTCCTGTTTGGCCCAGTTTGCAATTTCTGCGGAAGATGAACAGGAATAGCGAGAACCAATGAGAGACTAGCTGGAGGTGTCTGGACGGGCAAATTTAACTCTCATTGCCCACCAGGAAGAGGAAATAACCAAAGGCTCAGCGTGCCGTGCCGGAACAAGATTAGGGCCTGAAGCCATCCTGCGGTGTTGCGGCCAGCTCACAAGAAAGCGAGTTGAAGAAAGGAGCTCAGGGGCACTGTAATTCACAAACCTGCAGAGTTATAAATGACAGCTATCGTCCAAAAATATACTGAAGTAAGGCTGCCAAGAGGACTTGAAAGCGGGGCAGAATTGCAGGAAACCGATTTCAGGAGGTAGACTGGAATTGCATTGAAAGCATAGGAAAAGAGGCAGAACGTCCACAATGATGCACTTGGCCAAAAAGGGCGTATGCGTTTTTTCCTGAATATATTCAGGAAAAAACGCATACGCCCTTTTTGGCCAACCAAGCAAGCTTGCAAAGGAAATCTGCACTACAATGAAGTCTCACTTCCCCCCGGTCAAAAGGGCCATCTGAAAAAAGTGTAAAATCCAGAAAGGCAGGACAGGCCATGGAGAACTGGGAGCCTTGTTATGCTGATGGGCGGGATGTAAATTGCCAACAGACACTCGGGACAAGTGTATGGTGTTTCCTGAAACATCTAAAAAACAAAGCAACAGAGCCTAGGGCACTTCCACTTATGGTCCTATAGCTTAGGGAAATTAAAATCAAAAAGACACAGCCACCCCAAAGTTTGGAACGGCTCTGTTTACAAGAACCTCGTTTACAGTACAAGTTCAACATCGCAGAAAGTGAAAAATGGATAAAGAAGTTGTGGTATTTACTTACAAAGCAATATCACTCAGCAATGAAATCTATGTCATCAGGCCCTTAGCAGCACAATGAGTGGATTCAGGTACGATGATTCTAACTGAAATAAGTCACACAGAAAAAGAAACGTCATAAGATATCAGTAATACACGGAATGTAAACTTGGCTACACAGGAACTGAATTACAGAACAGAACAGGGTCTCAAATTTAGAAAACCAACTTATGCTTGCTTAAGGGGAAAGGTGAGTTGGGGTGCTGCATAAAACCAGAGATTGAAATGAGCACAGATAAAGTTCCTTAAGCCAAATATGGAATAGACAAGAGCTACTCCTTGCTCAACGAAATGGACTCAACACTGCATATTAAACGCCTAAGTATTTACCTGACTAGTAAGTATCTTAAAACCTATGGATTGCTATGTCTCCCAAAGAGAATCAAGCATGTGTACAGGGGCATAAACACAGCAGTGATAGGATTGGAGAGGTTCGGTGAGCAAATGAAGACCCTTTGAAGTCATATTGCATGGTACCCATTCCACGGGTCTCAACTCTCCAGGTTTAAGGTATTCTTCCTTCAGCTAAAACATGCATGTGTAACCCAGAGTATGATCAACCATGTGATCGTGAGACGTGTTCAAATATGTCTCAGTTTTCGTACCCTGGTACTCGGGTGCAACATTCCAGACGCTTTACTAACACTCTCCCGACTTGGAGAGTCAGTCCCTTTAACCTCCTGTTTGGCCCAGTTTGCAATTTCTGTGGAAGATGAACAGGAATAGCGAGAACCAATGAGAGACTAGCTGGAGGTGTCTGGACGGGCAAATTTAACTCTCATTGCCCACCAGGAAGAGGAAATAACCAAAGGCTCAGCGTGCCTTGCCGGAACAAGATTAGGGCCTGAAGCCATCCTGCGGTGTTGCGGCCAGCTCAAAAGAAAGCGATTTGAAGAAAGGGGCTCAGGGGCACTGTAATGCACACACATGCAGAGTTATAAATGACAGCTATCGTCCAAAAATATACTGAAGTAAGGCTGCCAAGAGGACTTGAAAGCGGGGCAGAATTGCAGGAAACCAATTTCAGGAGGTAGACTGGAATTGCATTTCAAGCATAGGAAAAGAGGCAGAACGTCCACAATGATGCACTTGGCCAAAAAGGGCGTATGCGTTTTTTCCTGAATATATTCAGGAAAAAACGCATACGCCCTTTTTGGCCAACCAAGCAAGCTTGCAAAGGAAATCTGCACTACAATGAACTCTCACTTCTCCCCGGTCAAAAGGGCCATCTGAAAAAAGTGTAAAATCCAGAAAGGCAGGACAGGCCATGGAGAACTGGGAGCCTTGTTATGCTGATGGGCGGGATGTAAATTGCCAACAGACACTCGGGAGAAGTGTATGGTGTTTCCTGAAACATCTAAAAAACAAAGCAACAGAGCCTAGGGCACTTCCACTTATGGTCCTATAGCTTAGGGAAATTAAAATCAAAAAGACACAGCCACCCCAAAGTTTGGGACGCCTCTGTTTAGAAGAACCTCGTTAACCTTCCAAGTTCAGTATCATAGAAAGTGAAAAATGGATAAAGAAGTTGTGGTATTTACTTACAAAGCAATATCACTCAGCAATGAAATCTATGTCATCAGGCCCTTAGCAGCACAATGAGTGGATTCAGGTATGATGATTCTAACTGAAATAAGTCACACAGAAAAAGAAACATCATAAGATATCACTAATACACGGAATTTAACTTGGCTACACAGGAACTGAATTACAGAACAGAACAGGGTCTCAAATTTAGAAAACCAACTTATGCTTGCTTAAGGGGAAAGGTGAGTTGGGTGCTGCATAAAACCAGAGATTGAAATGAGCACAGATAAAGTTCCTTAAGCCAAATATGGAATAGACAAGAGCTACTCCTTGCTCAACGAAATGGACTCAACACCGCATATTAAACGCATAAGAATGTACCTGACTAGTAAGTATCTTAAAACCTATGGATTGCTATGTCTCCAAAAGAGAATCAAGCATGTGTACAGGGGCATAAACGCAGCAGTGATAGGATTGGAGAGGTTCGGTGAGCAAATGAAGACCCTTTGAAGTCATATTGCATGGTACCCATTCCACGGGTTTCAACTACCCAGGTTTAAGGTATTCTTCCTTCAGCTAAAACATGCATGTGGAACATAGAGTATGATCAACCATGTGATCGGGAGACGTGTTCAAATATGTCTCAGTTTTCGTACCCTGGTACTCGGGTGCAACATTCCAGATGCTTTACTAACACTCTCCCGACTTGGAGAGTCACTCCCTTTAACCTCCTGTTTGGCCCAGTTTGCAATTTCTGCGGAAGATGAACAGGAATAGGGAGAACCAATGAGAGACTAGCTGGAGGTGTCTGGACGGGCAAATTTAACTCTCATTTCCCACCGGGAAGAGGAATTAACCAAAGGCTCAGCGTGACGTGCCGGAACCAGATTAGGGCCTGAAGCCATCCTGCGGTGTTGCGGCCAGGTCACAAGAAAGCGAGTTGAAGAAAGGAGCTCAGGGGCACTGTAATTCACAAACCTGCAGAGTTATAAATGACAGCTATCGTCCAAAAATATACTGAAGTAAGGCTGCCAAGAGGACTTGAAAGCGGGGCAGAATTGCAGGAAACCGATTTCAGGAGGTAGACTGGAATTGCATTGAAAGCATAGGAAAAGAGGCAGAACGTCCACAATGATGCACTTGGCCAGAAAGGGCGTATGCGTTTTTCCTGAATATATTCAGGAAAAAACGCATACGCCCTTTTTGGCCAACCAAGCAAGCTTGCAAAGGAAATCTGCACTACAATGAAGTCTCACTTCCCCCCGGTCAAAAGGGCCATCTGAAAAAAGTGTAAAATCCAGAAAGGCAGGGCAGGCCATGGAGAACTGGGAGCCTTGTTATGCTGATGGTCGGGATGTAAATTGCCAACAGACCCTCGGGAGAAGTGTATGGTGTTTCCTGAAACATCTAAAAAACAAAGCAACAGAGCCTAGGGCACTTCCACTTATGGTCCTATAGCTTAGGGAAATTAAAATCAAAAAGACACAGCCACCCCAATGTTTGGGACGCCTCTGTTTACAAGAATCTCATTTACCGTACAAGTTCAGTATCACAGAAAGTGAAAAATGGATAAAGAACTTGTGGTACTTACGTACAATGCAGTATCACTCAGCAATGAAATCTATGTCATCAGGCCCGTAGCAGCATAATGAGTGGATTCAGGTACGATGATTCTAACTGAAATAAGTCACACAGAAAAAGAAACATCATAAGATATCACTAATACACGGAATGTAAACTTGGCTACACAGGAACTGAATTCCAAAACAGAACAGGGTCTCAAATTTAGAAAACCAACTTATGCTTGCTTAAGGGGAAAGGTGAGTTGGGGTGCTGCAAAAAACCAGAGATTGAAATGGGCACAGATAAAGTTCCTTAAGCCAAATATGGAATAGACAAGAGCTACTCCTTGCTCAACGAAATGGACTCAACAACCCATATTAAGTGCCTAAGAATGTACCTGACTAGTAAGTATCTTAAAACCTATGGATTGCTATGTCTCCAAAAGAGAATCAAGCGTGTGTACAGGGGCATAAACGCAGCAGTGATAGGATTGGAGAGGTTCGGTGAGCAAATGAAGACCCTTTGAAGTCCTATTGCATGGTACCCATTCCACGGGTCTCAACTCTGCAGGTTTAAGGTATTTTTCCTTCAGCTAAAACATGCATGTGGAACCCAGAGTATGATCAATTGTGTGAACGGGAGACGTGTTCAAATATGTCTCAGTTTTCCTCCCCTGGTACTCGGGTGCAACATTCCAGACACTTTACTAACACTCTCCCCACTTGGACAGTCAGCGCCTTTAACCTCCTGTTTGGCCCAGTTTGCAATTTCTGCGGAAGATGAACAGGAATAGTGAGAACCAATGAGAGACTAGCTGGAGGTGTCTGGACGGGCAAATTTAACTCTCATTTCCCACCAGGAAGAGGAAATAACCAAAGGCTCAGCGTGCCGTGCCGGAACCAGATTAGGGCCTGAAGCCATCCTGCGGTGTTGCGGCCAGGTCACAAGAAAGCGAGTTGAAGAAAGGAGCTCAGGGGCACTGTAATTCACAAACCTGCAGAGTTATAAATGACAGCTATCGTCCAAAAATATACTGAAGTAAGGCTGCCAAGAGGAATGAAAGCGGGGCAGAATTGTAGGAAACCGATTTCAGGAGGTAGACTGGAATTGCATTGAAAGCATAGGAAAAGAGGCAGAACGTCCACAATGATGCACTTGGCCAAAAAGGGCGTATGCGTTTTTTCCTGAATATATTCAGGAAAAAACGCATACGCCCTTTTCGGCCAACCAAGCAAGCTTGCAAAGGAAATCTGCACTACAATGAAGTCTCACTTCCCCCCGGTCAAAAGGGCCATCTGAAAAAAGTGTAAAATCCAGAAAGGCAGGACAGGCCATGGAGAACTGGGAGCCTTGTTATGCTGATGGGCGGGATGTAAATTGCCAACAGACACTCGGGACAAGTGTATGGTGTTTCCTGAAACATCTAAAAAACAAAGCAACAGAGCCTAGGGCACTTCCACTTATGGTCCTATAGCTTAGGGAAATTAAAATCAAAAAGACACAGCCACCCCAAAGTTTGGGACGCCTCTGTTTACAAGAACCTCGTTAACCGTACAAGTTCAGTATCACAGAAAGTGAAAAATGGATAAAGAACCTGTGATACTTACGTACAATGCAGTATCACTCAGCAATGAAATCTATGTCATCAGGCCCGTAGCAGCATAATGAGTGGATTCAGGTACGATGATTCTAACTGAAATAAGTCACACAGAAAAAGAAACATCATAAGATATCACTAATACACGGAATGTAAACTTGGCTACACAGGAACTGAATTCCAAAACAGAACAGGGTCTCAAATTTAGAAAACCAACTTATGCTTGCTTAAGGGGAAAGGTGAGTTGGGGTGCTGCATAAAACCAGAGATTGAAATGAGCACAGATAAAGTTCCTTAAGCCAAATATGGAATAGACAAGAGCTACTCCTTGCTCAACGAAATGGACTCAACACCCCATATTAAACGCCTAAGAATGTACCTGACTAGTAATTATCTTAAAACCTATGGATTGCTATGTCTCCAAAAGAGAATCAAGCGTGTGTACAGGGGCATAAACGCAGCAGTGATAGGATTGGAGAGGTTCGGTGAGCAAATGAAGACCCTTTGAAGTCATATTGCATGGTACCCATTCCACGGGTTTCAACTACCCAGGTTTAAGGTATTCTTCCTTCAGCTAAAACATGCATGTGGAACCCAGAGTATGATCAACCGTGTGAACGGGAGACGTGTTCAAATATGTCTCAGTTTTCGTACCCTGGTACTCGGGTGCAACATTCCAGACGCTTTACTAACAGTCTCCCAACTTGGAGAGTCAGTCCCTTTAACCTCCTGTTTGGCCCAGTTTGCAATTTCTGCGGAAGATGAACAGGAATAGGGAGAACCAATGAGAGACTAGCTGGAGGTGTCTGGACGGGCAAATTTAACTCTCATTTCCCACCAGGAAGAGGAATTAACCAAAGGCTCAGCGTGCCGTGCCGGAACCAGATTAGGGCCTGAAGCCATCCTGCGGTGTTGCGGCAAGCTCACAAGAAAGCGAGTTGAAGAAAGGAGCTCAGGGGCACTGTAATTCACAAAACTGCAGAGTTATAAATGACAGCTATCGTCCAAAAATATACTGAAGTAAGGCTGCCAAGAGGACTTGAAAGCGGTGCAGAATTGCAGGAAACCGATTTCAGGAGGTAGACTGGAATTGCATTGAAAGCATAGGAAAAGAGGCAGAACGTCCTCAATGATGCACTTGGCCAAAAAGGGCGTATGCGTTTTTTCCTGAATATATTCAGGAAAAAACGCATACGCCCTTTTTGGCCAACCAAGCAAACTTGCAAAGGAAATCTGCACTACAATGAAGTCTCACTTCCCCCCGGTCAAAAGGGCCATCTGAAAAAAGTGTAAAATCCAGAAAGGCAGGACAGGCCATGGAGAACTGGGAGCCTTGTTATGCTGATGGGCGGGATGTAAATTGCCAACAGACACTCGGGAGAAGTGTATGGTGTTTCCTGAAACATCTAAAAAACAAAGCAACAGAGCCTAGGGCACTTCCACTTATGGTCCTATAGCTTAGGGAAATTAAAATCAAAAAGACACAGCCACCCCAAAGTTTGGGACGCCTCTGTTTACAAGAACCTCGTTTACCGTACAAGTTCAGTATCACAGAAAGTGAAAAATGGATAAAGAACTTGTGGTACTTACGTACAATGCAGTATCACTCAGCAATGAAATCTATGTCATCAGGCCCGTAGCAGCATAATGAGTGGATTCAGGTACGATGATTCTAACTGAAATAAGTCACACAGAAAAAGAAACATCATAAGATATCACTAATACACGGAATGTAAACTTGGCTACACAGGAACTGAACTCCAAAACAGAACAGGGTCTCAAATTTAGAAAACCAACTTATGTTTGCTTAAGAGAAAAGGTGAGTTGGGGTGCTGCATAAAACCAGAGATTGAAATGAGCACAGATAAAGTTCCTTAAGCCAAATATGGAATAGACAAGAGCTACTCCTTGCTCAATGAAATGGACTCAACACCCCATATTAAACGCCTAAGAATGTACCTGACTAGTAAGTATCTTAAAACCTATGGATTGCTATGTCTCCAAAAGAGAATCAAGCATGTGTACAGGGGCATAAACGCAGCAGTGATAGGATTGGAGAGGTTCGGTGAGCAAATGAAGACCCTTTGAAGTCATATTGCATGGTACCCATTGCACGGGTCTCAACTCTCCAGGTTTAAGGTATTCTTCCTTCAGCTAAAACATGCATGTGGAACCCAGAGTATGATCAACCGTGTGAAAGGGAGACGTGTTCAAATATGTCTCAGTTTTCGTACCCTGGTACTCGGGTGCAACATTCCAGACGCTTTACTAACACTCTCCCAACTTGGAGAGTCAGTTCCTTTTAACCTCTTGTTTGGACCAGTTTGCAATTTCTGTGGAAGATGAACAGGAATAGGGAGAACCAATGAGAGACTAGCTGAAGGTGTCTGGACGGGCAAATTTAACTCTCATTTCCCACCAGGAAGAGGAAATAACCAAAGGCTCAGCATGCCGTGCCGGAACCAGATTAGGGCCTGAAGCCATCCTGCGGTGTTGCGGCCAGCTCACAAGAAAGCGAGTTGAAGAAAGGAGCTCAGGGGCACTGTAATTCACAAAACTTCAGTGTTATAAATGACAGTTATCGTCCAAAAATATACTGAAGTAAGGCTGCCAAGAGGACTTGAAAGCGGGGCAGAATTGCAGGAAACCGATTTCAGGAGGTAGACTGGAATTGCATTGAAAGCATAGGAAAAGAGGCAGAACGTCCACAGTGATGCACTTGGCCAAAAAGGGCGTATGCGTTTTTTCCTGAATATATTCAGGAAAAAACGCATACGCACTTTTTGGCCAACCAAGCAAACTTGCAAAGGAAATCTGCACTACAATGAAGTCTCACTTCCCCCCGGTCAATAGGGCCATCTGAAAAAAGAATAAAATCCAGAAAGGCAGGACAGACCATGGAGAACTGGGAGCCTTGTTATGCTGATGGGCGGGATGTAAATTGCCAACAGACACTCGGGAGAAGTGTATGGTGTTTCCTGAAACATCTAAAAAACAAAGCAACAGAGCCTAGGGCACTTCCACTTATGGTCCTATAGCTTAGGGAAATTAAAATCAAAAAGACACAGCCACCCCAAAGTATGGAACGGCTCTGTTTACAAGAACCTCGTTTACAGTACAAGTTCAACATCGCAAAAAGTGAAAAATGGATAAAGAAGTTGTGGTATTTACTTACAAAGCAATATCACTCAGCAATGAAATCTATGTCAACAGGCCCTTAGCAGCACAAAGAGTGGATTCAGGTACGATGATTCTAACTGAAATAAGTCACACAGAAAAAGAAACATCATAAGATATCACTAATACACGGAATGTAAACTTGGCTACACAGGAACTGAACTCCAAAACAGAACAGGGTCTCAAATTTAGAAAACCAACTTATGTTTGCTTAAGAGAAAAGGTGAGTTGGGGTGCTGCATAAAACCAGAGATTGAAATGAGCACAGATAAAGTTCCTTAAGCCAAATATGGAATAGACAAGAGCTACTCCTTGCTCAATGAAATGGACTCAACACCCCATATTAAACGCCTAAGAATGTACCTGACTAGTAAGTATCTTAAAACCTATGGATTGCTATGTCTCCAAAAGAGAATCAAGCATGTGTACAGGGGCATAAACGCAGCAGTGATAGGATTGGAGAGGTTCGGTGAGCAAATGAAGACCCTTTGAAGTCATATTGCATGGTACCCATTCCACGGGTTTCAACTACCCAGGTTTAAGGTATTCTTCCTTCAGCTAAAACATGCATGTGGAACCCAGAGTATGATCAACCGTGTGAACGGGAGACGTGTTCAAATATGTCTCAGTTTTCGTACCCTGGTACTCGGGTGCAACATTCCAGACGCTTTACTAACACTCTCCCAACTTGGAGAGTCAGTCCCTTTAACCTCCTGTTTGGCCCAGTTTGCAATTTCTGCGGAAGATGAACAGGAATAGGGAGAACCAATGAGAGACTAGCTGGAGGTGTCTGGACGGGCAAATTTAACTCTCATTTCCCACCAGGAAGAGGAATTAAACAAAGGCTCAGCGTGCCGTGCCGGAACCAGATTAGGGCCTGAAGCCATCCTGCGGTGTTGCGGCAAGCTCACAAGAAAGCGAGTTGAAGAAAGGAGCTCAGGGGCACTGTAATTCACAAAACTGCAGAGTTATAAATGACAGCTATCGTCCAAAAATATACTGAAGTAAGGCTGCCAAGAGGACTTGAAAGCGGTGCAGAATTGCAGGAAACCGATTTCAGGAGGTAGACTGGAATTGCATTGAAAGCATAGGAAAAGAGGCAGAACGTCCACAATGATGCACTTGGCCAAAAAGGGCGTATGCGTTTTTTCCTGAATATATTCAGGAAAAAACGCATACGCCCTTTTTGGCCAACCAAGCAAACTTGCAAAGGAAATCTGCACTACAATGAAGTCTCACTTCCCCCCGGTCAAAAGGGCCATCTGAAAAAAGTGTAAAATCCAGAAAGGCAGGACAGGCCATGGAGAACTGGGAGCCTTGTTATGCTGATGGGCGGGATGTAAATTACCAACAGACACTCGGGAGAAGTGTATGGTGTTTCCTGAAACATCTAAAAAACAAAGGAACAGAGCCTAGGGCACTTCCACTTATGGTCCTATAGCTTAGGGAAATTAAAATCAAAAAGACACAGCCACCCCAAAGTTTGGGACGCCTCTGTTTACAAGAACCTCGTTTACCGTACAAGTTCAGTATCACAGAAAGTGAAAAATGGATAAAGAACTTGTGGTACTTACGTACAATGCAGTATCACTCAGCAATGAAATCTATGTCATCAGGCCCGTAGCAGCATAATGAGTGGATTCAGGTACGATGATTCTAACTGAAATAAGTCACACAGAAATAGAAACATCATAAGATATCACTAATACACGGAATGTAAACTTGGCTACACAGGAACTGAACTCCAAAACAGAACAGGGTCTCAAATTTAGAAAACCAACTTATGTTTGCTTAAGAGAAAAGGTGAGTTGGGGTGCTGCATAAAACCAGAGATTGAAATGAGCACAGATAAAGTTCCTTAAGCCAAATATGGAATAGACAAGAGCTACTCCTTGCTCAATGAAATGGACTCAACACCCCATATTAAACGCCTAAGAATGTACCTGACTAGTAAGTATCTTAAAACCTATGGATTGCTATGTCTCCAAAAGAGAATCAAGCATGTGTACAGGGGCATAAACGCAGCAGTGATAGGATTGGAGAGGTTCGGTGAGCAAATGAAGACCCTTTGAAGTCATATTGCATGGTACCCATTGCACGGGTCTCAACTCTCCAGGTTTAAGGTATTCTTCCTTCAGCTAAAACATGCATGTGGAACCCAGAGTATGATCAACCGTGTGAACGGGAGACGTGTTCAAATATGTCTCAGTTTTCGTACCCTGGTACTCGGGTGCAACATTCCAGACGCTTTACTAACACTCTCCCAACTTGGAGAGTCAGTTCCTTTTAACCTCTTGTTTGGACCAGTTTGCAATTTCTGTGGAAGATGAACAGGAATAGGGAGAACCAATGAGAGACTAGCTGAAGGTGTCTGGACGGGCAAATTTAACTCTCATTTCCCACCAGGAAGAGGAAATAACCAAAGGCTCAGCATGCCGTGCCGGAACCAGATTAGGGCCTGAAGCCATCCTGCGGTGTTGCGGCCAGCTCACAAGAAAGCGAGTTGAAGAAAGGAGCTCAGGGGCACTGTAATTCACAAAACTTCAGTGTTATAAATGACAGTTATCGTCCAAAAATATACTGAAGTAAGGCTGCCAAGAGGACTTGAAAGCGGGGCAGAATTGCAGGAAACCGATTTCAGGAGGTAGACTGGAATTGCATTGAAAGCATAGGAAAAGAGGCAGAACGTCCACAGTGATGCACTTGGCCAAAAAGGGCGTATGCGTTTTTTCCTGAATATATTCAGGAAAAAACGCATACGCACTTTTTGGCCAACCAAGCAAACTTGCAAAGGAAATCTGCACTACAATGAAGTCTCACTTCCCCCCGGTCAATAGGGCCATCTGAAAAAAGAATAAAATCCAGAAAGGCAGGACAGACCATGGAGAACTGGGAGCCTTGTTATGCTGATGGGCGGGATGTAAATTGCCAACAGACACTCGGGAGAAGTGTATGGTGTTTCCTGAAACATCTAAAAAACAAAGGAACAGAGCCTAGGGCACTTCCACTTATGGTCCTATAGCTTAGGGAAATTAAAATCAAAAAGACACAGCCACCCCAAAGTATGGAACGGCTCTGTTTACAAGAACCTCGTTTACAGTACAAGTTCAACATCGCAAAAAGTGAAAAATGGATAAAGAAGTTGTGGTATTTACTTACAAAGCAATATCACTCAGCAATGAAATCTATGTCAACAGGCCCTTAGCAGCACAAAGAGTGGATTCAGGTACGATGATTCTAACTGAAATAAGTCACACAGAAAAAGAAACATCATAAGATATCACTAATACACGGAATGTAAACTTGGCTACACAGGAACTGAATTACAGAACAGAACAGGGTGTCAAATTTAGAAAACCAACTTATGCTTGCTTAAGGGGAAAGGTGAGTTGGGGTGCTGCATAAAACCAGAGATTGAAATGAGCACAGATAAAGTTCCTTAAGCCAAATATGGAATAGACAAGAGCTACTCCTTGCTCAATGAAATGGACTCAACACCCCATATTAAACGCCTAAGAATGTACCTGACTAGTAAGTATCTTAAAACCTATGGATTGCTATGTCTCCAAAAGAGAATCAAGCATGTGTACAGGGGCATAAACGCAGCAGTGATAGGATTGGAGAGGTTCGGTGAGCAAATGAAGACCCTTTGAAGTCATATTGCATGGTACCCATTGCACGGGTTTCAACTACCCAGGTTTAAGGTATTCTTCCTTCAGCTAAAACATGCATGTGGAACCCAGAGTATGATCAACCGTGTGAACGGGAGACGTGTTCAAATATGTCTCAGTTTTCGTACCCTGGTACTCGGGTGCAACATTCCAGACGCTTTACTAACACTCTCCCAACTTGGAGAGTCAGTCCCTTTAACCTCCTGTTTGGCCCAGTTTGCAATTTCTGCGGAAGATGAACAGGAATAGGGAGAACCAATGAGAGACTAGCTGGAGGTGTCTGGACGGGCAAATTTAACTCTCATTTCCCACCAGGAAGAGGAATTAACCAAAGGCTCAGCGTGCCGTGCCGGAACCAGATTAGGGCCTGAAGCCATCCTGCGGTGTTGCGGCAAGCTCACAAGAAAGCGAGTTGAAGAAAGGAGCTCAGGGGCACTGTAATTCACAAAACTGCAGAGTTATAAATGACAGCTATCGTCCAAAAATATACTGAAGTAAGGCTGCCAAGAGGACTTGAAAGCGGGGCAGAATTGCAGGAAACCGATTTCAGGAGGTAGACTGGAATTGCATTGAAAGCATAGGAAAAGAGGCAGAACGTCCTCAATGATGCACTTGGCCAAAAAGGGCGTATGCGTTTTTTCCTGAATATATTCAGGAAAAAACGCATACGCCCTTTTTGGCCAACCAAGCAAACTTGCAAAGGAAATCTGCACTACAATGAAGTCTCACTTCCCCCCGGTCAAAAGGGCCATCTGAAAAAAGTGTAAAATCCAGAAAGGCAGGACAGGCCATGGAGAACTGGGAGCCTTGTTATGCTGATGGGCGGGATGTAAATTGCCAACAGACACTCGGGAGAAGTGTATGGTGTTTCCTGAAACATCTAAAAAACAAAGGAACAGAGCCTAGGGCACTTCCACTTATGGTCCTATAGCTTAGGGAAATTAAAATCAAAAAGACACAGCCACCCCAAAGTTTGGGACGCCTCTGTTTACAAGAACCTCGTTTACCGTACAAGTTCAGTATCACAGAAAGTGAAAAATGGATAAAGAACTTGTGGTACTTACGTACAATGCAGTATCACTCAGCAATGAAATCTATGTCATCAGGCCCGTAGCAGCATAATGAGTGGATTCAGGTACGATGATTCTAACTGAAATAAGTCACACAGAAAAAGAAACATCATAAGATATCACTAATACACGGAATGTAAACTTGGCTACACAGGAACTGAACTCCAAAACAGAACAGGGTCTCAAATTTAGAAAACCAACTTATGTTTGCTTAAGAGAAAAGGTGAGTTGGGGTGCTGCATAAAACCAGAGATTGAAATGAGCACAGATAAAGTTCCTTAAGCCAAATATGGAATAGACAAGAGCTACTCCTTGCTCAATGAAATGGACTCAACACCCCATATTAAACGCCTAAGAATGTACCTGACTAGTAAGTATCTTAAAACCTATGGATTGCTATGTCTCCAAAAGAGAATCAAGCATGTGTACAGGGGCATAAACGCAGCAGTGATAGGATTGGAGAGGTTCGGTGAGCAAATGAAGACCCTTTGAAGTCATATTGCATGGTACCCATTCCACGGGTCTCAACTCTCCAGGTTTAAGGTATTCTTCCTTCAGCTAAAACATGCATGTGGAACCCAGAGTATGATCAACCGTGTGAACGGGAGATGTGTTCAAATATGTCTCAGTTTTCGTACCCTGGTACTCGGGTGCAACATTCCAGACACTTTACTAACACTCTCCCAACTTGGAGAGTCAGTTCCTTTTAACCTCTTGTTTGGCCCAGTTTGCAATTTCTGTGGAAGATGAACAGGAATAGGGAGAACCAATGAGAGACTAGCTGAAGGTGTCTGGACGGGCAAATTTAACTCTCATTTCCCACCAGGAAGAGGAAATAACCAAAGGCTCAGCGTGCCGTGCCGGAACCAGATTAGGGCCTGAAGCCATCCTGCGGTGTTGCGGCCAGGTCACAAGAAAGCGAGTTGAAGAAAGGAGCTCAGGGGCACTGTAATTCACAAACCTGCAGAGTTATAAATGACAGCTATCGTCCAAAAATATACTGAAGTAAGGCTGCCAAGAGGAATGAAAGCGGGGCAGAATTGTAGGAAACCGATTTCAGGAGGTAGACTGGAATTGCATTGAAAGCATAGGAAAAGAGGCAGAACGTCCACAATGATGCACTTGGCCAAAAAGGGCGTATGCGTTTTTTCCTGAATATATTCAGGAAAAAACGCATACGCCCTTTTCGGCCAACCAAGCAAGCTTGCAAAGGAAATCTGCACTACAATGAAGTCTCACTTCCCCCCGGTCAAAAGGGCCATCTGAAAAAAGTGTAAAATCCAGAAAGGCAGGACAGGCCATGGAGAACTGGGAGCCTTGTTATGCTGATGGGCGGGATGTAAATTGCCAACAGACACTCGGGACAAGTGTATGGTGTTTCCTGAAACATCTAAAAAACAAAGCAACAGAGCCTAGGGCACTTCCACTTATGGTCCTATAGCTTAGGGAAATTAAAATCAAAAAGACACAGCCACCCCAAAGTTTGGGACGCCTCTGTTTACAAGAACCTCGTTAACCGTACAAGTTCAGTATCACAGAAAGTGAAAAATGGATAAAGAACCTGTGATACTTACGTACAATGCAGTATCACTCAGCAATGAAATCTATGTCATCAGGCCCGTAGCAGCATAATGAGTGGATTCAGGTACGATGATTCTAACTGAAATAAGTCACACAGAAAAAGAAACATCATAAGATATCACTAATACACGGAATGTAAACTTGGCTACACAGGAACTGAATTCCAAAACAGAACAGGGTCTCAAATTTAGAAAACCAACTTATGCTTGCTTAAGGGGAAAGGTGAGTTGGGGTGCTGCATAAAACCAGAGATTGAAATGAGCACAGATAAAGTTCCTTAAGCCAAATATGGAATAGACAAGAGCTACTCCTTGCTCAACGAAATGGACTCAACACCCCATATTAAACGCCTAAGAATGTACCTGACTAGTAATTATCTTAAAACCTATGGATTGCTATGTCTCCAAAAGAGAATCAAGCGTGTGTACAGGGGCATAAACGCAGCAGTGATAGGATTGGAGAGGTTCGGTGAGCAAATGAAGACCCTTTGAAGTCATATTGCATGGTACCCATTCCACGGGTTTCAACTACCCAGGTTTAAGGTATTCTTCCTTCAGCTAAAACATGCATGTGGAACCCAGAGTATGATCAACCGTGTGAACGGGAGACGTGTTCAAATATGTCTCAGTTTTCCTCCCCTGATACTCGGGTGAAACATTCCAGACGCTTTACTAACACTCTCCCCACTTGGACAGTCAGCGCCTTTAACCTCCTGTTTGGCCCAGTTTACAATTTCTGCGGAAGATGAACAGGAATAGTGAGAACCAATGACAGACTAGCTGGAGGTGTATGGACGGGCAAATTTAACTCTCATTTCCCACCAGGAAGAGGAAATAACCAAAGGCTCAGCATGCCGTGCCGGAACCAGATTAGGGCCTGAAGCCATCCTGCGGTGTTGCGGCCAGCTCACAAGAAAGCGAGTTGAAGAAAGGAGCTCAGGGGCACTGTAATTCACAAACCTGCAGAGTTATAAATGACAGCTATCGTCCAAAAATATACTGAAGTAAGGCTGCCAAGAGGATTTGAAAGCGCGGCAGCATTGCAGGAAACCGATTTCAGGAGGTAGACTGGAATTGCATTGAAAGCATAGGAAAAGAGGCAGAACGTCCACAATGATGCACTTGGCCAAAAAGGGCGTATGCGTTTTTTCCTGAATATATTCAGGAAAAAACGCATACGCCCTTTTTGGCCAACCAAGCAAGCTTGCAAAGGAAATCTGCACTACAATGAAGTCTCACTTCCCCCCGGTCAAAAGGGCCATCTGAAAAAAGTGTAAAATCCAGAAAGGCAGGACAGGCCATGGAGAACTGGGAGCCTTGTTATGCTGATGGGCGGGATGTAAATTGCCAACAGACACTCGGGACAAGTGTATGGTGTTTCCTGAAACATCTAAAAAACAAAGCAACAGAGCCTAGGGCACTTCCACTTATGGTCCTATAGCTTAGGGAAATTAAAATCAAAAAGACACAGCCACCCCAAAGTTTGGGACGCCTCTGTTTACAAGAACCTCGTTTACTGTAAAAGTTCAATATCACAGAAAGTGAAAAATGGATAAAGAACTTGTGGTACTCACGTACAATGCAGTATCACTCAGCAATGAAATCTATGTCATCAGGCCCGTAGCAGCATAATGAGTGGATTCAGGTACGATGATTCTAACTGAAATAAGTCACACAGAAAAAGAAACATCATAAGATATCACTAATACACGGAATTTAAACTTGGCTACACAGGAACTGAATTACAGAACAGAACAGGGTCTCAAATTTAGAAAACCAACTTATGCTTGCTTAAGGGGAAAGGTGAGTTGGGGTGCTGCATAAAACCAGAGATTGAAATGAGCACAGATAAAGTTCCTTAAGCCAAATATGGAATAGACAAGAGCTACTCCTTGCTCAACGAAATGGACTCAACAACCCATATTAAACACCTAAGAATGTACCTGACTAGTAAGTATCTTAAAACCTATGGATTGCTATGTCTCCAAAAGAGAATCAAGTGTGTGTACAGGGGCATAAACGCAGCAGTGATAGGATTGGAGAGGTTCGGTGAGCAAATGAAGACCCTTTGAAGTCATATTGCATGGTACCCATTCCACGGGTCTCAACTCTCCAGGTTTAAGGTATTCTTCCTTCAGCTAAAACATGCATGTGGAACCCAGAGTATGATCAACCGTGTGAACGGGAGACGTGTTCAAATATGTCTCACTTTTCCTCCCCTGGTACTCGGGTGCAACATTCCAGACGCTTTACTAACACTCTCCCCACTTGGAGAGTCAGCGCCTTTAACCTCCTGTTTGGCCCAGTTTGCAATTTCTGCGGAAGATGAACAGGAATAGCGAGAACCAATGAGAGACTAGCTGGAGGTGTCTGGACGGGCAAATTTAACTCTCATTTCCCACCAGGAAGAGGAAATAACCAAAGGCTCAGCGTGCCGTGCCGGAACCAGATTAGGGCCTGAAGCCATCCTGCGGTGTTGCGGCCAGCTCAAAAGAAAGCGAGATGAAGAAAGGAGCGGAGGGGCACTGTAATTCACAAACCTGCAGTTATAAATGACAGCTATCGTCCAAAAATATACTGAAGTAAGGCTGCCAAGAGGACTTGAAAGCGGTGCAGAATTGCAGGAAACCGATTTCAGGAGGTAGACTGGAATTGCATTGAAAGCATAGGAAAAGAGGCAGAACGTCCACAATGATGCACTTGGCTAAAAAGGGCGTATGCGTTTTTTCCTGAATATATTCAGGAAAAAACGCATACGCCCTTTTAGGCCAACCAAGCAAGCTTGCAAAGGAAATCTGCACTACAATGAAGTCTCACTTCCCCCCGGTCAAAAGGGCCATCTGAAAAAAGTGTAAAATCCAGAAAGGCAGGACAGGCCATGGAGAACTGGGAGCCTTGTTATGCTGATGGGCGGGATGTAAATTGCCAACAGACACTCGGGAGAAGTGTATGGTGTTTCCTGAAACATCTAAAAAACAAAGCAACAGAGCCTAGGGCACTTCCACTTATGGTCCTATAGCTTAGGGAAATTAAAATCAAAAAGACACAGCCACCCCAAAGTTTGGGACGCCTCTGTTTACAAGAATCTCGTTTACCGTACAAGTTCAACATCACAGAAAGTGAAAAATGGATAAAGAACTTGTGGTACTTACGTACAATGCAGTATCACTCAGCAATGAAATCTATGTCATCAGGCCCGTAGCAGCATAATGAGTGGATTCAGGTACGATGATTCTAACTGAAATAAGTCACACAGAAAAAGAAACATCATAAGATATCACTAATACACGGAATGTAAACTTGGCTACACAGGAACTGAATTCCAAAACAGAACAGGGTCTCAAATTTAGAAAACCAACTTATGCTTGCTTAAGGGGAAAGGTGAGTTGGGGTGCTGCATAAAACCAGAGATTGAAATGAGCACAGATAAAGTTCCTTAAGCTAAATATGGAATAGACAAGAGCTACTCCTTGCTCAACGAAATGGACTCAACACCCCATATTAAACGCCTAAGAATGTACCTGACTAGTAAGTATCTTAAAACCTATGGATTACTATGTCTCCAAAAGAGAATCAAGCGTGTGTACAGGGGCATAAACGCAGCAGTGATAGGATTGGAGAGGTTCGGTGAGCAAATGAAGACCCTTTGAAGTCATATTGCATGGTACCCATTCCACGGGTTTCAACTACCCAGGTTTAAGGTATTCTTCCTTCAGCTAAAACATGCATGTGGAACCCAGAGTATGATCAACCGTGTGAATGGGAGACGTGTTCAAATATGTCTCAGTTTTCCTCCCCTGATACTCGGGTGCAACATTCCAGACGCTTTACTAACACTCTCTCCACTTGGAGAGTCAACGCCTTTAACCTCCTGTTTGGCCCAGTTTGCAATTTCTGCGGAAGATGAACAGGAATAGTGAGAACCAATGAGAGACTAGCTGGAGGTGTATGGACGGGCAAATTTAACTCTCATTTCCCACCAGGAAGAGGAAATAACCAAAGGCTCAGCATGCCGTGCCGGAACCAGATTAGGGCCTGAAGCCATCCTGCGGTGTTGCGGCCAGCTCACAAGAAAGCGAGTTGAAGAAAGGAGCTCAGGGGCACTGTAATTCACAAATCTGCAGAGTTATAAATGACAGCTATCGTCCAAAAATATACTGACGTAAGGCTGCCAAGAGGACTTGAAAGCGGGGCAGAATTGCAGGAAACCAATTTCAGGAGGTAGACTGGAATTGCATTGAAAGCATAGGAAAAGAGGCAGAACGTCCACAATGATGCACTTGGCCAAAAAGGGCGTATGCGTTTTTTCCTGAATATATTCAGGAAAAAACGCATACGCCCTTTTTGGCCAACCAAGCAAGCTTGCAAAGGAAATCTGCACTACAATGAAGTCTCACTTCCCCCCGGTCAAAAGGGCCATCTGAAAAAAGTGTAAAATCCAGAAAGGCAGGACAGGCCATGGAGAACTGGGAGCCTTGTTATGCTGATGGGCGGGATGTAAATTGCCAACAGACACTCGGGAGAAGTGTATGGTGTTTCCTGAAACATCTAAAAAACAAAGCAACAGAGCCTAGGGCACTTCCACTTATGGTCCTATAGCTTAGGGAAATTAAAATCAAAAAGACACAGCCACCCCAAAGTTTGGGACGCCTCTGTTTACAAGAACCTCATTTACCGTACAAGTTCAGTATCACAGAAAGTGAAAAATGGATAAAGAACTTGTGGTACTTACGTATAATGCAGTATCACTCAGCAATGAAATCTATGTCATCAGGCCCGTAGCAGCATAATGAGTGGATTCAGGTACGATGATTCTAACTGAAATAAGTCACACAGAAAAAGAAACATCATAAGATATCACTAATACACGGAATGTAAACTTGGCTACACAGGAACTGAATTACAGAACAGAACAGGGTCTCAAATTTAGAAAACCAACATATGCTTGCTTAAGGGGAAAGGTGAGTTGGGGTGCTGCATAAAACCAGAGATTGAAATGAGCACAGATAAAGTTCCTTAAGCCAAATATGGAATAGACAAGAGCTACTCCTTGCTCAATGAAATGGACTCAACACCGCATATTAAACGCCAAAGAATGTACCTGACTAGTAAGTATCTTAAAACCTATGGATTGCTATGTCTCCAAAAGAGAATCAAGCGAGTGTACAGGGGCATAAACGCAGCAGTGATAGGATTGGAGAGGTTCGGTGAGCAAATGAAGACCCTTTGAAGTCATATTGCATGGTACCCATTCCACGGGTCTCAACTCTGCAGGTTTAAGGTATTCTTCCTTCAGGTAAAACATGCACGTGGAACCCAGAGTATGATCAACTGTGTGAACGGGAGACGTGTTCAAATATGTCTCAGTTTTCCTTCCCTGGTACTCGGGTGCAACATTCCAGACGCTTTACTAACACTCTCCCCACTTGGAGAGTCAACGCCTTTAACCTCCTGTTTGGCCCAGTTTGCAATTTCTGCGGAAGATGAACAGGAATAGGGAGAACCAATGAGAGACTAGCTGGAGGTGTCTGGACGGGCAAATTTAACTCTCATTGCCTACCAGGAAGAGGAAATAACCAAAGGCTCAGCGTGCCGTGCCGGAACCAGATTAGGGCCTGAAGCCATCCTGCGGTGTTGCGGCCAGCTCACAAGAAAGCGAGTTGAAGAAAGGAGCTCAGGGGAACTGTAATTCACAAACCTGCAGAGTTATAAATGACAGCTATCGTCCAAAAATATACTGAAGTAAGGCTGCCAAGAGGACTTGAAAGCGGGGCAGAATTGCAGGAAACCGATTTCAGGAGGTAGACTGGAATTGCATTGAAAGCATAGGAAAAGAGGCAGAACGTCCACAATGATGCACTTGGCCAAAAAGGGCGTATGCGTTTTTTCCTGAATATATTCAGGAAAAAACGCATACGCCCTTTTTGGCCAACCAAGCAAGCTTGCAAAGGAAATCTGCACTACAATGAAGTCTCACTTCCCCCCGGTCAAAAGGGCCATCTGAAAAAAGTGTAAAATCCAGAAAGGCAGGACAGGCCATGGAGAACTGGGAGCCTTGTTATGCTGATGGGCGGGATGTAAATTGCCAACAGACACTCGGGAGAAGTGTATGGTGTTTCCTGAAACATCTAAAAAACAAAGCAACAGAGCCTAGGGCACTTCCACTTATGGTCCTATAGCTTACGGAAATTAAAATCAAAAAGACACAGCCACCCCAAAGTTTGGGACGCCTCTGTTTACAAGAACCTCGTTTACCGTACAAGTTCAACATCACAGAAAGTGAAAAATGGATAAAGAACTTGTGGTACTTACGTACAATGCAGTATCAATCAGCAATGAAATCTATGTCATCAGCCTCGTAGCAGCATAATGAGTGGATTCAGGTACGATGATTCTAACTGAAATAAGTCACACAGAAAAAGAAACATCATAAGATATCACTAATACAGGGAATGTAAACTTGGCTACACAGGAACTGAATTACAGAACAGAACAGGGTCTCAAATTTAGAAAACCAACTTATGCTTGCTTAAGGGGAAAGGTGAGTTGGGGTGCTGCATAAAACCAGAGATTGAAATGAGCACAGATAAAGTTCCTTAAGCCAAATATGGAATAGACAAGAGCTACTCCTTGCTCAACGAAATGGACTCAACACCGCATATTAAACGCCTTAGAATGTACCTGAATAGGAAGTATCTTAAAACCTATGGAATGCTATGTCTCTGAAAGAGAATCAAGCATGTGTACAGGGGCATAAACGCAGCAGTGATAGGATTGGAGAGGTTCGGTGAGCAAATGAAGACCCTTTGAAGTCATATTGCATGGTACCCATTCCACAGGTTTCAACTCTCCAGGTTTAAGGTATTCTTCCTTCAGCTAAAACATGCATGTGGAACCTAGAGTATGATCAACCATGTGATCGGGAGACGTGTTCAAATATGTCTCAGTTTTCGTACCCTGGTTCTCGGGTGCAACATTCCAGACGCTTTACTAACACTCTCCTCAATTGGAGAGTCAGTCCCATTAACCTCCTGTTTGGCCCAGTTTGCAATTTCTGCGCAAGATGAACAGGAATAGTGAGAACCAATGAGAGACTAGCTGGAGGTGTCTGGACGGGCAAATTTAACTCTCATTTCCCACCAGGAAGAGGAATTAACCAAAGGCTCAGCGTGCCGTGCCGGAACCAGATTAGGGCCTGAAGCCATCCTGTGGTGTTGTGGCCAGGTCACAAGAAAGCGAGTTGAAGAAAGGAGCTCAGGAGCACTGTAATTCACAAACCTGCAGAGTTATAAATGACAGCTATCGTCCAAAAATATACTGAAGTAAGGCTGCCAAGAGGACTTGAAAGCGGGGCAGAATTGCAGGAAACCGATTTCAGGAGGTAGACTGGAATTGCATTGAAAGCATAGGAAAAGAGGCAGAACGTCCACAATGATGCACTTGGCCAAAAAGGGCATATGCGTTTTTTCCTGAATATATTCAGGAAAAAACGCATACGGCCTTTTTGGCCAACCAAGCAAGCTTGCAAAGGAAATCTGCACTACAATGAAGTCTCACTACCCCCCGGTCAAAAGGGCCATCTGAAAAAAGTGTAAAATCCAGAAAGGCAGGACAGGCCATGGAGAACTGGGAGCCTTGTTATGGTGATGGGCCGGATGTAAATGGCCAACAGACACTCGGGACAAGTGTATGGTGTTTCGTGAAACATCTAAAAAACAAAGCAACAGAGCCTAGGGCACTTCCACTTATGGTCCTATAGCTTAGGGAAATTAAAATCAAAAAGACACAGCCACCCCAAAGTTTGGGATGGCTCTGTTTACAAGAACCTCGTTTACAGTAGAAGTTCAACATCGCAGAAAGTGAAAAATGGATAAAGAAGTTGTGGTATTTACTTACAAAGCAATATCACTCAGCAATGAAATCTATGTCATCAGGCCCGTAGCAGCATAATGAGTGGATTCAGGTACGATGATTCTAACTGAAATAAGTCATACAGAAAAAGAAACATCATAAGATATCACTAATACACGGAATGTAAACTTGGCTACACAGGAACTGAATTCCAAAACAGAACAGGGTCTCAAATTTAGAAAACCAACTTATGCTTGCTTAAGGGGAAAGGTGAGTTGGGGTGCTGCATAAAACCAGAGATTGAAATGAGCACAGATAAAGTTCCTTAAGCCAAATATGGAATAGACAAGAGCTACTCCTTGCTCAACGAAATGGACTCAACACCCCATATTAAACGCCTAAGAATGTACCTGACTAGTAATTATCTTAAAACCTATGGATTGCTATGTCTCCAAAAGAGAATCAAGCGTGTGTACAGGGGCATAAACGCAGCAGTGATAGGATTGGAGAGGTTCGGTGAGCAAATGAAGACCCTTTGAAGTCATATTGCATGGTACCCATTCCACGGGTTTCAACTACCCAGGTTTAAGGTATTCTTCCTTCAGCTAAAACATGCATGTGGAACCCAGAGTATGATCAACCGTGTGAATGGGAGACGTGTTCAAATATGTCTCAGTTTTCCTCCCCTGATACTCGGGTGCAACATTCCAGACGCTTTACTAACACTCTCCCCACTTGGAGAGTCAACGCCTTTAACCTCCTGTTTGGCCCAGTTTGCAATTTCTGCGCAAGATGAACAGGAATAGGGAGAACCAATGAGAGACTAGCTGGAGGTGTCTGGACGGGCAAATTTAACTCTCATTTCCCACCAGGAAGAGGAATTAACCAAAGGCTCAGCGTGCTGGACCGGAACCAGATTAGGGCCTGAAGCAATCCTTCGGTGTTGCGGCCAGCTCACAATAAAGTGAGTTGAAGAAAGGAACTCAGGGGCACTGTAATTCACAAATCTGCAGAGTTATAAATGACAGCTATCGTCCAAAAATATACTGAAGTAAGGCTGCCAAGAGGACTTGAAAGCGGGGCAGAATTGCAGGAAACCGATTTCAGGAGGTAGACTGGAATTGCATTGAAAGCATAGGAAAAGAGGCAGAACGTCCACAATGATGCACTTGGCCAAAAAGTGCGTATGCGTTCTTCCCTGAATATATTCAGGAAAAAACGCATACGCCCTTTTTGGCCAACCTAGCAACCTTGCAAAGGAAATCTGCACTACAATGAAGTCTCACTTCCCCCCGGTCAAAAGGGCCATCTGAAAAAAGTGTAAAATCCAGAAAGGCAGGACAGGCCATGGAGAACTGGGAGCCTTGTTATGCTGATGGGCGGGATGTAAATTGCCAACAGACACTCGGGAGAAGTGTATGGTGTTTCGTGAAACATCTAAAAAACAAAGCAACAGAGCCTAGGGCACTTCCACTTATGGTCCTATAGCTTAGGGAAATTAAAATCAAAAAGACACAGCCACCCCAAAGTTTGGGATGGCTCTGTTTACAAGAACCTCGTTTACAGTACAAGTTCAACATCGCAGAAAGTGAAAAATGGATAAAGAACTTGTGGTATTTACTTACAAAGCAATATCACTCAGCAATAAAATCTATGTCATCAGGCCCATAGCAGCATAATGAGTGGATTCAGGTACGATGATTCTAACTGAAATAAGTCATACAGAAAAAGAAACATCATAAGATATCACTAATACACGGAATGTAAACTTGGCTACACAGGAACTGAATTCCAAAACAGAACAGGGTCTCAAATTTAGAAAACCAACTTATGCTTGCTTAAGGGGAAAGGTGAGTTGGGGTGCTGCATAAAACCAGAGATTGAAATGAGCACAGATAAAGTTCCTTAAGCCAAATATGGAATAGACAAGAGCTACTCCTTGCTCAACGTAATGGACTCAACACCCCATATTAAACGCCTAAGAATGTACCTGACTAGTAAGTATCTTAAAACCTATGGATTGCTATGTCTCCGAAAGAGAATCAAGCATGTGTACAGGGGCATAAACGCAGCAGTGATAGGATTGGAGAGGTTCGGTGAGCAAATGAAGACCCTTTGAAGTCATATTGCATGGTACCCATTCCACGGGTTTCAACTACCCAGGTTTAAGGTATTCTTCCTTCAGCTAAAACATGCATGTGGAACCCAGAGTATGATCAACCGTGTGAACGGGAGACGTGTTCAAATATGTCTCAGTTTTCCTCCCCTGGTACTCGGGTGCAACATTCCAGACGCTTTACTAACACTCTCCCCACTTGGAGAGTCAGCGCCTTTAACCTCCTGTTTGGCCCAGTTTGCAATTTCTGCGGAAGATGAACAGGAATAGCGAGAACCAATGAGAGACTAGCTGGAGGTGTCTGGACGGGCAAATTTAACTCTCATTTCCCACCAGGAAGAGGAATTAACCAAAGGCTCAGCGTGCGGTGCCGGAACCAGATTAGGGCCTGAAGCCATCCTGCGGTGTTGCGGACAGGTCACAAGAAAGCGAGTTGAAGAAAGGAGCTCAGGGGCACTGTAATTCACAAACCTGCAGAGTTATAAATGACAGCTATCGTCCAAAAATATACTGAAGTAAGGCTGCCAAGAGGACTTGAAAGCGGGGCAGAATTGCAGGAAACCGATTTCAGGAGGTAGACTGGAATTGCATTGAAAGCATAGGAAAAGAGGCAGAACGTCCACAATGATGCACTTGGCCAAAAAGTGCGTATGCGTTTTTCCCTGAATATATTCAGGAAAAAACGCATACGGCCTTTTTGGCCAACCAAGCAAGCTTGCAAAGGAAATCTGCACTACAATGAAGTCTCACTTCCCCCCGGTCAAAAGGGCCATCTGAAAAAAGTGTAAAATCCAGAAAGGCAGGACAGGCCATGGAGAACTGGGAGCCTTGTTATGGTGATGGGCCGGATGTAAATGGCCAACAGACACTCGGGACAAGTGTATGGTGTTTCCTGAAACATCTAAAAAACAAAGCAACAGAGCCTAGGGCACTTCCACTTATGGTCCTATAACTTAGGGAAATTAAAATCAAAAAGACACAGCCACCCCAAAGTTTGGAACGGCTCTGTTTACAAGAACCTCGTTTACAGTACAAGTTCAACATCGCAGAAAGTGAAAAATGGATAAAGAAGTTGTGGTATTTACTTACAAAGCAATATCACTCAGCAATGAAATCTATGTCATCACGCCCTTAGCAGCACAATGAGTGGATTCAGGTTCGATGATTCTAACTGAAATAAGTCACACAGAAAAAGAAACATCATAAAATATCAGTAATACACGGAATGTAAACTTGGCTACACAGGAACTGAATTACAGAACAGAACAGGGTCTCAAATTTAGAAAACCAACTTATGCTTGCTTAAGGGTAAAGGTGAGTTGGGGTGCTGCATAAAACCAGAGATTGAAATGAGCACAGCTAAAGTTCCTTAAGCCAAATATGGAATAGACAAGAGCTACTCCTTGCTCAACGAAATGGACTCAACACCGCATATTAAACGCCTAAGAATGTACCTGACTAGTAAGTATCTTAAAACCTATGGATTGCTATGTCTCCGAAAGAGAATCAAGCATGTGTACAGGGGCATAAACGCAGCAGTGATAGGATTGGAGAGGTTCGGTGAGCAAATGAAGACCCTTTGAAGTCATATTGCATGGTACCCATTCCACGGGTTTCAACTACCCAGGTTTAAGGTATTCTTCCTTCAGCTAAAACATGCATGTGGAACCCAGAGTATGATCAACCGTGTGAACGGGAGACGTGTTCAAATATGTCTCAGTTTTCCTCCCCTGGTACTCGGGTGCAACATTCCAGACGCTTTACTAACACTCTCCCCACTTGGAGAGTCAGCGCCTTTAACCTCCTGTTTGGCCCAGTTTGCAATTTCTGCGGAAGATGAACAGGAATAGCGAAAACCAATGAGAGAATAGCTGGAGGTGTCTGGACGGGCAAATTTAACTCTCATTTCCCACCAGGAAGAGGAATTAACCAAAGGCTCAGCGTGCGGTGCCGGAACCAGATTAGGGCCTGAAGCCATCCTGCGGTGTTGCGGACAGGTCACAAGAAAGCGAGTTGAAGAAAGGAGCTCAGGGGCACTGTAATTCACAAACCTGCAGAGTTATAAATGACAGCTATCGTCCAAAAATATACTGAAGTAAGGCTGCCAAGAGGACTTGAAAGCGGGGCAGAATTGCAGGAAACCGATTTCAGGAGGTAGACTGGAATTGCATTGAAAGCATAGGAAAAGAGGCAGAACGTCCACAATGATGCACTTGGCCAAAAAGTGCGTATGCGTTTTTCCCTGAATATATTCAGGAAAAAACGCATACGCCCTTTTTGGCCAACCAAGCAAGCTTGCAAAGGAAATCTGCACTACAATGAAGTCTCACTTCCCCCCGGTCAAAAGGGCCATCTGAAAAAAGTGTAAAATCCAGAAAGGCAGGACAGGCCATGGAGAACTGGGAGCCTTGTTATGCTGATGGGCGGGATGTAAATTGCCAACAGACACTCGGGAGAAGTGTATGGTGTTTCGTGAAACATCTAAAAAACAAAGCAACAGAGCCTAGGGCACTTCCACTTATGGTCCTATAGCTTAGGGAAATTAAAATCAAAAAGACACAGCCACCCCAAAGTTTGGGATGGCTCTGTTTACAAGAACCTCGTTTACAGTAGAAGTTCAACATCGCAGAAAGTGAAAAATGGATAAAGAAGTTGTGGTATTTACTTACAAAGCAATATCACTCAGCAATGAAATCTATGTCATCAGGCCCGTAGCAGCATAATGAGTGGATTCAGGTACGATGATTCTAACTGAAATAAGTCACACAGAAAAAGAAACATCATAAGATATCACTAATACACGGAATGTAAACTTGGCTACAGAGGAACTGAATTACAGAACAGAACAGGGTCTCAAATTTAGAAAACCAACATATGCTTGCTTAAGGGGAAAGGTGAGTTGGGGTGCTGCATAAAACCAGAGATTGAAATGAGCACAGATAAAGTTCCTTAAGCCAAATATGGAATAGACAAGAGCTACTCCTTGCTCAACGAAATGGACTCAACACCCCATATTAAACGCCTAAGAATGTACCTGACTAGTAAGTATCTTAAAACCTATGGATTGCTATGTCTCCAAAAGAGAATCAAGCGTGTGTACAGGGGCATAAACACAGCAGTGATAGGATTGGAGAGGTTCGGTGAGCAAATGAAGACCCTTTGAAGTCATATTGCATGGTACCCATTCCACGGGTCTCAACTCTGCAGGTTTAAGGTATTCTTTCAGGTAAAACATGCATGTGGAACCCAGAGTATGATCAACTGTGTGAACGGGAGACGTGTTCAAATATGTCTCAGTTTTCCTTCCCTGGTACTCGGGTGCAACATTCCAGACGCTTTACTATCACTCTCCCCACTTGGAGAGTCAACGCCTTTAACCTCCTGTTTGGCCCAGTTTGCAATTTCTGCGGAAGATGAACAGGAATAGGGAGAACCAATGAGAGACTAGCTGGAGGTGTCTGGACTGGCAAATTTAACTCTCATTGCCCACCAGGAAGAGGAATTAACCAAAGGCTCAGCGTGCCGTGCCGGAACCAGATTAGGGCCTGAAGCCATCCTGCGGTGTTGCGGCCAGCTCACAAGAAAGCGAGTTGAAGAAAGGAGCTCAGGGGAACTGTAATTCACAAACCTGCAGAGTTATAAATGACAGCTATCGTCCAAAAATATACTGAAGTAAGGCTGCCAAGAGGACTTGAAAGCGGGGCAGAATTGCAGGAAACCGATTTCAGGAGGTAGACTGGAATTGCATTGAAAGCATAGGAAAAGAGGCAGAACGTCCACAATGATGCACTTGGCCAAAAAGGGCGTATGCGTTTTTTCCTGAATATATTCAGGAAAAAACGCATACGCCCTTTTTGGCCAACCAAGCAAGCTTGCAAAGGAAATCTGCACTACAATGAAGTCTCACTTCCCCCCGGTCAAAAGGGCCATCTGAAAAAAGTGTAAAATCCAGAAAGGCAGGACAGGCCATGGAGAACTGGGAGCCTTGTTATGCTGATGGGCGGGATGTAAATTGCCAAAAGACACTCGGGAGAAGTGTATGGTGTTTCCTGAAACATCTAAAAAACAAAGCAACAGAGCCTAGGGCACTTCCACTTATGGTCCTATAGCTTACGGAAATTAAAATCAAAAAGACACAGCCACCCCAAAGTTTGGGACGCCTCTGTTTACAAGAACCTCGTTTACCGTACAAGTTCAACATCACAGAAAGTGAAAAATGGATAAAGAACTTGTGGTACTTACGTACAATGCAGTATCAATCAGCAATGAAATCTATGTCATCAGCCTCGTAGCAGCATAATGAGTGGATTCAGGTACGATGATTCTAACTGAAATAAGTCACACAGAAAAAGAAACATCATAAGATATCACTAATACAGGGAATGTAAACTTGGCTACACAGAAACTGAATTCCAAAACAAAACAGGGTCTCAAATTTAGAAAACCAACTTATGCTTGCTAAAGGGGAAAGGTGAGTTGGGGTGCTGCATAAAACCAGAGATTGAAATGAGCACAGATAAAGTTCCTTAAGCCAAATATGGAATAGACAAGAGCTACTCCTTGCTCAACGAAATGGACTCAACACCGCATATTAAACGCCTAAGAATGTACCTGAATAGTAAGTATCTTAAAACCTATGGAATGCTATGTCTCTGAAAGAGAATCAAGCATGTGTACAGGGGCATAAACGCAGCAGTGATAGGATTGGAGAGGTTCGGTGAGCAAATGAAGACCCTTTGAAGTCATATTGCATGGTACCCATTCCACGGGTTTCAACTACCCAGGTTTAAGGTATTCTTCCTTCAGCTAAAACATGCATGTGGAACCTAGAGTATGATCAACCATGTGATCGGGAGACGTGTTCAAATATGTCTCAGTTTTCGTACCCTGGTTCTCGGGTGCAACATTCCAGACGCTTTACTAACACTCTCCTCAATTGGAGAGTCAGTCCCTTTAACCTCCTGTTTGGCCCAGTTTGCAATTTCTGCGCAAGATGAACAGGAATAGCGAGAACAAATGAGAGACTAGCTGGAGGTGTCTGGACGGGCAAATTTAACTCTCATTTCCCACCAGGAAGAGGAATTAACCAAAGGCTCAGCGTGCCGTGCCGGAACCAGATTAGGGCCTGAAACCATCCTGTGGTGTTGTGGCCAGGTCACAAGAAAGCGAGTTGAAGAAAGGAGCTCAGGAGCACTGTAATTCACAAACCTGCAGAGTTATAAATGACAGCTATCGTCCAAAAATATACTGAAGTAAGGCTGCCAAGAGGACTTGAAAGCGGGGCAGAATTGCAGGAAACCGATTTCAGGAGGTAGACTGGAATTGCATTGAAAGCATAGGAAAAGAGGCAGAACGTCCACAATGATGCACTTGGCCAAAAAGGGCATATGCGTTTTTTCCTGAATATATTCAGGAAAAAACGCATACGGCCTTTTTGGCCAACCAAGCAAGCTTGCAAAGGAAATCTGCACTACAATGAAGTCTCACTTCCCCCCGGTCAAAAGGGCCATCTGAAAAAAGTGTAAAATCCAGAAAGGCAGGACAGGCCATGGAGAACTGGGAGCCTTGTTATGGTGATGGGCCGGATGTAAATGGCCAACAGACACTCGGGACAAGTGTATGGTGTTTCCTGAAACATCTAAAAAACAAAGCAACAGAGCCTAGGGCACTTCCACTTATGGTCCTATAACTTAGGGAAATTAAAATCAAAAAGACACAGCCACCCCAAAGTTTGGAACAGCTCTGTTTACAAGAACCTCGTTTACAGTACAAGTTCAACATCGCAGAAAGTGAAAAATGGATAAAGAAGTTGTGGTATTTACTTACAAAGCAATATCACTCAGCAATGAAATCTATGTCATCACGCCCTTAGCAGCACAATGAGTGGATTCAGGTTCGATGATTCTAACTGAAATAAGTCACACAGAAAAAGAAACATCATAAAATATCAGTAATACACGGAATGTAAACTTGGCTACACAGGAACTGAATTACAGAACAGAACAGGGTCTCAAATTTAGAAAACCAACTTATGCTTGCTTAAGGGGAAAGGTGAGTTGGGGTGCTGCATAAAACCAGAGATTGAAATGAGCACAGCTAAAGTTCCTTAAGCCAAATATGGAATAGACAAGAGCTACTCCTTGCTCAACGAAATGGACTCAACACCGCATATTAAACGCCTAAGAATGTACCTGACTAGTAAGTATCTTAAAACCTATGGATTGCTATGTCTCCGAAAGAGAATCAAGCATGTGTACAGGGGCATAAACGCAGCAGTGATAGGATTGGAGAGGTTCGGTGAGCAAATGAAGACCCTTTGAAGTCATATTGCATGGTACCCATTCCACGGGTTTCAACTACCCAGGTTTAAGGTATTCTTCCTTCAGCTAAAACATGCATGTGGAACCCAGAGTATGATCAACCGTGTGAACGGGAGACGTGTTCAAATATGTCTCAGTTTTCCACCCCTGGTACTCGGGTGCAACATTCCAGACGCTTTACTAACACTCTCCCCACTTGGAGAGTCAGCGCCTTTAACCTCCTGTTTGGCCCAGTTTGCAATTTCTGCGGAAGATGAACAGGAATAGCGAAAACCAATGAGAGAATAGCTGGAGGTGTCTGGACGGGCAAATTTAACTCTCATTTCCCACCAGGAAGAGGAATTAACCAAAGGCTCAGCGTGCGGTGCCGGAACCAGATTAGGGCCTGAAGCCATCCTGCGGTGTTGCGGACAGGTCACAAGAAAGCGAGTTGAAGAAAGGAGCTCAGGGGCACTATAATTCACAAACCTGCAGAGTTATAAATGACAGCTATCGTCCAAAAATATACTGAAGTAAGGCTGCCAAGAGGACTTGAAAGCGGGGCAGAATTGCAGGAAACCGATTTCAGGAGGTAGACTGGAATTGCATTGAAAGCATAGGAAAAGAGGCAGAACGTCCACAATGATGCACTTGGCCAAAAAGTGCGTATGCGTTTTTCCCTGAATATATTCAGGAAAAAACGCATACGGCCTTTTTGGCCAACCAAGCAAGCTTGCAAAGGAAATCTGCACTACAATGAAGTCTCACTTCCCCCCGGTCAAAAGGGCCATCTGAAAAAAGTGTAAAATCCAGAAAGGCAGGACAGGCCATGGAGAACTGGGAGCCTTGTTATGGTGATGGGCCGGATGTAAATGGCCAACAGACACTCGGGACAAGTGTATGGTGTTTCCTGAAACATCTAAAAAACAAAGCAACAGAGCCTAGGGCACTTCCACTTATGGTCCTATAACTTAGGGAAATTAAAATCAAAAAGACACAGCCACCCCAAAGTTTGGAACGGCTCTGTTTACAAGAACCTCGTTTACAGTACAAGTTCAACATCGCAGAAAGTGAAAAATGGATAAAGAAGTTGTGGTATTTACTTACAAAGCAATATCACTCAGCAATGAAATCTATGTCATCACGCCCTTAGCAGGACAATGAGTGGATTCAGGTTCGATGATTCTAACTGAAATAAGTCACACAGAAAAAGAAACATCATAAAATATCAGTAATACACGGAATGTAAACTTGGCTACACAGGAACTGAATTACAGAACAGAACAGGGTCTCAAATTTAGAAAACCAACTTATGCTTGCTTAAGGGTAAAGGTGAGTTGGGGTGCTGCATAAAACCAGAGATTGAAATGAGCACAGCTAAAGTTCCTTAAGCCAAATATGGAATAGACAAGAGCTACTCCTTGTTCAACGAAATGGACTCAACACCGCATATTAAACGCCTAAGAATGTACCTGACTAGTAAGTATCTTAAAACCTATGGATTGCTATGTCTCCGAAAGAGAATCAAGCATGTGTACAGGGGCATAAACGCAGCAGTGATAGGATTGGAGAGGTTCGGTGAGCAAATGAAGACCCTTTGAAGTCATATTGCATGGTACCCATTCCACGGGTTTCAACTACCCAGGTTTAAGGTATTCTTCCTTCAGCTAAAACATGCATGTGGAACCCAGAGTATGATCAACCGTGTGAACGGGAGACGTGTTCAAATATGTCTCAGTTTTCCTCCCCTGGTACTCGGGTGCAACATTCCAGACGCTTTACTAACACTCTCCCCACTTGGAGAGTCAGCACCTTTAACCTCCTGTTTGGCCCAGTTTGCAATTTCTGCGGAAGATGAACAGGAATAGCGAAAACCAATGAGAGAATAGCTGGAGGTGTCTGGACGGGCAAATTTAACTCTCATTTCCCACCAGGAAGAGGAATTAACCAAAGGCTCAGCGTGCGGTGCCGGAACCAGATTAGGGCCTGAAGCCATCCTGCGGTGTTGCGGACAGGTCACAAGAAAGCGAGTTGAAGAAAGGAGCTCAGGGGCACTGTAATTCACAAACCTGCAGAGTTATAAATGACAGCTATCGTCCAAAAATATACTGAAGTAAGGCTGCCAAGAGGACTTGAAAGCGGGGCAGAATTGCAGGAAACCGATTTCAGGAGGTAGACTGGAATTGCATTGAAAGCATAGGAAAAGAGGCAGAACGTCCACAATGATGCACTTGGCCAAAAAGTGCGTATGCGTTTTTCCCTGAATATATTCAGGAAAAAACGCATACGCCCTTTTTGGCCAACCAAGCAAGCTTGCAAAGGAAATCTGCACTACAATGAAGTCTCACTTCCCCCCGGTCAAAAGGGCCATCTGAAAAAAGTGTAAAATCCAGAAAGGCAGGACAGGCCATGGAGAACTGGGAGCCTTGTTATGCTGATGGGCGGGATGTAAATTGCCAACAGACACTCGGGAGAAGTGTATGGTGTTTCGTGAAACATCTAAAAAACAAAGCAACAGAGCCTAGGGCACTTCCACTTATGGTCCTATAGCTTAGGGAAATTAAAATCAAAAAGACACAGCCACCCCAAAGTTTGGGACGCCTCTGTTTACAAGAACCTCGTTTACCGTACAAGTTCAACATCACAGAAAGTGAAAAATGGATAAAGAACTTGTGGTACTTACGTACAATGCAGTATCAATCAGCAATGAAATCTATGTCATCAGCCTCGTAGCAGCATAATGAGTGGATTCAGGTACGATGATTCTAACTGAAATAAGTCACACAGAAAAAGAAACATCATAAGATATCACTAATACACGGAATGTAAACTTGGCTACACAGGAACTGAATTCCAAAACAAAACAGGGTCTCAAATTTAGAAAACCAACTTATGCTTGCTTAAGGGGAAAGGTGAGTTGGGGTGCTGCATAAAACCAGAGATTGAAATGAGCACAGATAAAGTTCCTTAAGCCAAATATGGAATAGACAAGAGCTACTCCTTGCTCAACGAAATGGACTCAACACCGCATATTAAACGCCTAAGAATGTACCTGACTAGTAAGTATCTTAAAACCTATGGATTGCTATGTCTCCGAAAGAGAATCAAGCATGTGTACAGGGGCATAAACGCAGCAGTGATAGGATTGGAGAGGTTCGGTGAGCAAATGAAGACCCTTTGAAGTCATATTGCATGGTACCCATTCCACGGGTTTCAACTACCCAGGTTTAAGGTATTCTTCCTTCAGCTAAAACATGCATGTGGAACCCAGAGTATGATCAACCGTGTGAACGGGAGACGTGTTCAAATATGTCTCAGTTTTCCTTCCCTGGTACTCGGGTGCAACATTCCAGACGCTTTACTAACACTCTCCCCACTTGGAGAGTCAGCGCCTTTAACCTCCTGTTTGGCCCAGTTTGCAATTTCTGCGGAAGATGAACAGGAATAGCGAGAACCAATGAGAGACTAGCTGGAGGTGTCTGGACGGGCAAATTTAACTCTCATTTCCCACCAGGAAGAGGAATTAACCAAAGGCTCAGCGTGCGGTGCCAGAACCAGATTAGGGCCTGAAGCCATCCTGCGGTGTTGCGGACAGGTCACAAGAAAGCGAGTTGAAGAAAGGAGCTCAGGGGCACTGTAATTCACAAACCTGCAGAGTTATAAATGACAGCTATCGTCCAAAAATATACTGAAGTAAGGCTGCCAAGAGGACTTGAAAGCGGGGCAGAATTGCAGGAAACCGATTTCAGGAGGTAGACTGGAATTGCATTGAAAGCATAGGAAAAGAGGCAGAACGTCCACAATGATGCACTTGGCCAAAAAGTGCGTATGCGTTTTTCCCTGAATATATTCAGGAAAAAACGCATACGCCCTTTTTGGCCAACCAAGCAAGCTTGAAAAGGAAATCTGCACTACAATGAAGTCTCACTTCCCCCCGGTCAAAAGGGCCATCTGAAAAAAGTGTAAAATCCAGAAAGGCAGGACAGGCCATGGAGAACTGGGAGCCTTGTTATGCTGATGGGCGGGATGTAAATTGCCAACAGACACTCGGGAGAAGTGTATGGTGTTTCGTGAAACATCTAAAAAACAAAGCAACAGAGCCTAGGGCACTTCCACTTATGGTCCTATAGCTTAGGGAAATTAAAATCAAAAAGACACAGCCACCCCAAAGTTTGGGATGGCTCTGTTTACAAGAACCTCGTTTACAGTAGAAGTTCAACATCGCAGAAAGTGAAAAATGGATAAAGAAGTTGTGGTATTTACTTACAAAGCAATATCACTCAGCAATGAAATCTATGTCATCAGGCCCGTAGCAGCATAATGAGTGGATTCAGGTACGATGATTCTAACTGAAATAAGTCATACAGAAAAAGAAACATCATAAGATATCACTAATACACGGAATGTAAACTTGGCTACACAGGAACTGAATTCCAAAACAGAACAGGGTCTCAAATTTAGAAAACCAACTTATGCTTGCTTAAGGGGAAAGGTGAGTTGGGGTGCTGCATAAAACCAGAGATTGAAATGAGCACAGATAAAGTTCCTTAAGCCAAATATGGAATAGACAAGAGCTACTCCTTGCTCAACGAAATGGACTCAACACCGCATATTAAACGCCTAAGAATGTACCTGACTAGTAATTATCTTAAAACCTATGGATTGCTATGTCTCCAAAAGAGAATCAAGCGTGTGTACAGGGGCATAAACGCAGCAGTGATAGGATTGGAGAGGTTCGGTGAGCAAATGAAGACCCTTTGAAGTCATATTGCATGGTACCCATTCCACGGGTTTCAACTACCCAGGTTTAAGGTATTCTTCCTTCAGCTAAAACATGCATGTGGAACCCAGAGTATGATCAACCGTGTGAATGGGAGACGTGTTCAAATATGTCTCAGTTTTCCTCCCCTGATACTCGGGTGCAACATTCCAGACGCTTTACTAACACTCTCCCCACTTGGAGAGTCAACGCCTTTAACCTCCTGTTTGGCCCAGTTTGCAATTTCTGCGGAAGATGAACAGGAATAGGGAGAACCAATGAGAGACTAGCTGGAGGTGTCTGGACGGGCAAATTTAACTCTCATTTCCCACCAGGAAGAGGAATTAACCAAAGGCTCAGCGTGCCGGACCGGAACCAGATTAGGGCCTGAAGCAATCCTTCGGTGTTGCGGCCAGCTCACAATAAAGTGAGTTGAAGAAAGGAACTCAGGGGCACTGTAATTCACAAATCTGCAGAGTTATAAATGACAGCTATCGTCCAAAAATATACTGAAGTAAGGCTGCCAAGAGGACTTGAAAGCGGGGCAGAATTGCAGGAAACCGATTTCAGGAGGTAGACTGGAATTGCATTGAAAGCATAGGAAAAGAGGCAGAACGTCCACAATGATGCACTTGGCCAAAAAGGGCGTATGCGTTTTTTCCTGAATATATTCAGGAAAAAACGCATACGCCCTTTTTGGCCAACCAAGCAAGCTTGCAAAGGAAATCTGCACTACAATGAAGTCTCACTTCCCCCCGGTCTAAAGGGCCATCTGAAAAAAGTGTAAAATCCAGAAAGGCAGGACAGGCCATGGAGAACTGGGAGCCTTGTTATGCTGATGGGCGGGATGTAAATTGCCAACAGACACTCCGGAGAAGTGTATGGTGTTTCCTGAAACATCTAAAAAACAAAGCAACAGAGCCTAGGGCACTTCCACTTATGGTCCTATAGCTTAGGGAAATTAAAATCAAAAAGACACAGCCACCCCAAAGTTTGGGACGCCTCTGTTTACAAGAATCTCGTTTACCGTACAAGTTCAGTATCACAGAAAGTGAAAAATGGATAAAGAACTTGTGGTACTTACGTACAATGCAGTATCACTCAGCAATGAAATCTATGTCATCAGGCCCGTAGCAGCATAATGAGTGGATTCAGGTACGATGATTCTAACTGAAATAAGTCACACAGAAAAATAAACATCATAAGATATCACTAATACACGGAATGTAAACTTGGCTACAGAGGAACTGAATTACAGAACAGAACAGGGTCTCAAATTTAGAAAACCAACATATGCTTGCTTAAGGGGAAAGGTGAGTTGGGGTGCTGCATAAAACCAGAGATTGAAATGAGCACAGATAAAGTTCCTTAAGCCAAATATGGAATAGACAAGAGCTACTCCTTGCTCAACGAAATGGACTCAACACCCCATATTAAACGCCTAAGAATGTACCTGACTAGTAAGTATCTTAAAACCTATGGATTGCTATGTCTCCAAAAGAGAATCAAGCGTGTGTACAGGGGCATAAACACAGCAGTGATAGGATTGGAGAGGTTCGGTGAGCAAATGAAGACCCTTTGAAGTCATATTGCATGGTACCCATTCCACGGGTCTCAACTCTGCAGGTTTAAGGTATTCTTTCAGGTAAAACATGCATGTGGAACCCAGAGTATGATCAACTGTGTGAACGGGAGACGTGTTCAAATATGTCTCAGTTTTCCTTCCCTGGTACTCGGGTGCAACATTCCAGACGCTTTACTAACACTCTCCCCACTTGGAGAGTCAACGCCTTTAACCTCCTGTTTGGCCCAGTTTGCAATTTCTGCGGAAGATGAACAGGAATAGGGAGAACCAATGAGAGACTAGCTGGAGGTGTCTGGACTGGCAAATTTAACTCTCATTGCCCACCAGGAAGAGGAAATAACCAAAGGCTCAGCGTGCCGTGCCGGAACCAGATTAGGGCCTGAAGCCATCCTGCGGTGTTGCGGCCAGCTCACAAGAAAGCGAGTTGAAGAAAGGAGCTCAGGGGAACTGTAATTCACAAACCTGCAGAGTTATAAATGACAGCTATCGTCCAAAAATATACTGAAGTAAGGCTGCCAAGAGGACTTGAAAGCGGGGCAGAATTGCAGGAAACCGATTTCAGGAGGTAGACTGGAATTGCATTGAAAGCATAGGAAAAGAGGCAGAACGTCCACAATGATGCACTTGGCCAAAAAGGGCGTATGCGTTTTTTCCTGAATATATTCAGGAAAAAACGCATACGCCCTTTTTGGCCAACCAAGCAAGCTTGCAAAGGAAATCTGCACTACAATGAAGTCTCACTTCCCCCCGGTCAAAAGGGCCATCTGAAAAAAGTGTAAAATCCAGAAAGGCAGGACAGGCCATGGAGAACTGGGAGCCTTGTTATGCTGATGGGCGGGATGTAAATTGCCAAAAGACACTTGGGAGAAGTGTATGGTGTTTCCTGAAACATCTAAAAAACAAAGCAACAGAGCCTAGGGCACTTCCACTTATGGTCCTATAGCTTACGGAAATTAAAATCAAAAAGACACAGCCACCCCAAAGTTTGGGACGCCTCTGTTTACAAGAACCTCGTTTACCGTACAAGTTCAACATCACAGAAAGTGAAAAATGGATAAAGAACTTGTGGTACTTACGTACAATGCAGTATCAATCAGCAATGAAATCTATGTCATCAGCCTCGTAGCAGCATAATGAGTGGATTCAGGTACGATGATTCTAACTGAAATAAGTCACACAGAAAAAGAAACATCATAAGATATCACTAATACAGGGAATGTAAACTTGGCTACACAGAAACTGAATTCCAAAACAAAACAGGGTCTCAAATTTAGAAAACCAACTTATGCTTGCTTAAGGGGAAAGGTGAGTTGGGGTGCTGCATAAAACCAGAGATTGAAATGAGCACAGATAAAGTTCCTTAAGCCAAATATGGAATAGACAAGAGCTACTCCTTGCTCAACGAAATGGACTCAACACCGCATATTAAACGCCTAAGAATGTACCTGAATAGTAAGTATCTTAAAACCTATGGAATGCTATGTCAATGAAAGAGAATCAAGCATGTGTACAGGGGCATAAACGCAGCAGTGATAGGATTGGAGAGGTTCGGTGAGCAAATGAAGACCCTTTGAAGTCATATTGCATGGTACCCATTCCACGGGTTTCAACTACCCAGGTTTAAGGTATTCTTCCTTCAGCTAAAACATGCATGTGGAACCTAGAGTATGATCAACCATGTGATCGGGAGACGTGTTCAAATATGTCTCAGTTTTCGTGCCCTGGTTCTCGGGTGCAACATTCCAGACGCTTTACTAACACTCTCCTCAATTGGAGAGTCAGTCCCTTTAACCTCCTGTTTGGCCCAGTTTGCAATTTCTGCGCAAGATGAACAGGAATAGCGAGAACCAATGAGAGACTAGCTGGAGGTGTCTGGACGGGCAAATTTAACTCTCATTTCCCACCAGGAAGAGGAATTAACCAAAGGCTCAGCGTGCCGTGCCGGAACCAGATTAGGGCCTGAAGCCATCCTGTGGTGTTGTGGCCAGGTCACAAGAAAGCGAGTTGAAGAAAGGAGCTCAGGAGCACTGTAATTCACAAACCTGCAGAGTTATAAATGACAGCTATCGTCCAAAAATATACTGAAGTAAGGCTGCCAAGAGGACTTGAAAGCGGGGCAGAATTGCAGGAAACCGATTTCAGGAGGTAGACTGGAATTGCATTGAAAGCATAGGAAAAGAGGCAGAACGTCCACAATGATGCACTTGGCCAAAAAGGGCATATGCGTTTTTTCCTGAATATATTCAGGAAAAAACGCATACGGCCTTTTTGGCCAACCAAGCAAGCTTGCAAAGGAAATCTGCACTACAATGAAGTCTCACTTCCCCCCGGTCAAAAGGGCCATCTGAAAAAAGTGTAAAATCCAGAAAGGCAGGACAGGCCATGGAGAACTGGGAGCCTTGTTATGGTGATGGGCCGGATGTAAATGGCCAACAGACACTCGGGACAAGTGTATGGTGTTTCCTGAAACATCTAAAAAACAAAGCAACAGAGCCTAGGGCACTTCCACTTATGGTCCTATAACTTAGGGAAATTAAAATCAAAAAGACACAGCCACCCCAAAGTTTGGAACAGCTCTGTTTACAAGAACCTCGTTTACAGTACAAGTTCAACATCGCAGAAAGTGAAAAATGGATAAAGAAGTTGTGGTATTTACTTACAAAGCAATATCACTCAGCAATGAAATCTATGTCATCACGCCCTTAGCAGCACAATGAGTGGATTCAGGTTCGATGATTCTAACTGAAATAAGTCACACAGAAAAAGAAACATCATAAAATATCAGTAATACACGGAATGTAAACTTGGCTACACAGGAACTGAATTACAGAACAGAACAGGGTCTCAAATTTAGAAAACCAACTTATGCTTGCTTAAGGGTAAAGGTGAGTTGGGGTGCTGCATAAAACCAGAGATTGAAATGAGCACAGCTAAAGTTCCTTAAGCCAAATATGGAATAGACAAGAGCTACTCCTTGCTCAACGAAATGGACTCAACACCGCATATTAAACGCCTAAGAATGTACCTGACTAGTAAGTATCTTAAAACCTATGGATTGCTATGTCTCCGAAAGAGAATCAAGCATGTGTACAGGGGCATAAACGCAGCAGTGATAGGATTGGAGAGGTTCGGTGAGCAAATGAAGACCCTTTGAAGTCATATTGCATGGTACCCATTCCACGGGTTTCAACTACCCAGGTTTAAGGTATTCTTCCTTCAGCTAAAACATGCATGTGGAACCCAGAGTATGATCAACCGTGTGAACGGGAGACGTGTTCAAATATGTCTCAGTTTTCCACCCCTGGTACTCGGGTGCAACATTCCAGACGCTTTACTAACACTCTCCCCACTTGGAGAGTCAGCGCCTTTAACCTCCTGTTTGGCCCAGTTTGCAATTTCTGCGGAAGATGAACAGGAATAGCGAAAACCAATGAGAGAATAGCTGGAGGTGTCTGGACGGGCAAATTTAACTCTCATTTCCCACCAGGAAGAGGAATTAACCAAAGGCTCAGCGTGCGGTGCCGGAACCAGATTAGGGCCTGAAGCCATCCTGCGGTGTTGCGGACAGGTCACAAGAAAGCGAGTTGAAGAAAGGAGCTCAGGGGCACTATAATTCACAAACCTGCAGAGTTATAAATGACAGCTATCGTCCAAAAATATACTGAAGTAAGGCTGCCAAGAGGACTTGAAAGCGGGGCAGAATTGCAGGAAACCGATTTCAGGAGGTAGACTGGAATTGCATTGAAAGCATAGGAAAAGAGGCAGAACGTCCACAATGATGCACTTGGCCAAAAAGTGCGTATGCGTTTTTCCCTGAATATATTCAGGAAAAAACGCATACGGCCTTTTTGGCCAACCAAGCAAGCTTGCAAAGGAAATCTGCACTACAATGAAGTCTCACTTCCCCCCGGTCAAAAGGGCCATCTGAAAAAAGTGTAAAATCCAGAAAGGCAGGACAGGCCATGGAGAACTGGGAGCCTTGTTATGGTGATGGGCCGGATGTAAATGGCCAACAGACACTCGGGACAAGTGTATGGTGTTTCCTGAAACATCTAAAAAACAAAGCAACAGAGCCTAGGGCACTTCCACTTATGGTCCTATAACTTAGGGAAATTAAAATCAAAAAGACACAGCCACCCCAAAGTTTGGAACGGCTCTGTTTACAAGAACCTCGTTTACAGTACAAGTTCAACATCGCAGAAAGTGAAAAATGGATAAAGAAGTTGTGGTATTTACTTACAAAGCAATATCACTCAGCAATGAAATCTATGTCATCACGCCCTTAGCAGGACAATGAGTGGATTCAGGTTCGATGATTCTAACTGAAATAAGTCACACAGAAAAAGAAACATCATAAAATATCAGTAATACACGGAATGTAAACTTGGCTACACAGGAACTGAATTACAGAACAGAACAGGGTCTCAAATTTAGAAAACCAACTTATGCTTGCTTAAGGGTAAAGGTGAGTTGGGGTGCTGCATAAAACCAGAGATTGAAATGAGCACAGCTAAAGTTCCTTAAGCCAAATATGGAATAGACAAGAGCTACTCCTTGTTCAACGAAATGGACTCAACACCGCATATTAAACGCCTAAGAATGTACCTGACTAGTAAGTATCTTAAAACCTATGGATTGCTATGTCTCCGAAAGAGAATCAAGCATGTGTACAGGGGCATAAACGCAGCAGTGATAGGATTGGAGAGGTTCGGTGAGCAAATGAAGACCCTTTGAAGTCATATTGCATGGTACCCATTCCACGGGTTTCAACTACCCAGGTTTAAGGTATTCTTCCTTCAGCTAAAACATGCATGTGGAACCCAGAGTATGATCAACCGTGTGAACGGGAGACGTGTTCAAATATGTCTCAGTTTTCCTCCCCTGGTACTCGGGTGCAACATTCCAGACGCTTTACTAACACTCTCCCCACTTGGAGAGTCAGCACCTTTAACCTCCTGTTTGGCCCAGTTTGCAATTTCTGCGGAAGATGAACAGGAATAGCGAAAACCAATGAGAGAATAGCTGGAGGTGTCTGGACGGGCAAATTTAACTCTCATTTCCCACCAGGAAGAGGAATTAACCAAAGGCTCAGCGTGCGGTGCCGGAACCAGATTAGGGCCTGAAGCCATCCTGCGGTGTTGCGGACAGGTCACAAGAAAGCGAGTTGAAGAAAGGAGCTCAGGGGCACTGTAATTCACAAACCTGCAGAGTTATAAATGACAGCTATCGTCCAAAAATATACTGAAGTAAGGCTGCCAAGAGGACTTGAAAGCGGGGCAGAATTGCAGGAAACCGATTTCAGGAGGTAGACTGGAATTGCATTGAAAGCATAGGAAAAGAGGCAGAACGTCCACAATGATGCACTTGGCCAAAAAGTGCGTATGCGTTTTTCCCTGAATATATTCAGGAAAAAACGCATACGCCCTTTTTGGCCAACCAAGCAAGCTTGCAAAGGAAATCTGCACTACAATGAAGTCTCACTTCCCCCCGGTCAAAAGGGCCATCTGAAAAAAGTGTAAAATCCAGAAAGGCAGGACAGGCCATGGAGAACTGGGAGCCTTGTTATGCTGATGGGCGGGATGTAAATTGCCAACAGACACTCGGGAGAAGTGTATGGTGTTTCGTGAAACATCTAAAAAACAAAGCAACAGAGCCTAGGGCACTTCCACTTATGGTCCTATAGCTTAGGGAAATTAAAATCAAAAAGACACAGCCACCCCAAAGTTTGGGACGCCTCTGTTTACAAGAACCTCGTTTACCGTACAAGTTCAACATCACAGAAAGTGAAAAATGGATAAAGAACTTGTGGTACTTACGTACAATGCAGTATCAATCAGCAATGAAATCTATGTCATCAGCCTCGTAGCAGCATAATGAGTGGATTCAGGTACGATGATTCTAACTGAAATAAGTCACACAGAAAAAGAAACATCATAAGATATCACTAATACACGGAATGTAAACTTGGCTACACAGGAACTGAATTCCAAAACAAAACAGGGTCTCAAATTTAGAAAACCAACTTATGCTTGCTTAAGGGGAAAGGTGAGTTGGGGTGCTGCATAAAACCAGAGATTGAAATGAGCACAGATAAAGTTCCTTAAGCCAAATATGGAATAGACAAGAGCTACTCCTTGCTCAACGAAATGGACTCAACACCGCATATTAAACGCCTAAGAATGTACCTGACTAGTAAGTATCTTAAAACCTATGGATTGCTATGTCTCCGAAAGAGAATCAAGCATGTGTACAGGGGCATAAACGCAGCAGTGATAGGATTGGAGAGGTTCGGTGAGCAAATGAAGACCCTTTGAAGTCATATTGCATGGTACCCATTCCACGGGTTTCAACTACCCAGGTTTAAGGTATTCTTCCTTCAGCTAAAACATGCATGTGGAACCCAGAGTATGATCAACCGTGTGAACGGGAGACGTGTTCAAATATGTCTCAGTTTTCCTTCCCTGGTACTCGGGTGCAACATTCCAGACGCTTTACTAACACTCTCCCCACTTGGAGAGTCAGCGCCTTTAACCTCCTGTTTGGCCCAGTTTGCAATTTCTGCGGAAGATGAACAGGAATAGCGAGAACCAATGAGAGACTAGCTGGAGGTGTCTGGACGGGCAAATTTAACTCTCATTTCCCACCAGGAAGAGGAATTAACCAAAGGCTCAGCGTGCGGTGCCAGAACCAGATTAGGGCCTGAAGCCATCCTGCGGTGTTGCGGACAGGTCACAAGAAAGCGAGTTGAAGAAAGGAGCTCAGGGGCACTGTAATTCACAAACCTGCAGAGTTATAAATGACAGCTATCGTCCAAAAATATACTGAAGTAAGGCTGCCAAGAGGACTTGAAAGCGGGGCAGAATTGCAGGAAACCGATTTCAGGAGGTAGACTGGAATTGCATTGAAAGCATAGGAAAAGAGGCAGAACGTCCACAATGATGCACTTGGCCAAAAAGTGCGTATGCGTTTTTCCCTGAATATATTCAGGAAAAAACGCATACGCCCTTTTTGGCCAACCAAGCAAGCTTGAAAAGGAAATCTGCACTACAATGAAGTCTCACTTCCCCCCGGTCAAAAGGGCCATCTGAAAAAAGTGTAAAATCCAGAAAGGCAGGACAGGCCATGGAGAACTGGGAGCCTTGTTATGCTGATGGGCGGGATGTAAATTGCCAACAGACACTCGGGAGAAGTGTATGGTGTTTCGTGAAACATCTAAAAAACAAAGCAACAGAGCCTAGGGCACTTCCACTTATGGTCCTATAGCTTAGGGAAATTAAAATCAAAAAGACACAGCCACCCCAAAGTTTGGGATGGCTCTGTTTACAAGAACCTCGTTTACAGTAGAAGTTCAACATCGCAGAAAGTGAAAAATGGATAAAGAAGTTGTGGTATTTACTTACAAAGCAATATCACTCAGCAATGAAATCTATGTCATCAGGCCCGTAGCAGCATAATGAGTGGATTCAGGTACGATGATTCTAACTGAAATAAGTCATACAGAAAAAGAAACATCATAAGATATCACTAATACACGGAATGTAAACTTGGCTACACAGGAACTGAATTCCAAAACAGAACAGGGTCTCAAATTTAGAAAACCAACTTATGCTTGCTTAAGGGGAAAGGTGAGTTGGGGTGCTGCATAAAACCAGAGATTGAAATGAGCACAGATAAAGTTCCTTAAGCCAAATATGGAATAGACAAGAGCTACTCCTTGCTCAACGAAATGGACTCAACACCGCATATTAAACGCCTAAGAATGTACCTGACTAGTAATTATCTTAAAACCTATGGATTGCTATGTCTCCAAAAGAGAATCAAGCGTGTGTACAGGGGCATAAACGCAGCAGTGATAGGATTGGAGAGGTTCGGTGAGCAAATGAAGACCCTTTGAAGTCATATTGCATGGTACCCATTCCACGGGTTTCAACTACCCAGGTTTAAGGTATTCTTCCTTCAGCTAAAACATGCATGTGGAACCCAGAGTATGATCAACCGTGTGAATGGGAGACGTGTTCAAATATGTCTCAGTTTTCCTCCCCTGATACTCGGGTGCAACATTCCAGACGCTTTACTAACACTCTCCCCACTTGGAGAGTCAACGCCTTTAACCTCCTGTTTGGCCCAGTTTGCAATTTCTGCGGAAGATGAACAGGAATAGGGAGAACCAATGAGAGACTAGCTGGAGGTGTCTGGACGGGCAAATTTAACTCTCATTTCCCACCAGGAAGAGGAATTAACCAAAGGCTCAGCGTGCCGGACCGGAACCAGATTAGGGCCTGAAGCAATCCTTCGGTGTTGCGGCCAGCTCACAATAAAGTGAGTTGAAGAAAGGAACTCAGGGGCACTGTAATTCACAAATCTGCAGAGTTATAAATGACAGCTATCGTCCAAAAATATACTGAAGTAAGGCTGCCAAGAGGACTTGAAAGCGGGGCAGAATTGCAGGAAACCGATTTCAGGAGGTAGACTGGAATTGCATTGAAAGCATAGGAAAAGAGGCAGAACGTCCACAATGATGCACTTGGCCAAAAAGGGCGTATGCGTTTTTTCCTGAATATATTCAGGAAAAAACGCATACGCCCTTTTTGGCCAACCAAGCAAGCTTGCAAAGGAAATCTGCACTACAATGAAGTCTCACTTCCCCCCGGTCTAAAGGGCCATCTGAAAAAAGTGTAAAATCCAGAAAGGCAGGACAGGCCATGGAGAACTGGGAGCCTTGTTATGCTGATGGGCGGGATGTAAATTGCCAACAGACACTCCGGAGAAGTGTATGGTGTTTCCTGAAACATCTAAAAAACAAAGCAACAGAGCCTAGGGCACTTCCACTTATGGTCCTATAGCTTAGGGAAATTAAAATCAAAAAGACACAGCCACCCCAAAGTTTGGGACGCCTCTGTTTACAAGAATCTCGTTTACCGTACAAGTTCAGTATCACAGAAAGTGAAAAATGGATAAAGAACTTGTGGTACTTACGTACAATGCAGTATCACTCAGCAATGAAATCTATGTCATCAGGCCCGTAGCAGCATAATGAGTGGATTCAGGTACGATGATTCTAACTGAAATAAGTCACACAGAAAAATAAACATCATAAGATATCACTAATACACGGAATGTAAACTTGGCTACAGAGGAACTGAATTACAGAACAGAACAGGGTCTCAAATTTAGAAAACCAACATATGCTTGCTTAAGGGGAAAGGTGAGTTGGGGTGCTGCATAAAACCAGAGATTGAAATGAGCACAGATAAAGTTCCTTAAGCCAAATATGGAATAGACAAGAGCTACTCCTTGCTCAACGAAATGGACTCAACACCCCATATTAAACGCCTAAGAATGTACCTGACTAGTAAGTATCTTAAAACCTATGGATTGCTATGTCTCCAAAAGAGAATCAAGCGTGTGTACAGGGGCATAAACACAGCAGTGATAGGATTGGAGAGGTTCGGTGAGCAAATGAAGACCCTTTGAAGTCATATTGCATGGTACCCATTCCACGGGTCTCAACTCTGCAGGTTTAAGGTATTCTTTCAGGTAAAACATGCATGTGGAACCCAGAGTATGATCAACTGTGTGAACGGGAGACGTGTTCAAATATGTCTCAGTTTTCCTTCCCTGGTACTCGGGTGCAACATTCCAGACGCTTTACTAACACTCTCCCCACTTGGAGAGTCAACGCCTTTAACCTCCTGTTTGGCCCAGTTTGCAATTTCTGCGGAAGATGAACAGGAATAGGGAGAACCAATGAGAGACTAGCTGGAGGTGTCTGGACTGGCAAATTTAACTCTCATTGCCCACCAGGAAGAGGAAATAACCAAAGGCTCAGCGTGCCGTGCCGGAACCAGATTAGGGCCTGAAGCCATCCTGCGGTGTTGCGGCCAGCTCACAAGAAAGCGAGTTGAAGAAAGGAGCTCAGGGGAACTGTAATTCACAAACCTGCAGAGTTATAAATGACAGCTATCGTCCAAAAATATACTGAAGTAAGGCTGCCAAGAGGACTTGAAAGCGGGGCAGAATTGCAGGAAACCGATTTCAGGAGGTAGACTGGAATTGCATTGAAAGCATAGGAAAAGAGGCAGAACGTCCACAATGATGCACTTGGCCAAAAAGGGCGTATGCGTTTTTTCCTGAATATATTCAGGAAAAAACGCATACGCCCTTTTTGGCCAACCAAGCAAGCTTGCAAAGGAAATCTGCACTACAATGAAGTCTCACTTCCCCCCGGTCAAAAGGGCCATCTGAAAAAAGTGTAAAATCCAGAAAGGCAGGACAGGCCATGGAGAACTGGGAGCCTTGTTATGCTGATGGGCGGGATGTAAATTGCCAAAAGACACTTGGGAGAAGTGTATGGTGTTTCCTGAAACATCTAAAAAACAAAGCAACAGAGCCTAGGGCACTTCCACTTATGGTCCTATAGCTTACGGAAATTAAAATCAAAAAGACACAGCCACCCCAAAGTTTGGGACGCCTCTGTTTACAAGAACCTCGTTTACCGTACAAGTTCAACATCACAGAAAGTGAAAAATGGATAAAGAACTTGTGGTACTTACGTACAATGCAGTATCAATCAGCAATGAAATCTATGTCATCAGCCTCGTAGCAGCATAATGAGTGGATTCAGGTACGATGATTCTAACTGAAATAAGTCACACAGAAAAAGAAACATCATAAGATATCACTAATACAGGGAATGTAAACTTGGCTACACAGAAACTGAATTCCAAAACAAAACAGGGTCTCAAATTTAGAAAACCAACTTATGCTTGCTTAAGGGGAAAGGTGAGTTGGGGTGCTGCATAAAACCAGAGATTGAAATGAGCACAGATAAAGTTCCTTAAGCCAAATATGGAATAGACAAGAGCTACTCCTTGCTCAACGAAATGGACTCAACACCGCATATTAAACGCCTAAGAATGTACCTGAATAGTAAGTATCTTAAAACCTATGGAATGCTATGTCAATGAAAGAGAATCAAGCATGTGTACAGGGGCATAAACGCAGCAGTGATAGGATTGGAGAGGTTCGGTGAGCAAATGAAGACCCTTTGAAGTCATATTGCATGGTACCCATTCCACGGGTTTCAACTACCCAGGTTTAAGGTATTCTTCCTTCAGCTAAAACATGCATGTGGAACCTAGAGTATGATCAACCATGTGATCGGGAGACGTGTTCAAATATGTCTCAGTTTTCGTGCCCTGGTTCTCGGGTGCAACATTCCAGACGCTTTACTAACACTCTCCTCAATTGGAGAGTCAGTCCCTTTAACCTCCTGTTTGGCCCAGTTTGCAATTTCTGCGCAAGATGAACAGGAATAGCGAGAACCAATGAGAGACTAGCTGGAGGTGTCTGGACGGGCAAATTTAACTCTCATTTCCCACCAGGAAGAGGAATTAACCAAAGGCTCAGCGTGCGGTGCCGGAACCAGATTAGGGCCTGAAGCCATCCTGCGGTGTTGCGGACAGGTCACAAGAAAGCGAGTTGAAGAAAGGAGCTCAGGGGCACTGTAATTCACAAACCTGCAGAGTTATAAATGACAGCTATCGTCCAAAAATATACTGAAGTAAGGCTGCCAAGAGGACTTGAAAGCGGGGCAGAATTGCAGGAAACCGATTTCAGGAGGTAGAGTGGAATTGCATTGAAAGCATAGGAAAAGAGGCAGAACGTCCACAATGATGCACTTGGCCAAAAAGGGCGTATGCGTTTTTTCCTGAATATATTCAGGAAAAAACGCATACGCCCTTTTTGGCCAACCAAGCAAGCTTGCAAAGGAAATCTGCACTACAATGAAGTCTCACTTCCCCCCGGTCAAAAGGGCCATCTGAAAAAAGTGTAAAATCCAGAAAGGCAGGACAGGCCATGGAGAACTGGGAGCCTTGTTATGCTGATGGACGGGATGTAAATTGCCAAAAGACACTCGGGAGAAGTGTATGGTGTTTCCTGAAACATCTAAAAAACAAAGCAACAGAGCCTAGGGCACTTCCACTTATGGTCCTATAGCTTACGGAAATTAAAATCAAAAAGACACAGCCACCCCAAAGTTTGGGACGCCTCTGTTTACAAGAACCTCGTTTACCGTACAAGTTCAACATCACAGAAAGTGAAAAATGGATAAAGAACTTGTGGTACTTACGTACAATGCAGTATCAATCAGCAATGAAATCTATGTCATCAGCCTCGTAGCAGCATAATGAGTGGATTCAGGTACGATGATTCTAACTGAAATAAGTCACACAGAAAAAGAAACATCATAAGATATCACTAATACACGGAATGTAAACTTGGCTACACAGGAACTGAATTCCAAAACAAAACAGGGTCTCAAATTTAGAAAACCAACTTATGCTTGCTTAAGGGGAAAGGTGAGTTGGGGTGCTGCATAAAACCAGAGATTGAAATGAGCACAGATAAAGTTCCTTAAGCCAAATATGGAATAGACAAGAGCTACTCCTTGCTCAACGAAATGGACTCAACACCCCATATTAAACGCCTAAGAATGTACCTGACTAGTAAGTATCTTAAAACCTATGGATTGCTATGTCTCCGAAAGAGAATCAAGCATGTGTACAGGGGCATAAACGCAGCAGTGATAGGATTGGAGAGGTTCGGTGAGCAAATGAAGACCCTTTGAAGTCATATTGCATGGTACCCATTCCACGGGTTTCAACTACCCAGGTTTAAGGTATTCTTCCTTCAGCTAAAACATGCATGTGGAACCTAGAGTATGATCAACCATGTGATCGGGAGACGTGTTCAAATATGTCTCAGTTTTCGTACCCTGGTTCTCGGGTGCAACATTCCAGACGCTTTACTAACACTCTCCCCAATTGGAGAGTCAGTCCCTTTAACCTCCTGTTTGGCCCAGTTTGCAATTTCTGCGCAAGATGAACAGGAATAGCGAGAACCAATGAGAGACTAGCTGGAGGTGTCTGGACGGGCAAATTTAACTCTCATTTCCCACCAGGAAGAGGAATTAACCAAAGGCTCAGCGTGCCGTGCCGGAACCAGATTAGGGCCTGAAGCCATCCTGTGGTGTTGTGGCCAGGTCACAAGAAAGCGAGTTGAAGAAAGGAGCTCAGGAGCACTGTAATTCACAAACCTGCAGAGTTATAAATGACAGCTATCGTCCAAAAATATACTGAAGTAAGGCTGCCAAGAGGACTTGAAAGCGGGGCAGAATTGCAGGAAACCGATTTCAGGAGGTAGACTGGAATTGCATTGAAAGCATAGGAAAAGAGGCAGAACGTCCACAATGATGCACTTGGCCAAAAAGGGCGTATGCGTTTTTTCCTGAATATATTCAGGAAAAAACGCATACGCCCTTTTTGGCCAACCAAGCAAGCTTGCAAAGGAAATCTGCACTACAATGAAGTCTCACTTCCCCCCGGTCAAAAGGGCCATCTGAAAAAAGTGTAAAATCCAGAAAGGCAGGACAGGCCATGGAGAACTGGGAGCCTTGTTATGGTGATGGGCCGGATGTAAATGGCCAACAGACACTCGGGACAAGTGTATGGTGTTTCCTGAAACATCTAAAAAACAAAGCAACAGAGCCTAGGGCACTTCCACTTATGGTCCTATAGCTTAGGGAAATTAAAATCAAAAAGACACAGCCACCCCAAAGTTTGGAACGGCTCTGTTTACAAGAACCTCGTTTACAGTACAAGTTCAACATCGCAGAAAGTGAAAAATGGATAAAGAAGTTGTGATATTTACTTACAAAGCAATATCACTCAGCAATGAAATCTATGTCATCAGGCCCTTAGCAGCACAATGAGTGGATTCAGGTACGATGATTCTAACTGAAATAAGTCACACAGAAAAAGAAACATCATAAGATATCACTAATACACGGAATGTAAACTTGGCTACACAGGAACTGAATTACAGAACAGAACAGGGTCTCAAATTTAGAAAACCAACTTATGCTTGCTTAAGGGTAAAGGTGAGTTGGGGTGCTGCATAAAACCAGAGATTGAAATGAGCACAGATAAAGTTCCTTAAGCCAAATATGGAATAGACAAGAGCTACTCCTTGCTCAACGAAATGGACTCAACACCGCATATTAAACGCCTAAGAATGTACCTGACTAGTAAGTATCTTAAAACCTATGGATTGCTATGTCTCCGAAAGAGAATCAAGCATGTGTACAGGGGCATAAACGCAGCAGTGATAGGATTGGAGAGGTTCGGTGAGCAAATGAAGACCCTTTGAAGTCATATTGCATGGTACCCATTCCACGGGTTTCAACTACCCAGGTTTAAGGTATTCTTCCTTCAGCTAAAACATGCATGTGGAACCCAGAGTATGATCAACCGTGTGAACGGGAGACGTGTTCAAATATGTCTCAGTTTTCCTCCCCTGGTACTCGGGTGCAACATTCCAGACGCTTTACTAACACTCTCCCCACTTGGAGAGTCAGCGCCTTTAACCTCCTCTTTGGCCCAGTTTGCAATTTCTGCGGAAGATGAACAGGAATAGCGAGAACCAATGAGAGACTAGCTGGAGGTGTCTGGACGGGCAAATTTAACTCTCATTTCCCACCAGGAAGAGGAATTAACCAAAGGCTCAGCGTGCGGTGCCGGAACCAGATTAGGGCCTGAAGCCATCCTGCGGTGTTGCGGACAGGTCACAAGAAAGCGAGTTGAAGAAAGGAGCTCAGGGGCACTGTAATTCACAAACCTGCAGAGTTATAAATGACAGCTATCGTCCAAAAATATACTGAAGTAAGGCTGCCAAGAGGACTTGAAAGCGGGGCAGAATTGCAGGAAACCGATTTCAGGAGGTAGACTGGAATTGCATTGAAAGCATAGGAAAAGAGGCAGAACGTCCACAATGATGCACTTGGCCAAAAAGTGCGTATGCGTTTTTCCCTGAATATATTCAGGAAAAAACGCATACGCCCTTTTTGGCCAACCAAGCAACCTTGCAAAGGAAATCTGCACTACAATGAAGTCTCACTTCCCCCCGGTCAAAAGGGCCATCTGAAAAAAGTGTAAAATCCAGAAAGGCAGGACAGGCCATGGAGAACTGGGAGCCTTGTTATGCTGATGGGCGGGATGTAAATTGCCAACAGACACTCTGGAGAAGTGTATGGTGTTTCGTGAAACATCTAAAAAACAAAGCAACAGAGCCTAGGGCACTTCCACTTATGGTCCTATAGTTTAGGGAAATTAAAATCAAAAAGACACAGCCACCCCAAAGTTTGGGATGGCTCTGTTTACAAGAACCTCGTTTACAGTACAAGTTCAACATCGCAGAAAGTGAAAAATGGATAAAGAAGTTGTGGTATTTACTTACAAAGCAATATCACTCAGCAATGAAATCTATGTCATCAGGCCCGTAGCAGCATAATGAGTGGATTCAGGTACGATGATTCTAACTGAAATAAGTCATACAGAAAAAGAAACATCATAAGATATCACTAATACACGGAATGTAAACTTGGCTACACAGGAACTGAATTCCAAAACAGAACAGGGTCTCAAATTTAGAAAACCAACTTATGCTTGCTTAAGGGGAAAGGTGAGTTGGGGTGCTGCATAAAACCAGAGATTGAAATGAGCACAGATAAAGTTCCTTAAGCCAAATATGGAATAGACAAGAGCTACTCCTTGCTCAACGAAATGGACTCAACACCGCATATTAAACGCCTAAGAATGTACCTGACTAGTAATTATCTTAAAACCTATGGATTGCTATGTCTCCAAAAGAGAATCAAGCGTGTGTACAGGGGCATAAACGCAGCAGTGATAGGATTGGAGAGGTTCGGTGAGCAAATGAAGACCCTTTGAAGTCATATTGCATGGTACCCATTCCACGGGTTTCAACTACCCAGGTTTAAGGTATTCTTCCTTCAGCTAAAACATGCATGTGGAACCCAGAGTATGATCAACCGTGTGAATGGGAGACGTGTTCAAATATGTCTCAGTTTTCCTCCCCTGATACTCGGGTGCAACATTCCAGACGCTTTACTAACACTCTCCCCACTTGGAGAGTCAACGCCTTTAACCTCCTGTTTGGCCCAGTTTGCAATTTCTGCGCAAGATGAACAGGAATAGGGAGAACCAATGAGAGACTAGCTGGAGGTGTCTGGACGGGCAAATTTAACTCTCATTTCCCACCAGGAAGAGGAATTAAACAAAGGCTCAGCGTGCCGGACCGGAACCAGATTAGGGCCTGAAGCAATCCTTCGGTGTTGCGGCCAGCTCACAATAAAGTGAGTTGAAGAAAGGAACTCAGGGGCACTGTAATTCACAAATCTGCAGAGTTATAAATGACAGCTATCGTCCAAAAATATACTGAAGTAAGGCTGCCAAGAGGACTTGAAAGCGGGGCAGAATTGCAGGAAACCGATTTCAGGAGGTAGACTGGAATTGCATTGAAAGCATAGGAAAAGAGGCAGAACGTCCACAATGATGCACTTGGCCAAAAAGGGCGTATGCGTTTTTTCCTGAATATATTCAGGAAAAAACGCATACGCCCTTTTTGGCCAACCAAGCAAGCTTGCAAAGGAAATCTGCACTACAATGAAGTCTCACTTCCCCCCAGTCAAAAGGGCCATCTGAAAAAAGTGTAAAATCCAGAAAGGCAGGACAGGCCATGGAGAACTGGGAGCCTTGTTATGCTGATGGGCGGGATGTAAATTGCCAAAAGACACTCGGGAGAAGTGTATGGTGTTTCCTGAAACATCTAAAAAACAAAGCAACAGAGCCTAGGGCACTTCCACTTATGGTCCTATAGCTTACGGAAATTAAAATCAAAAAGACACAGCCACCCCAAAGTTTGGGACGCCTCTGTTTACAAGAACCTCGTTTACCGTACAAGTTCAACATCACAGAAAGTGAAAAATGGATAAAGAACTTGTGGTACTTACGTACAATGCAGTATCAATCAGCAATGAAATCTATGTCATCAGCCTCGTAGCAGCATAATGAGTGGATTCAGGTACGATGATTCTAACTGAAATAAGTCACACAGAAAAAAACATCATAAGATATCACTAATACAGGGAATGTAAACTTGGCTACACAGAAACTGAATTCCAAAACAAAACAGGGTCTCAAATTTAGAAAACCAACTTATGCTTGCTTAAGGGGAAAGGTGAGTTGGGGTGCTGCATAAAACCAGAGATTGAAATGAGCACAGATAAAGTTCCTTAAGCCAAATATGGAATAGACAAGAGCTACTCCTTGCTCAACGAAATGGACTCAACACCGCATATTAAACGCCTAAGAATGTACCTGAATAGTAAGTATCTTAAAACCTATGGAATGCTATGTCTCTGAAAGAGAATCAAGCATGTGTACAGGGGCATAAACGCAGCAGTGATAGGATTGGAGAGGTTCGGTGAGCAAATGAAGACCCTTTGAAGTCATATTGCATGGTACCCATTCCACGGGTTTCAACTACCCAGGTTTAAGGTATTCTTCCTTCAGCTAAAACATGCATGTGGAACCTAGAGTATGATCAACCATGTGATCGGGAGACGTGTTCAAATATGTCTCAGTTTTCGTGCCCTGGTTCTCGGGTGCAACATTCCAGACGCTTTACTAACACTCTCCTCAATTGGAGAGTCAGTCCCTTTAACCTCCTGTTTGGCCCAGTTTGCAATTTCTGCGCAAGATGAACAGGAATAGCGAGAACCAATGAGAGACTAGCTGGAGGTGTCTGGACGGGCAAATTTAACTCTCATTTCCCACCAGGAAGAGGAATTAACCAAAGGCTCAGCGTGCCGTGCCGGAACCAGATTAGGGCCTGAAGCCATCCTGTGGTGTTGTGGCCAGGTCACAAGAAAGCGAGTTGAAGAAAGGAGCTCAGGAGCACTGTAATTCACAAACCTGCAGAGTTATAAATGACAGCTATCGTCCAAAAATATACTGAAGTAAGGCTGCCAAGAGGACTTGAAAGCGGGGCAGAATTGCAGGAAACCGATTTCAGGAGGTAGACTGGAATTGCATTGAAAGCATAGGAAAAGAGGCAGAACGTCCACAATGATGCACTTGGCCAAAAAGGGCATATGCGTTTTTTCCTGAATATATTCAGGAAAAAACGCATACGGCCTTTTTGGCCAACCAAGCAAGCTTGCAAAGGAAATCTGCACTACAATGAAGTCTCACTTCCCCCCGGTCAAAAGGGCCATCTGAAAAAAGTGTAAAATCCAGAAAGGCAGGACAGGCCATGGAGAACTGGGAGCCTTGTTATGGTGATGGGCCGGATGTAAATGGCCAACAGACACTCGGGACAAGTGTATGGTGTTTCCTGAAACATCTAAAAAACAAAGCAACAGAGCCTAGGGCACTTCCACTTATGGTCCTATAACTTAGGGAAATTAAAATCAAAAAGACACAGCCACCCCAAAGTTTGGAACGGCTCTGTTTACAAGAACCTCGTTTACAGTACAAGTTCAACATCGCAGAAAGTGAAAAATGGATAAAGAAGTTGTGGTATTTACTTACAAAGCAATATCACTCAGCAATGAAATCTATGTCATCACGCCCTTAGCAGCACAATGAGTGGATTCAGGTTCGATGATTCTAACTGAAATAAGTCACACAGAAAAAGAAACATCATAAAATATCAGTAATACACGGAATGTAAACTTGGCTACACAGGAACTGAATTACAGAACAGAACAGGGTCTCAAATTTAGAAAACCAACTTATGCTTGCTTAAGGGTAAAGGTGAGTTGGGGTGCTGCATAAAACCAGAGATTGAAATGAGCACAGCTAAAGTTCCTTAAGCCAAATATGGAATAGACAAGAGCTACTCCTTGCTCAACGAAATGGACTCAACACCGCATATTAAACGCCTAAGAATGTACCTGACTAGTAAGTATCTTAAAACCTATGGATTGCTATGTCTCCGAAAGAGAATCAAGCATGTGTACAGGGGCATAAACGCAGCAGTGATAGGATTGGAGAGGTTCGGTGAGCAAATGAAGACCCTTTGAAGTCATATTGCATGGTACCCATTCCACGGGTTTCAACTACCCAGGTTTAAGGTATTCTTCCTTCAGCTAAAACATGCATGTGGAACCCAGAGTATGATCAACCGTGTGAACGGGAGACGTGTTCAAATATGTCTCAGTTTTCCTCCCCTGGTACTCGGGTGCAACATTCCAGACGCTTTACTAACACTCTCCCCACTTGGAGAGTCAGCGCCTTTAACCTCCTGTTTGGCCCAGTTTGCAATTTCTGCGGAAGATGAACAGGAATAGCGAGAACCAATGAGAGACTAGCTGGAGGTGTCTGGACGGGCAAATTTAACTCTCATTTCCCACCAGGAAGAGGAATTAACCAAAGGCTCAGCGTGCGGTGCCGGAACCAGATTAGGGCCTGAAGCCATCCTGCGGTGTTGCGGACAGGTCACAAGAAAGCGAGTTGAAGAAAGGAGCTCAGGGGCACTGTAATTCACAAACCTGCAGAGTTATAAATGACAGCTATCGTCCAAAAATATACTGAAGTAAGGCTGCCAAGAGGACTTGAAAGCGGGGCAGAATTGCAGGAAACCGATTTCAGGAGGTAGAGTGGAATTGCATTGAAAGCATAGGAAAAGAGGCAGAACGTCCACAATGATGCACTTGGCCAAAAAGGGCGTATGCGTTTTTTCCTGAATATATTCAGGAAAAAACGCATACGCCCTTTTTGGCCAACCAAGCAAGCTTGCAAAGGAAATCTGCACTACAATGAAGTCTCACTTCCCCCCGGTCAAAAGGGCCATCTGAAAAAAGTGTAAAATCCAGAAAGGCAGGACAGGCCATGGAGAACTGGGAGCCTTGTTATGCTGATGGGCGGGATGTAAATTGCCAAAAGACACTCGGGAGAAGTGTATGGTGTTTCCTGAAACATCTAAAAAACAAAGCAACAGAGCCTAGGGCACTTCCACTTATGGTCCTATAGCTTACGGAAATTAAAATCAAAAAGACACAGCCACCCCAAAGTTTGGGACGCCTCTGTTTACAAGAACCTCGTTTACCGTACAAGTTCAACATCACAGAAAGTGAAAAATGGATAAAGAACTTGTGGTACTTACGTACAATGCAGTATCAATCAGCAATGAAATCTATGTCATCAGCCTCGTAGCAGCATAATGAGTGGATTCAGGTACGATGATTCTAACTGAAATAAGTCACACAGAAAAAGAAACATCATAAGATATCACTAATACAGGGAATGTAAACTTGGCTACACAGAAACTGAATTCCAAAACAAAACAGGGTCTCAAATTTAGAAAACCAACTTATGCTTGCTTAAGGGGAAAGGTGAGTTGGGGTGCTGCATAAAACCAGAGATTGAAATGAGCACAGATAAAGTTCCTTAAGCCAAATATGGAATAGACAAGAGCTACTCCTTGCTCAACGAAATGGACTCAACACCGCATATTAAACGCCTAAGAATGTACCTGAATAGTAAGTATCTTAAAACCTATGGAATGCTATGTCTCTGAAAGAGAATCAAGCATGTGTACAGGGGCATAAACGCAGCAGTGATAGGATTGGAGAGGTTCGGTGAGCAAATGAAGACCCTTTGAAGTCATATTGCATGGTACCCATTCCACGGGTTTCAACTACCCAGGTTTAAGGTATTCTTCCTTCAGCTAAAACATGCATGTGGAACCTAGAGTATGATCAACCATGTGATCGGGAGACGTGTTCAAATATGTCTCAGTTTTCGTGCCCTGGTTCTCGGGTGCAACATTCCAGACGCTTTACTAACACTCTCCTCAATTGGAGAGTCAGTCCCTTTAACCTCCTGTTTGGCCCAGTTTGCAATTTCTGCGCAAGATGAACAGGAATAGCGAGAACCAATGAGAGACTAGCTGGAGGTGTCTGGACGGGCAAATTTAACTCTCATTTCCCACCAGGAAGAGGAATTAACCAAAGGCTCAGCGTGCCGTGCCGGAACCAGATTAGGGCCTGAAGCCATCCTGTGGTGTTGTGGCCAGGTCACAAGAAAGCGAGTTGAAGAAAGGAGCTCAGGAGCACTGTAATTCACAAACCTGCAGAGTTATAAATGACAGCTATCGTCCAAAAATATACTGAAGTAAGGCTGCCAAGAGGACTTGAAAGCGGGGCAGAATTGCAGGAAACCGATTTCAGGAGGTAGACTGGAATTGCATTGAAAGCATAGGAAAAGAGGCAGAACGTCCACAATGATGCACTTGGCCAAAAAGGGCATATGCGTTTTTTCCTGAATATATTCAGGAAAAAACGCATACGGCCTTTTTGGCCAACCAAGCAAGCTTGCAAAGGAAATCTGCACTACAATGAAGTCTCACTTCCCCCCGGTCAAAAGGGCCATCTGAAAAAAGTGTAAAATCCAGAAAGGCAGGACAGGCCATGGAGAACTGGGAGCCTTGTTATGGTGATGGGCCGGATGTAAATGGCCAACAGACACTCGGGACAAGTGTATGGTGTTTCCTGAAACATCTAAAAAACAAAGCAACAGAGCCTAGGGCACTTCCACTTATGGTCCTATAACTTAGGGAAATTAAAATCAAAAAGACACAGCCACCCCAAAGTTTGGAACGGCTCTGTTTACAAGAACCTCGTTTACAGTACAAGTTCAACATCGCAGAAAGTGAAAAATGGATAAAGAAGTTGTGGTATTTACTTACAAAGCAATATCACTCAGCAATGAAATCTATGTCATCACGCCCTTAGCAGCACAATGAGTGGATTCAGGTTCGATGATTCTAACTGAAATAAGTCACACAGAAAAAGAAACATCATAAAATATCAGTAATACACGGAATGTAAACTTGGCTACACAGGAACTGAATTACAGAACAGAACAGGGTCTCAAATTTAGAAAACCAACTTATGCTTGCTTAAGGGTAAAGGTGAGTTGGGGTGCTGCATAAAACCAGAGATTGAAATGAGCACAGATAAAGTTCCTTAAGCCAAATATGGAATAGACAAGAGCTACTCCTTGCTCAACGAAATGGACTCAACACCGCATATTAAACGCCTAAGAATGTACCTGACTAGTAAGTATCTTAAAACCTATGGATTGCTATGTCTCCGAAAGAGAATCAAGCATGTGTACAGGGGCATAAACGCAGCAGTGATAGGATTGGAGAGGTTCGGTGAGCAAATGAAGACCCTTTGAAGTCATATTGCATGGTACCCATTCCACGGGTTTCAACTACCCAGGTTTAAGGTATTCTTCCTTCAGCTAAAACATGCATGTGGAACCCAGAGTATGATCAACCGTGTGAACGGGAGACGTGTTCAAATATGTCTCAGTTTTCCTCCCCTGGTACTCGGGTGCAACATTCCAGACGCTTTACTAACACTCTCCCCACTTGGAGAGTCAGCGCCTTTAACCTCCTGTTTGGCCCAGTTTGCAATTTCTGCGGAAGATGAACAGGAATAGCGAGAACCAATGAGAGACTAGCTGGAGGTGTCTGGACGGGCAAATTTAACTCTCATTTCCCACCAGGAAGAGGAATTAACCAAAGGCTCAGCGTGCCGTGCCGGAACCAGATTAGGGCCTGAAGCCATCCTGCGGTGTTGCGGACAGGTCACAAGAAAGCGAGTTGAAGAAAGGAGCTCAGGGGCACTGTAATTCACAAACCTGCAGAGTTATAAATGACAGCTATCGTCCAAAAATATACTGAAGTAAGGCTGCCAAGAGGACTTGAAAGCGGGGCAGAATTGCAGGAAACCGATTTCAGGAGGTAGAGTGGAATTGCATTGAAAGCATAGGAAAAGAGGCAGAACGTCCACAATGATGCACTTGGCCAAAAAGGGCGTATGCATTTTTTCCTGAATATATTCAGGAAAAAACGCATACGCCCTTTTTGGCCAACCAAGCAAGCTTGCAAAGGAAATCTGCACTACAATGAAGTCTCACTTCCCCCCGGTCAAAAGGGCCATCTGAAAAAAGTGTAAAATCCAGAAAGGCAGGACAGGCCATGGAGAACTGGGAGCCTTGTTATGCTGATGGGCGGGATGTAAATTGCCAACAGACACTCGGGAGAAGTGTATGGTGTTTCCTGAAACATCTAAAAAACAAAGCAACAGAGCCTAGGGCACTTCCACTTATGGTCCTATAGCTTAGGGAAATTAAAATCAAAAAGACACAGCCACCCCAAAGTTTGGGACGCCTCTGTTTACAAGAATCTCGTTTACCGTACAAGTTCAGTATCACAGAAAGTGAAAAATGGATAAAGAACTTGTGGTACTTACGTACAATGCAGTATCACTCAGCAATGAAATCTATGTCATCAGGCCCGTAGCAGCATAATGAGTGGATTCAGGTACGATGATTCTAACTGAAATAAGTCACACAGAAAAATAAACATCATAAGATATCACTAATACACGGAATGTAAACTTGGCTACAGAGGAACTGAATTACAGAACAGAACAGGGTCTCAAATTTAGAAAACCAACATATGCTTGCTTAAGGGGAAAGGTGAGTTGGGGTGCTGCATAAAACCAGAGATTGAAATGAGCACAGATAAAGTTCCTTAAGCCAAATATGGAATAGACAAGAGCTACTCCTTGCTCAACGAAATGGACTCAACACCCCATATTAAACGCCTAAGAATGTACCTGACTAGTAAGTATCTTAAAACCTATGGATTGCTATGTCTCCAAAAGAGAATCAAGCGTGTGTACAGGGGCATAAACACAGCAGTGATAGGATTGGAGAGGTTCGGTGAGCAAATGAAGACCCTTTGAAGTCATATTGCATGGTACCCATTCCACGGGTCTCAACTCTGCAGGTTTAAGGTATTCTTTCAGGTAAAACATGCATGTGGAACCCAGAGTATGATCAACTGTGTGAACGGGAGACGTGTTCAAATATGTCTCAGTTTTCCTTCCCTGGTACTCGGGTGCAACATTCCAGACGCTTTACTAACACTCTCCCCACTTGGAGAGTCAACGCCTTTAACCTCCTGTTTGGCCCAGTTTGCAATTTCTGCGGAAGATGAACAGGAATAGGGAGAACCAATGAGAGACTAGCTGGAGGTGTCTGGACTGGCAAATTTAACTCTCATTGCCCACCAGGAAGAGGAAATAACCAAAGGCTCAGCGTGCCGTGCCGGAACCAGAATAGGGCCTGAAGCCATCCTGCGGTGTTGCGGCCAGCTCACAAGAAAGCGAGTTGAAGAAAGGAGCTCAGGGGCACTGTAATTCACAAACCTGCAGAGTTATAAATGACAGCTATCGTCCAAAAATATACTGAAGTAAGGCTGCCAAGAGGACTTGAAAGCGGGGCAGAATTGCAGGAAACCGATTTCAGGAGGTAGACTGGAATTGCATTGAAAGCATAGGAAAAGAGGCAGAACGTCCACAATGATGCACTTGGCCAAAAAGGGCGTATGCGTTTTTTCCTGAATATATTCAGGAAAAAACGCATACGCCCTTTTTGGCCAACGAAGCAAGCATGCAAAGGAAATCTGCACTACAATGAAGTCTTACTTCCCCCCAGTCAAAAGGGCCATCTGAAAAAAGTGTAAAATCCAGAAAGGCAGGACAGGCCATGGAGAACTGGGAGCCTTGTTATGCTGATGGACGGGATGTAAATTGCCAAAAGACACTCGGGAGAAGTGTATGGTGTTTCCTGAAACATCTAAAAAACAAAGCAACAGAGCCTAGGGCACTTCCACTTATGGTCCTATAGCTTACGGAAATTAAAATCAAAAAGACACAGCCACCCCAAAGTTTGGGACACCTCTGTTTACAAGAACCTCGTTTACCGTACAAGTTCAACATCACAGAAAGTGAAAAATGGATAAAGAAGTTGTGGTATTTACTTACAAAGCAATATCACTCAGCAATGAAATCTATGTCATCAGGCCCTTAGCAGCACAATGAGTGGATTCAGGTACGATGATTCTAACTGAAATAAGTCACACAGAAAAAGAAACATCATAAGATATCAGTAATACACGGAATGTAAACTTGGCTACACAGGAACTGAATTACAGAACAGAACAGGGTCTCAAATTTAGAAAACCAACTTATGCTTGCTTAAGGGTAAAGGTGAGTTGGGGTGCTGCATAAAACCAGAGATTGAAATGAGCACAGATAAAGTTCCTTAAGCCAAATATGGAATAGACAAGAGCTACTCCTTGTTCAACGAAATGGACTCAACACTGCATATTAAACGCCTAAGAATTTACCTGACTAGTAAGTATCTTAAAACCTATGGATTGCTATGTCTCTGAAAGAGAATCAAGCATGTGTACAGGGGCATAAACGCAGCAGTGATAGGATTGGAGAGGTTCGGTGAGCAAATGAAGACCCTTTGAAGTCATATTGCATGGTACCCATTCCACGGGTCTCAACTCTCCAGGTTTAAGGTATTCTTCCTTCAGCTAAAACATGCATGTGGAACCTAGAGTATGATCAACCATGTGATCGGGAGACGTGTTCAAATATGTCTCAGTTTTCGTACCCTGGTTCTCGGGTGCAACATTCCAGATGCTTTACTAACACTCTCCCCACTTGGAGAGTCAGTCCCTTTAACCTCCTGTTTGGCCCAGTTTGCAATTTCTGCGCAAGATGAACAGGAATAGCGAGAACCAATGAGAGACTAGCTGGAGGTGTCTGGACGGGCAAATTTAACTCTCATTTCCCACCAGGAAGAGGAATTAACCAAAGGCTCAGCGTGCCGTGCCGGAACCAGATTAGGGCCTGAAGCCATCCTGTGGTGTTGTGGCCAGGTCACAAGAGAGCGAGTTGAAGAAAGGAGCTCAGGAGCACTGTAATTCACAAACCTGCAGAGTTATAAATGACAGCTATCGTCCAAAAATATACTGAAGTAAGGCTGCCAAGAGGACTTGAAAGCGGGGCAGAATTGCAGGAAACCGATTTCAGGAGGTAGACTGGAATTGCATTGAAAGCATAGGAAAAGAGGCAGAACGTCCACAATGATGCACTTGGCCAAAAAGGGCGTATGCGTTTTTTCCTGAATATATTCAGGAAAAAACGCATACGCCCTTTTTGGCCAACCAAGCAAGCTTGCAAAGGAAATCTGCACTACAATGAAGTCTCACTTCCCCCCGGTCAAAAGGGCCATCTGAAAAAAGTGTAAAATCCAGAAAGGCAGGACAGGCCATGGAGAACTGGGAGCCTTGTTATGCTGATGGGCGGGATGTAAATTGCCAACAGACACTCGGGACAAGTGTATGGTGTTTCCTGAAACATCTAAAAAACAAAGCAACAGAGCCTAGGGCACTTCCACTTATGGTCCTATAGCTTAGGGAAATTAAAATCAAAAAGACACAGCCACCCCAAAGTTTGGAACGGCTCTGTTTACAAGAACCTCGTTTACAGTACAAGTTCAACATCGCAGAAAGTGAAAAATGGATAAAGAAGTTGTGGTATTTACTTACAAAGCAATATCACTCAGCAATGAAATCTATGTCATCAGGCCCTTAGCAGCACAATGAGTGGATTCAGGTACGATGATTCTAACTGAAATAAGTCACACAGAAAAAGAAACATCATAAGATATCAGTAATACACGGAATGTAAACTTGGCTACACAGGAACTGAATTACAGAACAGAACAGGGTCTCAAATTTAGAAAACCAACTTATGCTTGCTTAAGGGGAAAGGTGAGTTGGGGTGCTGCATAAAACCAGAGATTGAAATGAGCACAGATAAAGTTCCTTAAGCCAAATATGGAATAGACAAGAGCTACTCCTTGCTCAACGAAATGGACTCAACACCGCATATTAAACGCCTAAGAATGTACCTGACTAGTAAGTATCTTAAAACCTATGGATTGCTATGTCTCCCAAAGAGAATCAAGCATGTGTACAGGGGCATAAACGCAGCAGTGATAGGATTGGAGAGGTTCGGTGAGCAAATGAAGACCCTTTGAAGTCATATTGCATGGTACCCATTCCACGGGTTTCAACTACCCAGGTTTAAGGTATTCTTCCTTCAGCTAAAACATGCATGTGGAACCCAGAGTATGATCAACCGTGTGAACGGGAGACGTGTTCAAATATGTCTCAGTTTTCCTCCCCTGGTACTCGGGTGCAACATTCCAGACGCTTTACTAACACTCTCCCCACTTGGAGAGTCAGCGCCTTTAACCTCCTGTTTGGCCCAGTTTGCAATTTCTGCGGAAGATGAACAGGAATAGCGAGAACCAATGAGAGACTAGCTGGAGGTGTCTGGACGGGCAAATTTAACTCTCATTTCCCACCAGGAAGAGGAATTAACCAAAGGCTCAGCGTGCCGTGCCGGAACCAGATTAGGGCCTGAAGCCATCCTGCGGTGTTGCGGACAGGTCACAAGAAAGCGAGTTGAAGAAAGGAGCTCAGGGGCACTGTAATTCACAAACCTGCAGAGTTATAAATGACAGCTATCGTCCAAAAATATACTGAAGTAAGGCTGCCAAGAGGACTTGAAAGCGGGGCAGAATTGCAGGAAACCGATTTCAGGAGGTAGACTGGAATTGCATTGAAAGCATAGGAAAAGAGGCAGAACGTCCACAATGATGCACTTGGCCAAAAAGGGCGTATGCGTTTTTTCCTGAATATATTCAGGAAAAAACGCATACGCCCTTTTCGGCCAACCAAGCAAGCTTGCAAAGGAAATCTGCACTACAATGAAGTCTCACTTCCCCCTGGTCAAAAGGGCCATCTGAAAAAAGTGTAAAATCCAGAAAGGCAGGACAGGCCATGGAGAACTGGGAGCCTTGTTATGCTGATGGGCGGGATGTAAATTGCCAACAGACACTCGGGAGAAGTGTATGGTGTTTCCTGAAACATCTAAAAAACAAAGCAACAGAGCCTAGGGCACTTCCACTTATGGTCCTATAGCTTAGGGAAATTAAAATCAAAAAGACACAGCCACCCCAAAGTTTGGGACGCCTCTGTTTACAAGAACCTCGTTTACCATACAAGTTCAGTATCACAGAAAGTGAAAAATGGATAAAGAACTTGTGGTACTTACGTACAATGCAGTATCACTCAGCAATGAAATCTATGTCATCAGGCCCGTAGCAGCATAATGAGTGGATTCAGGTACGATGATTCTAACTGAAATAAGTCACACAGAAAAAGAAACATCATAAGATATCACTAATACACGGAATGTAAACTTGGCTACACAGGAACTGAATTCCAAAACAGAACAGGGTCTCAAATTTAGAAAACCAACTTATGCTTGCTTAAGGGGAAAGGTGAGTTGGGGTGCTGCATAAAACCAGAGATTGAAATGAGCACAGATAAAGTTCCTTAAGCCAAATATGGAATAGACAAGAGCTACTCCTTGCTCAACGAAATGGACTCAACACCCCATATTAAACGCCTAAGAATGTACCTGACTAGTAATTATCTTAAAACCTATGGATTGCTATGACTCCAAAAGTGAATCAAGCGTGTGTACAGGGGCATAAACGCAGCAGTGATAGGATTGGAGAGGTTCGGTGAGCAAATGAAGACCCTTTGAAGTCATATTGCATGGTACCCATTCCACGGGTCTCAACTCTGCAGGTTTAAGGTATTCTTCTTTCAGGTAAAACATGCATGTGGAACCCAGAGTATGATCAACTGTGTGAACGGGAGACGTGTTCAAATATATCTCAGTTTTCCTTCCCTGGTACTCGGGTGTAACATTCCAGACGCTTTACTAACACTCTCCCCACTTGGAGAGTCAACGCCTTTAACCTCCTGTTTGGCCCAGTTTGCAATTTCTGCGCAAGATGAACAGGAATAGCGAGAACCAATGAGAGACTAGCTGGAGGTGTCTGGACGGGCAAATTTAACTCTCATTTCCCACCAGGAAGAGGAATTAACCAAAGGCTCAGCGTGCCGTGCCGGAACCAGATTAGGGCCTGAAGCCATCCTGTGGTGTTGTGGCCAGGTCACAAGAGAGCGAGTTGAAGAAAGGAGCTCAGGAGCACTGTAATTCACAAACCTGCAGAGTTATAAATGACAGCTATCGTCCAAAAATATACTGAAGTAAGGCTGCCAAGAGGACTTGAAAGCGGGGCAGAATTGCAGGAAACCGATTTCAGGAGGTAGACTGGAATTGCATTGAAAGCATAGGAAAAGAGGCAGAACGTCCACAATGATGCACTTGGCCAAAAAGGGCGTATGCGTTTTTTCCTGAATATATTCAGGAAAAAACGCATACGCCCTTTTTGGCCAACCAAGCAAGCTTGCAAAGGAAATCTGCACTACAATGAAGTCTCACTTCCCCCCGGTCAAAAGGGCCATCTGAAAAAAGTGTAAAATCCAGAAAGGCAGGACAGGCCATGGAGAACTGGGAGCCTTGTTATGCTGATGGGCGGGATGTAAATTGCCAACAGACACTCGGGACAAGTGTATGGTGTTTCCTGAAACATCTAAAAAACAAAGCAACAGAGCCTAGGGCACTTCCACTTATGGTCCTATAGCTTAGGGAAATTAAAATCAAAAAGACACAGCCACCCCAAAGTTTGGAACGGCTCTGTTTACAAGAACCTCGTTTACAGTACAAGTTCAACATCGCAGAAAGTGAAAAATGGATAAAGAAGTTGTGGTATTTACTTACAAAGCAATATCACTCAGCAATGAAATCTATGTCATCAGGCCCTTAGCAGCACAATGAGTGGATTCAGGTACGATGATTCTAACTGAAATAAGTCACACAGAAAAAGAAACATCATAAGATATCAGTAATACAGGGAATGTAAACTTGGCTACACAGGAACTGAATTCCAAAACAAAACAGGGTCTCAAATTTAGAAAACCAACTTATGCTTGCTTAAGGGGAAAGGTGAGTTGGGGTGCTGCATAAAACCAGAGATTGAAATGAGCACAGATAAAGTTCCTTAAGCCAAATATGGAATAGACAAGAGCTACTCCTTGCTCAACGAAATGGACTCAACACTGCATATTAAACGCCTAAGAATTTACCTGACTAGTAAGTATCTTAAAACCTATGGATTGCTATGTCTCCCAAAGAGAATCAAGCATGTGTACAGGGCCATAAACACAGCAGTGATAGGATTGGAGAGGTTCGGTGAGCAAATGAAGACCCTTTGAAGTCATATTGCATGGTACCCATTCCACGGGTCTCAACTCTCCAGGTTTAAGGTATTCTTCCTTCAGCTAAAACATGCATGTGTAACCCAGAGTATGATCAACCATGTGATCGTGAGACGTGCTCAAATATGTCTCAGTTTTCGTACCCTGGTACTCGGGTGCAACATTCCAGACGCTTTACTAACACTCTCCCGACTTGGAGAGTCAGTCCCTTTAACCTCCTGTTTGGCCCAGTTTGCAATTTCTGTGGAAGATGAACAGGAATAGCGAGAACCAATGAGAGACTAGCTGGAGGTGTCTGGACGGGCAAATTTAACTCTCATTTCCCACCAGGAAGAGGAATTTACCAAAGGCTCAGCATGCCGTGCCGGAACCAGATTAGGGTCTGAAGCCATCCTGCGGTGTTGCGGCCAGGTTACAAGAAAGCGAGTTGAAGAAAGGAGCTCAGGGGCACTGTAATTCACAAACCTGCAGAGTTATAAATGACAGCTATCGTCCAAAAATATACTGAAGTAAGGCTGCCAAGAGGACTTGAATGCGGGGCAGAATTGCAGGAAACCGATTTCAGGAGGTAGACTGGAATTGCATTGAAAGCATAGGAAAAGAGGCAGAACGTCCACAATGATGCACTTGGCCAAAAAGGGCGTATGCGTTTTTTCCTGAATATATTCAGGAAAAAACGCATACGCCCTTTTTGGCCAACCAAGCAAGCTTGCAAAGGAAATCTGCACTACAATGAAGTCTCACTTCCCCCCGGTCAAAAGGGCCATCTGAAAAAAGTGTAAAATCCAGAAAGGCAGGACAGGCCATGGAGAACTGGGAGCCTTGTTATGCTGATGGGCGGGATGTAAATTGCCAACAGACACTCGGGACAAGTGTATGGTGTTTCCTGAAACATCTAAAAAACAAAGCAACAGAGCCTAGGGCACTTCCACTTATGGTCCTATAGCTTAGGGAAATTAAAATCAAAAAGACACAGGCACCCCAAAGTTTGGAACGGCTCTGTTTACAAGAACCTCGTTTACAGTACAAGTTCAACATCGCAGAAAGTGAAAAATGGATAAAGAAGTTGTGGTATTTACTTACAAAGCAATATCACTCAGCAATGAAATCTATGTCATCAGGCCCTTAGCAGCACAATGAGTGGATTCAGGTACGATGATTCTAACTGAAATAAGTCACACAGAAAAAGAAACATCATAAGATATCAGTAATACAGGGAATGTAATCTTGGCTACACAGGAACTGAATTCCAAAACAAAACAGGGTCTCAAATTTAGAAAACCAACTTATGCTTGCTTAAGGGGAAAGGTGAGTTGGGGTGCTGCATAAAACCAGAGATTGAAATGAGCACAGATAAAGTTCCTTAAGCCAAATATGGAATAGACAAGAGCTACTCCTTGCTCAACGAAATGGACTCAACACTGCATATTAAACGCCTAAGAATTTACCTGACTAGTAAGTATCTTAAAACCTATGGATTGCTATGTCTCCCAAAGAGAATCAAGCATGTGTACAGGGCCATAAACACAGCAGTGATAGGATTGGAGAGGTTCGGTGAGCAAATGAAGACCCTTTGAAGTCATATTGCATGGTACCCATTCCACGGGTCTCAACTCTCCAGGTTTAAGGTATTCTTCCTTCAGCTAAAACATGCATGTGTAACCCAGAGTATGATCAACCATGTGATCGTGAGACGTGCTCAAATATGTCTCAGTTTTCGTACCCTGGTACTCGGGTGCAACATTCCAGACGCTTTACTAACACTCTCCCGACTTGGAGAGTCAGTCCCTTTAACCTCCTGTTTGGCCCAGTTTGCAATTTCTGTGGAAGATGAACAGGAATAGCGAGAACCAATGAGAGACTAGCTGGAGGTGTCTGGACGGGCAAATTTAACTCTCATTTCCCACCAGGAAGAGGAATTTACCAAAGGCTCAGCATGCCGTGCCGGAACCAGATTAGGGTCTGAAGCCATCCTGCGGTGTTGCGGCCAGGTTACAAGAAAGCGAGTTGAAGAAAGGAGCTCAGGGGCACTGTAATTCACAAACCTGCAGAGTTATAAATGACAGCTATCGTCCAAAAATATACTGAAGTAAGGCTGCCAAGAGGACTTGAATGCGGGGCAGAATTGCAGGAAACCGATTTCAGGAGGTAGACTGGAATTGCATTGAAAGCATAGGAAAAGAGGCAGAACGTCCACAATGATGCACTTGGCCAAAAAGGGCGTATGCGTTTTTTCCTGAATATATTCAGGAAAAAACGCATACGCCCTTTTTGGCCAACCAAGCAAGCTTGCAAAGGAAATCTGCACTACAATGAAGTCTCACTTCCCCCCGGTCAAAAGGGCCATCTGAAAAAAGTGTAAAATCCAGAAAGGCAGGACAGGCCATGGAGAACTGGGAGCCTTGTTATGCTGATGGGCGGGATGTAAATTGCCAACAGACACTCGGGACAAGTGTATGGTGTTTCCTGAAACATCTAAAAAACAAAGCAACAGAGCCTAGGGCACTTCCACTTATGGTCCTATAGCTTAGGGAAATTAAAATCAAAAAGACACAGGCACCCCAAAGTTTGGAACGGCTCTGTTTACAAGAACCTCGTTTACAGTACAAGTTCAACATCGCAGAAAGTGAAAAATGGATAAAGAAGTTGTGGTATTTACTTACAAAGCAATATCACTCAGCAATGAAATCTATGTCATCAGGCCCTTAGCAGCACAATGAGTGGATTCAGGTACGATGATTCTAACTGAAATAAGTCACACAGAAAAAGAAACATCATAAGATATCAGTAATACAGGGAATGTAAACTTGGCTACACAGGAACTGAATTCCAAAACAAAACAGGGTCTCAAATTTAGAAAACCAACTTATGCTTGCTTAAGGGGAAAGGTGAGTTGGGGTGCTGCATAAAACCAGAGATTGAAATGAGCACAGATAAAGTTCCTTAAGCCAAATATGGAATAGACAAGAGCTACTCCTTGCTCAACGAAATGGACTCAACACTGCATATTAAACGCCTAAGAATTTACCTGACTAGTAAGTATCTTAAAACCTATGGATTGCTATGTCTCCCAAAGAGAATCAAGCATGTGTACAGGGCCATAAACACAGCAGTGATAGGATTGGAGAGGTTCGGTGAGCAAATGAAGACCCTTTGAAGTCATATTGCATGGTACCCATTCCACGGGTCTCAACTCTCCAGGTTTAAGGTATTCTTCCTTCAGCTAAAACATGCATGTGTAACCCAGAGTATGATCAACCATGTGATCGTGAGACGTGCTCAAATATGTCTCAGTTTTCGTACCCTGGTACTCGGGTGCAACATTCCAGACGCTTTACTAACACTCTCCCGACTTGGAGAGTCAGTCCCTTTAACCTCCTGTTTGGCCCAGTTTGCAATTTCTGTGGAAGATGAACAGGAATAGCGAGAACCAATGAGAGACTAGCTGGAGGTGTCTGGACGGGCAAATTTAACTCTCATTTCCCACCAGGAAGAGGAATTTACCAAAGGCTCAGCATGCCGTGCCGGAACCAGATTAGGGTCTGAAGCCATCCTGCGGTGTTGCGGCCAGGTTACAAGAAAGCGAGTTGAAGAAAGGAGCTCAGGGGCACTGTAATTCACAAACCTGCAGAGTTATAAATGACAGCTATCGTCCAAAAATATACTGAAGTAAGGCTGCCAAGAGGACTTGAATGCGGGGCAGAATTGCAGGAAACCGATTTCAGGAGGTAGACTGGAATTGCATTGAAAGCATAGGAAAAGAGGCAGAACGTCCACAATGATGCACTTGGCCAAAAAGGGCGTATGCGTTTTTTCCTGAATATATTCAGGAAAAAACGCATACGCCCTTTTTGGCCAACCAAGCAAGCTTGCAAAGGAAATCTGCACTACAATGAAGTCTCACTTCCCCCCGGTCAAAAGGGCCATCTGAAAAAAGTGTAAAATCCAGAAAGGCAGGACAGGCCATGGAGAACTGGGAGCCTTGTTATGCTGATGGGCGGGATGTAAATTGCCAACAGACACTCGGGACAAGTGTATGGTGTTTCCTGAAACATCTAAAAAACAAAGCAACAGAGCCTAGGGCACTTCCACTTATGGTCCTATAGCTTAGGGAAATTAAAATCAAAAAGACACAGGCACCCCAAAGTTTGGAACGGCTCTGTTTACAAGAACCTCGTTTACAGTACAAGTTCAACATCGCAGAAAGTGAAAAATGGATAAAGAAGTTGTGGTATTTACTTACAAAGCAATATCACTCAGCAATGAAATCTATGTCATCAGGCCCTTAGCAGCACAATGAGTGGATTCAGGTACGATGATTCTAACTGAAATAAGTCACACAGAAAAAGAAACATCATAAGATATCAGTAATACAGGGAATGTAAACTTGGCTACACAGGAACTGAATTCCAAAACAAAACAGGGTCTCAAATTTAGAAAACCAACTTATGCTTGCTTAAGGGGAAAGGTGAGTTGGGGTGCTGCATAAAACCAGAGATTGAAATGAGCACAGATAAAGTTCCTTAAGCCAAATATGGAATAGACAAGAGCTACTCCTTGCTCAACGAAATGGACTCAACACTGCATATTAAACGCCTAAGAATTTACCTGACTAGTAAGTATCTTAAAACCTATGGATTGCTATGTCTCCCAAAGAGAATCAAGCATGTGTACAGGGGCATAAACACAGCAGTGATAGGATTGGAGAGGTTCGGTGAGCAAATGAAGACCCTTTGAAGTCATATTGCATGGTACCCATTCCACGGGTCTCAACTCTCCAGGTTTAAGGTATTCTTCCTTCAGCTAAAACATGCATGTGTAACCCAGAGTATGATCAACCATGTGATCGTGAGACGTGCTCAAATATGTCTCAGTTTTCGTACCCTGGTACTCGGGTGCAACATTCCAGACGCTTTACTAACACTCTCCCGACTTGGAGAGTCAGTCCCTTTAACCTCCTGTTTGGCCCAGTTTGCAATTTCTGTGGAAGATGAACAGGAATAGCGAGAACCAATGAGAGACTAGCTGGAGGTGTCTGGACGGGCAAATTTAACTCTCATTTCCCACCAGGAAGAGGAATTTACCAAAGGCTCAGCATGCCGTGCCGGAACCAGATTAGGGTCTGAAGCCATCCTGCGGTGTTGCGGCCAGGTTACAAGAAAGCGAGTTGAAGAAAGGAGCTCAGGGGCACTGTAATTCACAAACCTGCAGAGTTATAAATGACAGCTATCGTCCAAAAATATACTGAAGTAAGGCTGCCAAGAGGACTTGAATGCGGGGCAGAATTGCAGGAAACCGATTTCAGGAGGTAGACTGGAATTGCATTGAAAGCATAGGAAAAGAGGCAGAACGTCCACAATGATGCACTTGGCCAAAAAGGGCGTATGCGTTTTTTCCTGAATATATTCAGGAAAAAACGCATACGCCCTTTTTGGCCAACCAAGCAAGCTTGCAAAGGAAATCTGCACTACAATGAAGTCTCACTTCCCCCCGGTCAAAAGGGCCATCTGAAAAAAGTGTAAAATCCAGAAAGGCAGGACAGGCCATGGAGAACTGGGAGCCTTGTTATGCTGAAGGGCGGGATGTAAATTGCCAACAGACACTCGGGACAAGTGTATGGTGTTTCCTGAAACATCTAAAAAACAAAGCAACAGAGCCTAGGGCACATCCACTTATGGTCCTATAGCTTAGGGAAATTAAAATCAAAAAGACACAGCCACCCCAAAGTTTGGGCGCCTCTGTTTACAAGAACCTCATTTACCGTACAAGTTCAGTATCACAGAAAGTGAAAAATGGATAAAGAACTTGTGGTACTTACGTATAATGCAGTATCACTCAGCAATGAAATCTATGTCATCAGGCCCTTAGCAGCACAATGAGTGGATTCAGGTACGATGATTCTAACTGAAATAAGTCACACAGAAAAAGAAACATCATAAGATATCAGTAATACACGGAATGTAAACTTGGCTACACAGGAACTGAATTACAGAACAGAACAGGGTCTCAAATTTAGAAAACCAACTTATGCTTGCTTAAGGGGAAAGGTGAGTTGGGGTGCTGCATAAAACCAGAGATTGAAATGAGCACAGATAAAGTTCCTTAAGCCAAATATGGAATAGACAAGAGCTACTCCTTGCTCAACGAAATGGACTCAACTCCGCATATTAAACGCCTAAGAATGTACCTGACTAGTAAGTATCTTAAAACCTATGGATTGCTATGTCTCCAAAAGAGAATCAAGCGTGTGTACAGGGGCATAAACGCAGCAGTGATAGGATTGGAGAGGTTCGGTGAGCAAATGAAGACCCTTTGAAGTCATTTTGCATGGTACCCATTCCACGGGTCTCAACTCTCCAGGTTTAAGCTATTCTTCCTTCAGCTAAAACATGCATGTGGAACCCAGAGTATGATCAACCGTGTGAACGGGAGACGTGTTCAAATATGTCTCAGTTTTCCTTCCCTGGTACTCGGGTGCAACATTCCAGACGCTTTACTAACACTCTCCCCACTTGGAGAGTCAACGCCTTTAACCTCCTGTTTGGCCCAGTTTGCAATTTCTGCGGAAGATGAACAGGAATAGCGAGAACCAATGAGAGACTAGCTGGAGGTGGCTGGACGGGCAAATTTAACTCTCATTGCCCACCAGGAAGAGGAAATAACCAAAGGCTCAGCGTGCCGTGCCGGAACAAGATTAGGGCCTGAAGCCATCCTGCGGTGTTGCGGCCAGCTCACAAGAAAGCGAGTTGAAGAAAGGAGCTCAGGAGCACTGTAATTCACAAACCTGCAGAGTTATAAATGACAGCTATCGTCCAAAAATATACTGAAGTAAGGCTGCCAAGAGGACTTGAAAGCGGGGCAGAATTGCAGGAAACCGATTTCAGGAGGTAGACTGGAATTGCATTGAAAGCATAGGAAAAGAGGCAGAACGTCCACAATGATGCACTTGGCCAAAAAGGGCGTATGCGTTTTTTCCTGAATATATTCAGGAAAAAACGCATACGCCCTTTTTGGCCAACCAAGCAAGCTTGCAAAGGAAATCTGCACTACAATGAAGTCTCACTTCCCCCCGGTCAAAAGGTCCATCTGAAGAAAGTGTAAAATCCAGAAAGGCAGGACAGGCCATGGAGAACTGGGAGCCTTGTTATGCTGATGGGCGGGATGTAAATTGCCAACAGACACTCGGGAGAAGTGTATGGTGTTTCCTGAAACATCTAAAAAACAAAGCAACAGAGCCTAGGGCACTTCCACTTATGGTCCTATAGCTTACGGAAATTAAAATCAAAAAGACACAGCCACCCCAAAGTTTGGGACGCCTCTGTTTACAAGAACCTCGTTTACCGTACAAGTTCAACATCACAGAAAGTGAAAAATGGATAAAGAAATTGTGGTACTTACGTACAATGCAGTATCAATCAGCAATGAAATCTATGTCATCAGCCTCGTAGCAGCATAATGAGTGGATTCAGGTACGATGATTCTAACTGAAATAAGTCACACAGAAAAAGAAACATCATAAGATATCACTAATACAGGGAATGTAAACTTGGCTACACAGGAACTGAATTCCAAAACAAAACAGGGTCTCAAATTTAGAAAACCAACTTATGCTTGCTTAAGGGGAAAGGTGAGTTGGGGTGCTGCATAAAACCAGAGATTGAAATGAGCACAGATAAAGTTCCTTAAGCCAAATATGGAATAGACAAGAGCTACTCCTTGCTCAACGAAATGGACTCAACTCCGCATATTAAACGCCTAAGAATGTACCTGACTAGTAAGTATCTTAAAACCTATGGATTGCTATGTCTCCAAAAGAGAATCAAGCGTGTGTACAGGGGCATAAACGCAGCAGTGATAGGATTGGAGAGGTTCGGTGAGCAAATGAAGACCCTTTGAAGTCATATTGCATGGTACCCATTCCACGGGTCTCAACTCTCCAGGTTTAAGCTATTCTTCCTTCAGCTAAAACATGCATGTGGAACCCAGAGTATGATCAACCGTGTGAACAGGAGACGTGTTCAAATATGTCTCAGTTTTCCTTCCCTGGTACTCGGGTGCAACATTCCAGACGCTTTACTAACACTCTCCCCACTTGGAGAGTCAACGCCTTTAACCTCCTGTTTGGCCCGTTTGCAATTTCTGCGGAAGATGAACAGGAATAGCGAGAACCAATGAGAGACTAGCTGGAGGTGTCTGGACGGGCAAATTTAACTCTCATTGCCCACCAGGAAAAGGAAATAACCAAAGGCTCAGCGTGCCGTGCTGGAACAAGATTAGGGCCTGAAGCCATCCTGCGGTGTTGCGGCCAGCTCACAAGAAAGCGAGTTGAAGAAAGGAGCTCAGGGGCACTGTAATTCACAAACCTGCAGAGTTATAAATGACAGCTATCGTCCAAAAATATACTGAAGTAAGGCTGCCAAGAGGACTTGAAAGTGGGGCAGAATTGCAGGAAACCGATTTCAGGAGGTAGACTGGAATTGCATTGAAAGCATAGGAAAAGAGGCAGAACGTCCACAATGATGCACTTGGCCAAAAAGGGCGTATGCGTTTTTTCCTGAATATATTCAGGAAAAAACGCATACGCCCTTTTTGGCCAACCAAGCAAGCTTGCAAAGGAAATCTGCACTACAATGAAGTCTCACTTCCCCCCGGTCAAAAGGTCCATCTGAAGAAAGTGTAAAATCCAGAAAGGCAGGACAGGCCATGGAGAACTGGGAGCCTTGTTATGCTGATGGGCGGGATGTAAATTGCCAACAGACACTCGGGAGAAGTGTATGGTGTTTCCTGAAACATCTAAAAAACAAAGCAACAGAGCCTAGGGCACTTCCACTTATGGTCCTATAGCTTACGGAAATTAAAATCAAAAAGACACAGCCACCCCAAAGTTTGGGACGCCTCTGTTTACAAGAACCTCGTTTACCGTACAAGTTCAACATCACAGAAAGTGAAAAATGGATAAAGAACTTGTGGTACTTACGTACAATGCAGTATCAATCAGCAATGAAATCTATGTCATCAGCCTCGTAGCAGCATAATGAGTGGATTCAGGTACGATCATTCTAACTGAAATAAGTCACACAGAAAAAGAAACATCATAAGATATCAGTAATACACGGAATGTAAACTTGGCTACACAGGAACTGAATTACAGAACAGAACAGGGTCTCAAATTTAGAAAACCAACTTATGCTTGCTTAAGGGTAAAGGTGAGTTGGGGTGCTGCATAAAACCAGAGATTGAAATGAGCACAGATAAAGTTCCTTAAGCCAAATATGGAATAGACAAGAGCTACTCCTTGCTCAACGAAATGGACTCAACACTGCATATTAAACGCCTAAGAATTTACCTGATTAGTAAGTATCTTAAAACCTATGGATTGCTATGTCTCCCAAAGAGAATCAAGCGTGTGTACAGGGGCATAAATGCAGCAGTGATAGGATTGGAGAGGTTCGGTGAGCAAATGAAGACCCTTTGAAGTCATATTGCATGGTACCCTTTCCACGGGTTTCAACTACCCAGGTTTAAGGTATTCTTCCTTCAGCTAAAACATGCATGTGGAACCCAGAGTATGATCAACCGTGTGAATGGGAGACGTGTTCAAATATGTCTCAGTTTTCCTCCCCTGATACTCGGGTGCAACATTCCAGACGCTTTACTAACACTCTCCCCACTTGGAGAGTCAACGCCTTTAACCTCCTGTTTGGCCCAGTTTGCAATTTCTGCGGAAGATGAACAGGAATAGGGAGAACCAATGAGAGACTAGCTGGAGGTGTCTGGACGGGCAAATTTAACTCTCATTTCCCACCAGGAAGAGGAATTAACCAAAGGCTCAGCGTGCCGGACCGGAACCAGATTAGGGCCTGAAGCAATCCTTCGGTGTTGCGGCCAGCTCACAATAAAGTGAGTTGAAGAAAGGAACTCAGGGGCACTGTAATTCACAAATCTGCAGAGTTATAAATGACAGCTATCGTCCAAAAATATACTGAAGTAAGGCTGCCAAGAGGACTTGAAAGCGGGGCAGAATTGCAGGAAACCGATTTCAGGAGGTAGACTGGAATTGCATTGAAAGCATAGGAAAAGAGGCAGAACGTCCACAATGATGCACTTGGCCAAAAAGGGCGTATGCGTTTTTTCCTGAATATATTCAGGAAAAAACGCATACGCCCTTTTTGGCCAACCAAGCAAGCTTGCAAAGGAAATCTGCACTACAATGAAGTCTCACTTCCCCCCGGTCTAAAGGGTCATCTGAAAAAAGTGTAAAATCCAGAAAGGCAGGACAGGCCATGGAGAACTGGGAGCCTTGTTATGCTGCTGGGCGGGATGTAAATTGCCAACAGACACTCCGGAGAAGTGTATGGTGTTTCCTGAAACATCTAAAAAACAAAGCAACAGAGCCTAGGGCACTTCCACTTATGGTCCTATAGCTTAGGGAAATTAAAATCAAAAAGACACAGCCACCCCAAAGTTTGGGACGCCTCTGTTTACAAGAATCTCGTTTACCGTACAAGTTCAGTATCACAGAAAGTGAAAAATGGATAAAGAACTTGTGGTACTTACGTACAATGCAGTATCACTCAGCAATGAAATCTATGTCATCAGGCCCGTAGCAGCATAATGAGTGGATTCAGGTACGATGATTCTAACTGAAATAAGTCACACAGAAAAATAAACATCATAAGATATCACTAATACACGGAATGTAAACTTGGCTACAGAGGAACTGAATTACAGAACAGAACAGGGTCTCAAATTTAGAAAACCAACATATGCTTGCTTAAGGGGAAAGGTGAGTTGGGGTGCTGCATAAAACCAGAGATTGAAATGAGCACAGATAAAGTTCCTTAAGCCAAATATGGAATAGACAAGAGCTACTCCTTGCTCAACGAAATGGACTCAACACCCCATATTAAACGCCTAAGAATGTACCTGACTAGTAAGTATCTTAAAACCTATGGATTGCTATGTCTCCAAAAGAGAATCAAGCGTGTGTACAGGGGCATAAACACAGCAGTGATAGGATTGGAGAGGTTCGGTGAGCAAATGAAGACCCTTTGAAGTCATATTGCATGGTACCCATTCCACGGGTCTCAACTCTGCAGGTTTAAGGTATTCTTTCAGGTAAAACATGCATGTGGAACCCAGAGTATGATCAACCGTGTGAATGGGAGACGTGTTCAAATATGTCTCAGTTTTCCTCCCCTGATACTCGGGTGCAACATTCCAGACGCTTTACTAACACTCTCCCCACTTGGAGAGTCAACGCCTTTAACCTCCTGTTTGGCCCAGTTTGCAATTTCTGCGGAAGATGAACAGGAATAGCGAGAACCAATGAGAGACTAGCTGGAGGTGTCTGGACGGGCAAATTTAACTCTCATTTCCCACCAGGAAGAGGAATTAACCAAAGGCTCAGCGTGCTGGACCGGAACCAGATTAGGGCCTGAAGCAATCCTTCGGTGTTGCGGCCAGCTCACAATAAAGTGAGTTGAAGAAAGGAACTCAGGGGCACTGTAATTCACAAATCTGCAGAGTTATAAATGACAGCTATCGTCCAAAAATATACTGAAGTAAGGCTGCCAAGAGGACTTGAAAGCGGGGCAGAATTGCAGGAAACCGATTTCAGGAGGTAGACTGGAATTGCATTGAAAGCATAGGAAAAGAGGCAGAACGTCCACAATGATGCACTTGGCCAAAAAGTGCGTATGCGTTTTTCCCTGAATATATTCAGGAAAAAACGCATACGCCCTTTTTGGCCAACCTAGCAACCTTGCAAAGGAAATCTGCACTACAATGAAGTCTCACTTCCCCCCGGTCAAAAGGGCCATCTGAAAAAAGTGTAAAATCCAGAAAGGCAGGACAGGCCATGGATAACTGGGAGCCTTGTTATGCTGATGGGCGGGATGTAAATTGCCAACAGACACTCGGGAGAAGTGTATGGTGTTTCGTGAAACATCTAAAAAACAAAGCAACAGAGCCTAGGGCACTTCCACTTATGGTCCTATAGCTTAGGGAAATTAAAATCAAAAAGACACAGCCACCCCAAAGTTTGGGATGGCTCTGTTTACAAGAACCTCGTTTACAGTACAAGTTCAACATCGCAGAAAGTGAAAAATGGATAAAGAACTTGTGGTATTTACTTACAAAGCAATATCACTCAGCAATAAAATCTATGTCATCAGGCCCGTAGCAGCATAATGAGTGGATTCAGGTACGATGATTCTAACTGAAATAAGTCATACAGAAAAAGAAACATCATAAGATATCTCTAATACACGGAATGTTATCTTGGCTACACAGGAACTGAATTCCAAAACAGAACAGGGTCTCAAATTTAGAAAACCAACTTATGCTTGCTTAAGGGGAAAGGTGAGTTGGGGTGCTGCATAAAACCAGAGATTGAAATGAGCACAGATAAAGTTCCTTAAGCCAAATATGGAATAGACAAGAGCTACTCCTTGCTCAACGTAATGGACTCAACACCCCATATTAAACGCCTAAGAATGTACCTGACTAGTAATTATCTTAAAACCTATGGATTGCTATGTCTCCAAAAGAGAATCAAGCGTGTGTACAGGGGCATAAAGGCAGCAGTGATAGGATTGGAGAGGTTCGGTGAGCAAATGAAGACCCTTTGAAGTCATATTGCATTGTACCCATTCCACGGGTTTCAACTACCCAGGTTTAAGGTATTCTTCCTTCAGCTAAAACATGCATGTGGAACCCAGAGTATGATCAACCGTGTGAATGGGAGACGTGTTCAAATATGTCTCAGTTTTCCTCCCCTGGTACTCGGGTGCAACATTCCAGACGCTTTACTAACACTCTCCCCACTTGGAGAGTCAACGCCTTTAACCTCCTGTTTGGCCCAGTTTGCAATTTCTGCGGAAGATGAACAGGAATAGGGAGAACCAATGAGAGACTAGCTGGAGGTGTCTGGACGGGCAAATTTAACTCTCATTTCCCACCAGGAAGAGGAATTAACCAAAGGCTCAGCGTGCCGGACCGGAACCAGATTAGGGCCTGAAGCAATCCTTCGGTGTTGCGGCCAGCTCACAATAAAGTGAGTTGAAGAAAGGAACTCAGGGGCACTGTAATTCACAAATCTGCAGAGTTATAAATGACAGCTATCGTCCAAAAATATACTGAAGTAAGGCTGCCAAGAGGACTTGAAAGCGGGGCAGAATTGCAGGAAACCGATTTCAGGAGGTAGACTGGAATTGCATTGAAAGCATAGGAAAAGAGGCAGAACGTCCACAATGATGCACTTGGCCAAAAAGGGCGTATGCGTTTTTTCCTGAATATATTCAGGAAAAAACGCATACGCCCTTTTTGGCCAACCAAGCAAGCTTGCAAAGGAAATCTGCACTACAATGAAGTCTCACTTCCCCCCGGTCAAAAGGGCCATCTGAAAAAAGTGTAAAATCCAGAAAGGCAGGACAGGCCATGGAGAACTGGGAGCCTTGTTATGGTGATGGGCCGGATGTAAATGGCCAACAGACACTCGGGACAAGTGTATGGTGTTTCCTGAAACATCTAAAAAACAAAGCAACAGAGCCTAGGGCACTTCCACTTATGGTCCTATAGCTTAGGGAAATTAAAATCAAAAAGACACAGCCACCCCAAAGTTTGGAACGGCTCTGTTTACAAGAACCTCGTTTACAGTACAAGTTCAACATCGCAGAAAGTGAAAAATGGATAAAGAAGTTGTGATATTTACTTACAAAGCAATATCACTCAGCAATGAAATCTATGTCATCAGGCCCTTAGCAGCACAATGAGTGGATTCAGGTACGATGATTCTAACTGAAATAAGTCACACAGAAAAATAAACATCATAAGATATCAGTAATACACGGAATGTAAACTTGGCTACACAGGAACTGAATTACAGAACAGAACAGGGTCTCAAATTTAGAAAACCAACTTATGCTTGCTTAAGGGGAAAGGTGAGTTGGGGTGCTGCATAAAACCAGAGATTGAAATGAGCACAGATAAAGTTCCTTAAGCCAAATATGGAATAGACAAGAGCTACTCCTTGCTCAACGAAATGGACTCAACACCGCATATTAAACGCCTAAGAATGTACCTGACTAGTAAGTATCTTAAAACCTATGGATTGCTATGTCTCCGAAAGAGAATCAAGCATGTGTACAGGGGCATAAACGCAGCAGTGATAGGATTGGAGAGGTTCAGTGAGCAAATGAAGACCCTTTGAAGTCATATTGCATGGTACCCATTCCACGGGTTTCAACTACCCAGGTTTAAGGTATTCTTCCTTCAGCTAAAACATGCATGTGGAACCCAGAGTATGATCAACCGTGTGAACGGGAGACGTGTTCAAATATGTCTCAGTTTTCCTTCCCTGGTACTCGGGAGCAACATTCCAGACGCTTTACTAACACTCTCCCCACTTGGAGAGTCAGCGCCTTTAACCTCCTGTTTGGCCCAGTTTGCAATTTCTGCGGAAGATGAACAGGAATAGCGAGAACCAATGAGAGACTAGCTGGAGGTGTCTGGACGGGCAAATTTAACTCTCATTTCCCACCAGGAAGAGGAATTAACCAAAGGCTCAGCGTGCGGTGCCGGAACCAGATTAGGGCCTGAAGCCATCCTGCGGTGTTGCGGACAGGTCACAAGAAAGCGAGTTGAAGAAAGGAGCTCAGGGGCACTGTAATTCACAAACCTGCAGAGTTATAAATGACAGCTATCGTCCAAAAATATACTGAAGTAAGGCTGCCAAGAGGACTTGAAAGCGGGGCAGAATTGCAGGAAACCGATTTCAGGAGGTAGACTGGAATTGCATTGAAAGCATAGGAAAAGAGGCAGAACGTCCACAATGATGCACTTGGCCAAAAAGTGCGTATGCGTTTTTCCCTGAATATATTCAGGAAAAAACGCATACGCCCTTTTTGGCCAACCAAGCAACCTTGCAAAGGAAATCTGCACTACAATGAAGTCTCACTTCCCCCCGGTCAAAAGGGCCATCTGAAAAAAGTGTAAAATCCAGAAAGGCAGGACAGGCCATGGAGAACTGGGAGCCTTGTTATGCTGATGGGCGGGATGTAAATTGCCAACAGACACTCGGGAGAAGTGTATGGTGTTTCCTGAAACATCTAAAAAACAAAGCAACAGAGCCTAGGGCACTTCCACTTATGGTCCTATAGCTTAGGGAAATTAAAATCAAAAAGACACAGCCACCCCAAAGTTTGGGATGGCTCTGTTTACAAGAACCTCGTTTACAGTAGAAGTTCAACATCGCAGAAAGTGAAAAATGGATAAAGAAGTTGTGGTATTTACTTACAAAGCAATATCACTCAGCAATGAAATCTATGTCATCAGGCCCGTAGCAGCATAATGAGTGGATTCAGGTACGATGATTCTAACTGAAATAAGTCATACAGAAAAAGAAACATCATAAGATATCACTAATACACGGAATGTAAACTTGGCTACACAGGAACTGAATTCCAAAACAGAACAGGGTCTCAAATTTAGAAAACCAACTTATGCTTGCTTAAGGGGAAAGGTGAGTTGGGGTGCTGCATAAAACCAGAGATTGAAATGAGCACAGATAAAGTTCCTTAAGCCAAATATGGAATAGACAAGAGCTACTCCTTGCTCAACGAAATGGACTCAACACCCCATATTAAACGCCTAAGAATGTACCTGACTAGTAATTATCTTAAAACCTATGGATTGCTATGTCTCCAAAAGAGAATCAAGCGTGTGTACAGGGGCATAAACGCAGCAGTGATAGGATTGGAGAGGTTCGGTGAGCAAATGAAGACCCTTTGAAGTCATATTGCATGGTACCCATTCCACGGGTTTCAACTACCCAGGTTTAAGGTATTCTTCCTTCAGCTAAAACATGCATGTGGAACCCAGAGTATGATCAACCGTGTGAATGGGAGACGTGTTCAAATATGTCTCAGTTTTCCTCCCCTGATACTCGGGTGCAACATTCCAGACGCTTTACTAACACTCTCCCCACTTGGAGAGTCAACGCCTTTAACCTCCTGTTTGGCCCAGTTTGCAATTTCTGCGCAAGATGAACAGGAATAGGGAGAACCAATGAGAGACTAGCTGGAGGTGTCTGGACGGGCAAATTTAACTCTCATTTCCCACCAGGAAGAGGAATTAACCAAAGGCTCAGCGTGCTGGACCGGAACCAGATTAGGGCCTGAAACAATCCTTCGGTGTTGCGGCCAGCTCACAATAAAGTGAGTTGAAGAAAGGAACTCAGGGGCACTGTAATTCACAAATCTGCAGAGTTATAAATGACAGCTATCGTCCAAAAATATACTGAAGTAAGGCTGCCAAGAGGACTTGAAAGCGGGGCAGAATTGCAGGAAACCGATTTCAGGAGGTAGACTGGAATTGCATTGAAAGCATAGGAAAAGAGGCAGAACGTCCACAATGATGCACTTGGCCAAAAAGTGCGTATGCGTTTTTCCCTGAATATATTCAGGAAAAAACGCATACGCCCTTTTTGGCCAACCTACCAACCTTGCAAAGGAAATCTGCACTACAATGAAGTCTCACTTCCCCCCGGTCAAAAGGGCCATCTGAAAAAAGTGTAAAATCCAGAAAGGCAGGACAGGCCATGGAGAACTGGGAGCCTTGTTATGCTGATGGGCGGGATGTAAATTGCCAACAGACACTCGGGACAAGTGTATGGTGTTTCCTGAAACATCTAAAAAACAAAGCAACAGAGCCTAGGGCACTTCCACTTATGGTCCTATAGCTTAGGGAAATTAAAATCAAAAAGACACAGCCACCCCAAAGTTTGGGATGGCTCTGTTTACAAGAACCTCGTTTACAGTACAAGTTCAACATCGCAGAAAGTGAAAAATGGATAAAGAACTTGTGGTATTTACTTACAAAGCAATATCACTCAGCAATAAAATCTATGTCATCAGGCCCGTAGCAGCATAATGAGTGGATTCAGGTACGATGATTCTAACTGAAATAAGTCATACAGAAAAAGAAACATCATAAGATATCACTAATACACGGAATGTAAACTTGGCTACACAGGAACTGAATTCCAAAACAGAACAGGGTCTCAAATTTAGAAAACCAACTTATGCTTGCTTAAGGGTAAAGGTGAGTTGGGGTGCTGCATAAAACCAGAGATTGAAATGAGCACAGATAAAGTTCCTTAAGCCAAATATGGAATAGACAAGAGCTACTCCTTGCTCAACGAAATGGACTCAACACCTCATATTAAACGCCTAAGAATGTACCTGACTAGTAATTATCTTAAAACCTATGGATTGCTATGTCTCCAAAAGAGAATCAAGCGTGTGTACAGGGGCATAAACGCAGCAGTGATAGGATTGGAGAGGTTCGGTGAGCAAATGAAGACCCTTTGAAGTCATATTGCATTGTACCCATTCCACGGGTTTCAACTACCCAGGTTTAAGGTATTCTTCCTTCAGCTAAAACATGCATGTGGAACCCAGAGTATGATCAACCGTGTGAATGGGAGACGTGTTCAAATATGTCTCAGTTTTCCTCCCCTGATACTCGGGTGCAACATTCCAGACGCTTTACTAACACTCTCCCCACTTGGAGAGTCAACGCCTTTAACCTCCTGTTTGGCCCAGTTTGCAATTTCTGCGCAAGATGAACAGGAACAGCGAGAAGCAATGAGAGACTAGTTGGAGGTGTCTGGACGGGCAAATTTAACTCTCATTTCCCACCAGGAAGAGGAATTAACCAAAGGCTCAGCGTGCCGTGCCGGAACCAGATTAGGGCCTGAAGCCATCCTGTGGTGTTGTGGCCAGGTCAGAAGAAAGCGAGTTGAAGAAAGGAGCTCAGGAGCACTGTAATTCACAAACCTGCAGAGTTGTAAATGACAGCTATCGTCCAAAAATATACTGAAGTAAGGCTGCCAAGAGGACTTGAAAGCGGGGCAGAATTGCAGGAAACCGATTTCAGGAGGTAGACTGGAATTGCATTGAAAGCATAGGAAAAGAGGCAGAACGTCCACAATGATGCACTTGGCCAAAAAGGGCGTATGCGTTTTTTCCTGAATATATTCAGGAAAAAACGCATACGCCCTTTTTGGCCAACCAAGCAAGCTTGCAAAGGAAATCTGCACTACAATGAAGTCTCACTTCCCCCCGGTCAAAAGGGCCATCTGAAAAAAGTGTAAAATCCAGAAAGGCAGGACAGGCCATGGAGAACTGGGAGCCTTGTTATGCTGATGGGCGGGATGTAAATTGCCAACAGACACTCGGGACAAGTGTATGGTGTTTCCTGAAACATCTAAAAAACAAAGCAACAGAGCCTAGGGCACTTCCACTTATGGTCCTATAGCTTAGGGAAATTAAAATCAAAAAGACACAGCCACCCCAAAGTTTGGAACGGCTCTGTTTACAAGAACCTCCTTTACAGTACAAGTTCAACATCGCAGAAAGTGAAAAATGGATAAAGAAGTTGTGGTATTTACTTACAAAGCAATATCACTCAGCAATGAAATCTATGTCATCAGGCCCTTAGCAGCACAATGAGTGGATTCAGGTACGATGATTCTAACTGAAATAAGTCACACAGAAAAAGAAACATCATAAGATATCAGTAATACACGGAATGTAAACTTGGCTACACAGGAACTGAATTACAGAACAGAACAGGGTCTCAAATTTAGAAAACCAACTTATGCTTGCTTAAGGGTAAAGGTGAGTTGGGGTGCTGCATAAAACCAGAGATTGAAATGAGCACAGATAAAGTTCCTTAAGCCAAATATGGAATAGACAAGAGCTACTCCTTGCTCAACGAAATGGACACAACACTGCATATTAAACGCCTAAGAATTTACCTGACTAGTAAGTATCTTAAAACCTATGGATTGCTATGTCTCCCAAAGAGAATCAAGCATGTGTACAGGGGCATAAACGCAGCAGTGATAGGATTGGAGAGGTTCGGTGAGCAAATGAAGACCCTTTGAAGTCATATTGCATGGTACCCATTCCACGGGTCTCAACTCTCCAGGTTTAAGGTATTCTTCCTTCAGCTAAAACATGCATGTGTAACCCACAGTATGATCAACCATGTGATCGTGAGACGTGTTCAAATATGTCTCAGTTTTCGTACCCTGGTACTCGGGTGCAACATTCCAGACGCTTTACTAACACTCTCCCGACTTGGAGAGTCAGTCCCTTTAACCTCCTGTTTGGCCCAGTTTGCAATTTCTGCGGAAGATGAACAGGAATAGCGAGAACCAATGAGAGACTAGCTGGAGGTGTCTGGACGGGCAAATTTAACTCTCATTTCCCACCAGGAAGAGGAATTAACCAAAGGCTCAGCGTGCCATGCCGGAACCAGATTAGGGCCTGAAGCCATCCTGCGGTGTTGCGGACAGGTTACAAGAAAGCGAGTTGAAGAAAGGAGCTCAGGGGCACTGTAATTCACAAACCTGCAGAGTTATAAATGACAGCTATCGTCCAAAAATATACTGAAGTAAGGCTGCCAAGAGGACTTGAAAGCGGGGCAGAATTGCAGGAAACCGATTTCAGGAGGTAGACTGGAATTGCATTGAAAGCATAGGAAAAGAGGCAGAACGTCCACAATGATGCACTTGGCCAAAAAGGGCGTATGCGTTTTTTCCTGAATATATTCAGGAAAAAACGCATACGCCCTTTTCGGCCAACCAAGCAAGCTTGCAAAGGAAATCTGCACTACAATGAAGTCTCACTTCCCCCTGGTCAAAAGGGCCATCTGAAAAAAGTGTAAAATCCAGAAAGGCAGGACAGGCCATGGAGAACTGGGAGCCTTGTTATGCTGATGGGCGGGATGTAAATTGCCAACAGACACTCGGGAGAAGTGTATGGTGTTTCCTGAAACATCTAAAAAACAAAGCAACAGAGCCTAGGGCACTTCCACTTATGGTCCTATAGCTTAGGGAAATTAAAATCAAAAAGACACAGCCACCCCAAAGGTTGGGACGCCTCTGTTTACAAGAACCTCGTTTACCATACAAGTTCAGTATCACAGAAAGTGAAAAATGGATAAAGAACTTGTGGTACTTACGTACAATGCAGTATCACTCAGCAATGAAATCTATGTCATCAGGCCCGTAGCAGCATAATGAGTGGATTCAGGTACGATGATTCTAACTGAAATAAGTCACACAGAAAAAGAAACATCATAAGATATCACTAATACACGGAATGTAAACTTGGCTACACAGGAACTGAATTCCAAAACAGAACAGGGTCTCAAATTTAGAAAACCAACTTATGCTTGCTTAAGGGGAAAGGTGAGTTGGGGTGCTGCATAAAACCAGAGATTGAAATGAGCACAGATAAAGTTCCTTAAGCCAAATATGGAATAGACAAGAGCTACTCCTTGCTCAACGAAATGGACTCAACACCCCATATTAAACGCCTAAGAATGTACCTGACTAGTAATTATCTTAAAACCTATGGATTGCTATGTCTCCCAAAGAGAATCAAGCGTGTGTACAGGGGCATAAACGCAGCAGTGATAGGATTGGAGAGGTTCGGTGAGCAAATGAAGACCCTTTGAAGTCATATTGCATGGTACCCATTCCACGGGTCTCAACTCTGCAGGTTTAAGGTATTCTTCTTTCAGGTAAAACATGCATGTGGAACCCAGAGTATGATCAACTGTGTGAACGGGAGACGTGTTCAAATATATCTCAGTTTTCCTTCCCTGGTACTCGGGTGTAACATTCCAGACGCTTTACTAACACTCTCCCCACTTGGAGAGTCAACGCCTTTAACCTCCTGTTTGGCCCAGTTTGCAATTTCTGCGGAAGATGAACAGGAATAGCGAGAACCAATGAGAGACTAGCTGGAGGTGTCTGGACGGGCAAATTTAACTCTCATTGCCCACCAGGAAGAGGAAATAACCAAAGGCTCAGCGTGCCGTGCCGGAACAAGATTAGGGCCTGAAGCCATCCTGCGGTGTTGCGGCCAGCTCACAAGAAAGCGAGTTGAAGAAAGGAGCTCAGGGGCACTGTAATTCACAAACCTGCAGAGTTATAAATGACAGCTATCGTCCAAAAATATACTGAAGTAAGGCTGCCAAGAGGACTTGAAAGCGGGGCAGAATTGCAGGAAACCGATTTCAGGAGGTAGACTGGAATTGCATTGAAAGCATAGGAAAAGAGGCAGAACGTCCACAATGATGCACTTGGCCAAAAAGGGCGTATGCGTTTTTTCCTGAATATATTCAGGAAAAAACGCATACGCCCTTTTTGGCCAACCAAGCAAGCTTGCAAAGGAAATCTGCACTACAATGAAGTCTCACTTCCCCCCGGTCAAAAGGGCCATCTGAAAAAAGTGTAAAATCCAGAAAGGCAGGACAGGCCATGGAGAACTGGGAGCCTTGTTATGCTGATGGGCGGGATGTAAATTGCCAACAGACACTCGGGACAAGTGTATGGTGTTTCCTGAAACATCTAAAAAACAAAGCAACAGAGCCTAGGGCACTTCCACTTATGGTCCTATAGCTTAGGGAAATTAAAATCAAAAAGACACAGCCACCCCAAAGTTTGGAACGGCTCTGTTTACAAGAACCTCGTTTACAGTACAAGTTCAACATCGCAGAAAGTGAAAAATGGATAAAGAAGTTGTGGTATTTACTTACAAAGCAATATCACTCAGCAATGAAATCTATGTCATCAGGCCCTTAGCAGCACAATGAGTGGATTCAGGTACGATGATTCTAACTGAAATAAGTCACACAGAAAAAGAAACGTCATAAGATATCAGTAATACACGGAATGTAAACTTGGCTACACAGGAACTGAATTACAGAACAGAACAGGGTCTCAAATTTAGAAAACCAACTTATGCTTGCTTAAGGGGAAAGGTGAGTTGGGGTGCTGCATAAAACCAGAGATTGAAATGAGCACAGATAAAGTTCCTTAAGCCAAATATGGAATAGACAAGAGCTACTCCTTGCTCAACGAAATGGACTCAACACTGCATATTAAACGCCTAAGTATTTACCTGACTAGTAAGTATCTTAAAACCTATGGATTGCTATGTCTCCCAAAGAGAATCAAGCATGTGTACAGGGGCATAAACACAGCAGTGATAGGATTGGAGAGGTTCGGTGAGCAAATGAAGACCCTTTGAAGTCATATTGCATGGTACCCATTCCACGGGTCTCAACTCTCCAGGTTTAAGGTATTCTTCCTTCAGCTAAAACATGCATGTGTAACCCAGAGTATGATCAACCATGTGATCGTGAGACGTGTTCAAATATGTCTCAGTTTTCGTACCCTGGTACTCGGGTGCAACATTCCAGACGCTTTACTAACACTCTCCCGACTTGGAGAGTCAGTCCCTTTAACCTCCTGTTTGGCCCAGTTTGCAATTTCTGTGGAAGATGAACAGGAATAGCGAGAACCAATGAGAGACTAGCTGGAGGTGTCTGGACGGGCAAATTTAACTCTCATTTCCCACCAGGAAGAGGAATTAACCAAAGGCTCAGCATGCCGTGCCGGAACCAGATTAGGGCCTGAAGCCATCCTGCGGTGTTGCGGCCAGGTTACAAGAAAGCGAGTTGAAGAAAGGAGCTCAGGGGCACTGTAATTCACAAACCTGCAGAGTTATAAATGACAGCTATCGTCCAAAAATATACTGAAGTAAGGCTGCCAAGAGGACTTGAAAGCGGGGCAGAATTGCAGGAAACCGATTTCAGGAGGTAGACTGGAATTGCATTGAAAGCATAGGAAAAGAGGCAGAACTTCCACAATGATGCACTTGGCCAAAAAGGGCGTATGCATTTTTTCCTGAATATATTCAGGAAAAAACGCATACGCCCTTTTTGGCCAACCAAGCAAGCTTGCAAAGGAAATCTGCACTACAATGAAGTCTCACTTCCCCCCGGTCAAAAGGGCCATCTGAAAAAAGTGTAAAATCCAGAAAGGCAGGACAGGCCATGGAGAACTGGGAGCCTTGTTATGCTGATGGGCGGGATGTAAATTGCCAACAGACACTCGGGAGAAGTGTATGGTGTTTCCTGAAACATCTAAAAAACAAAGCAACAGAGCCTAGGGCACTTCCACTTATGGTCCTATAGCTTAGGGAAATTAAAATCAAAAAGACACAGCCACTCCAAAGTTTGGGACGGCTCTGTTTACAAGAACCTCGTTTACAGTACAAGTTCAACATCGCAGAAAGTGAAAAATGGATAAAGAAGTTGTGGTATTTACTTACAAAGCAATATCACTCAGCAATGAAATCTATGTCATCAGGCCCTTAGCAGCACAATGAGTGGATTCAGGTATGATGATTCTAACTGAAATAAGTCACACAGAAAAAGAAACATCATAAGATATCAGTAATACACGGAATGTAAACTTGGCTACACAGGAACTGAATTACAGAACAGAACAGGGTCTCAAATTTAGAAAACCAACTTATGCTTGCTTAAGGGGAAAGGTGAGTTGGGGTGCTGCATAAAACCAGAGATTGAAATGAGCACAGATAAAGTTCCTTAAGCCAAATATGGAATAGACAAGAGCTACTCCTTGCTCAATGAAATGGACTCATCACTGCATATTAAACGCCTAAGAATGTACCTGACTGGTAAGTATCTTAAAACCTATGGATTGCTATGTCTCCAAAAGAGAATCAAGCGTGTGTACAGGGGCATAAACGCAGCAGTGATAGGATTGGAGAGGTTCGGTGAGCAAATGAAGACCCTTTGAAGTCATATTGCATGGTACCCATTCCACGGGTCTCAACTCTCCAGGTTTAAGGTATTCTTCCTTCAGCTAAAACATGCATGTGTAACCCAGAGTATGATCAACCATGTGATCGTGAGACGTGTTCAAATATGTCTCAGTTTTCGTACCCTGGTACTCGGGTGCAACATTCCAGACGCTTTACTAACACTCTCCCGACTTGGAGAGTCAGTCCCTTTAACCTCCTGTTTGGCGCAGTTTGCAATTTCTGTGGAAGATGAACAGGAATAGCGAGAACCAATGAGAGACTAGCTGGAGGTGTCTGGACGGGCAAATTTAACTCTCATTTCCCACCAGGAAGAGGAATTAACCAAAGGCTCAGCATGCCGTGCCGGAACCAGATTAGGGCCTGAAGCCATCCTGTGGTGTTGCGGCCAGGTTACAAGAAAGCGAGTTGAAGAAAGGAGCTCAGGGGCACTGTAATTCACAAACCTGCAGAGTTATAAATGACAGCTATCGTCCAAAAATATACTGAAGTAAGGCTGCCAAGAGGACTTGAAAGCGGGGCAGAATTGCAGGAAACCGATTTCAGGAGGTAGACTGGAATTGCATTGAAAGCATAGGAAAAGAGGCAGAACGTCCACAATGATGCACTTGGCCAAAAAGGGCATATGTGTTTTTTCCTGAATATATTCAGGAAAAAACGCATACGCCCTTTTCGGCGAACCAAGCAAGCTTGCAAAGGAAATCTGCACTACAATGAAGTCTCACTTCCCCCTGGTCAAAAGGGCCATCTGAAAAAAGTGTAAAATCCAGAAAGGCAGGACAGGCCATGGAGAACTGGGAGCCTTGTTATGCTGATGGGCGGGATGTAAATTGCCAACAGACACTCGGGAGAAGTGTATGGTGTTTCCTGAAACATCTAAAAAACAAAGCAACAGAGCCTAGGGCACTTCCACTTATGGTCCTATAGCTTAGGGAAATTAAAATCAAAAAGACACAGCCACCCCAAAATTTGGGAGGCCTCTGTTTACAAGAACCTCGTTTACCGTACAAGTTCAGTATCACAGAAAATGAAAAATGGATAAAGAACTTGTGGTACTTACGTACAATGCAGTATCACTCAGCAATGAAATCTATGTCATCAGGCCCGTAGCAGCATAATGAGTGGATTCAGGTACGATGATTCTAACTGAAATAAGTCACACAGAAAAAGAAACATCATAAGATATCACTAATACACGGAATGTAAACTTGGCTACACAGGAACTGAATTCCAAAACAGAACAGGGTCTCAAATTTAGAAAACCAACTTATGCTTGCTTAAGGGGAAAGGTGAGTTGGGGTGCTGCATAAAACCAGAGATTGAAATGAGCACAGATAAAGTTCCTTAAGCCAAATATGGAATAGACAAGAGCTACTCCTTGCTCAACGAAATGGACTCAACACCCCATATTAAACGCCTAAGAATGTACCTGACTAGTAATTATCTTAAAACCTATGGATTGCTATGTCTCCAAAAGAGAATCAAGCGTGTGTACAGGGGCATAAACGCAGCAGTGATAGGATTGGAGAGGTTCGGTGAGCAAATGAAGACCCTTTGAAGTCATATTGCATGGTACCCATTCCACGGGTCTCAACTCTGCAGGTTTAAGGTATTCTTCTTTCAGGTAAAACATGCATGTGGAACCCAGAGTATGATCAACTGTGTGAACGGGAGACGTGTTCAAATATATCTCAGTTTTCCTTCCCTGGTACTCGGGTGTAACATTCCAGACGCTTTACTAACACTCTCCCCACTTGGAGAGTCAACGCCTTTAACCTCCTGTTTGGCCCAGTTTGCAATTTCTGCGGAAGATGAACAGGAATAGCGAGAACCAATGAGAGACTAGCTGGAGGTGTCTGGACGGGCAAATTTAACTCTCATTGCCCACCAGGAAGAGGAAATAACCAAAGGCTCAGCGTGCCGTGCCGGAACAAGATTAGGGCCTGAAGCCATCCTGCGGTGTTGCGGCCAGCTCACAAGTAAGCGAGTTGAAGAAAGGAGCTCAGGGGCACTGTAATTCACAAACCTGCAGAGTTATAAATGACAGCTATCGTCCAAAAATATACTGAAGTAAGGCTGCCAAGAGGACTTGAAAGCGGGGCAGAATTGCAGGAAACCGATTTCAGGAGGTAGACTGGAATTGCATTGAAAGCATAGGAAAAGAGGCAGAACGTCCACAATGATGCACTTGGCCAAAAAGTGCGTATGCGTTTTTCCCTGAATATATTCAGGAAAAAACGCATACGCCCTTTTTGGCCAACCTACCAACCTTGCAAAGGAAATCTGCACTACAATGAAGTCTCACTTCCCCCCGGTCAAAAGGGCCATCTGAAAAAAGTGTAAAATCCAGAAAGGCAGGACAGGCCATGGAGAACTGGGAGCCTTGTTATGCTGATGGGCGGGATGTAAATTGCCAACAGACACTCGGGACAAGTGTATGGTGTTTCCTGAAACATCTAAAAAACAAAGCAACAGAGCCTAGGGCACTTCCACTTATGGTCCTATAGCTTAGGGAAATTAAAATCAAAAAGACACAGCCACCCCAAAGTTTGGGATGGCTCTGTTTACAAGAACCTCGTTTACAGTACAAGTTCAACATCGCAGAAAGTGAAAAATGGATAAAGAACTTGTGGTATTTACTTACAAAGCAATATCACTTAGCAATAAAATCTATGTCATCAGGCCCGTAGCAGCATAATGAGTGGATTCAGGTACGATGATTCTAACTGAAATAAGTCATACAGAAAAAGAAACATCATAAGATATCACTAATACACGGAATGTAAACTTGGCTACACAGGAACTGAATTCCAAAACAGAACAGGGTCTCAAATTTAGAAAACCAACTTATGCTTGCTTAAGGGTAAAGGTGAGTTGGGGTGCTGCATAAAACCAGAGATTGAAATGAGCACAGATAAAGTTCCTTAAGCCAAATATGGAATAGACAAGAGCTACTCCTTGCTCAACGAAATGGACTCAACACCTCATATTAAACGCCTAAGAATGTACCTGACTAGTAATTATCTTAAAACCTATGGATTGCTATGTCTCCAAAAGAGAATCAAGCGTGTGTACAGGGGCATAAACGCAGCAGTGATAGGATTGGAGAGGTTCGGTGAGCAAATGAAGACCCTTTGAAGTCATATTGCATTGTACCCATTCCACGGGTTTCAACTACCCAGGTTTAAGGTATTCTTCCTTCAGCTAAAACATGCATGTGGAACCCAGAGTATGATCAACCGTGTAAATGGGAGACGTGTTCAAATATGTCTCAGTTTTCCTCCCCTGATACTCGGGTGCAACATTCCAGACGCTTTACTAACACTCTCCCCACTTGGAGAGTCAACGCCTTTAACCTCCTGTTTGGCCCAGTTTGCAATTTCTGCGCAAGATGAACAGGAATAGCGAGAACCAATGAGAGACTAGCTGGAGGTGTCTGGACGGGCAAATTTAACTCTCATTTCCCACCAGGAAGAGGAATTAACCAAAGGCTCAGCGTGCCGTGCCGGAACCAGATTAGGGCCTGAAGCCATCCTGCGGTGTTGCGGACAGGTTACAAGAAAGCGAGTTGAAGAAAGGAGCTCAGGGGCACTGTAATTCACAAACCTGCAGAGTTATAAATGACAGCTATCGTCCAAAAATATACTGAAGTAAGGCTGCCAAGAGGACTTGAAAGCGGGGCAGAATTGCAGGAAACCGATTTCAGGAGGTAGACTGGAATTGCATTGAAAGCATAGGAAAAGAGGCAGAACGTCCACAATGATGCACTTGGCCAAAAAGGGCGTATGCATTTTTTCCTGAATATATTCAGGAAAAAACGCATACGCCCTTTTTGGCCAACCAAGCAAGCTTGCAAAGGAAATCTGCACTACAATGAAGTCTCACTTCCCCCCGGTCAAAAGGGCCATCTGAAAAAAGTGTAAAATCCAGAAAGGCAGGACAGGCCATGGAGAACTGGGAGCCTTGTTATGCTGATGGGCGGGATGTAAATTGCCAACAGACACTCGGGAGAAGTGTATGGTGTTTCCTGAAACATCTAAAAAACAAAGCAACAGAGCCTAGGGCACTTCCACTTATGGTCCTATAGCTTAGGGAAATTAAAATCAAAAAGACACAGCCACTCCAAAGTTTGGGACGGCTCTGTTTACAAGAACCTCGTTTACAGTACAAGTTCAACATCGCAGAAAGTGAAAAATGGATAAAGAAGTTGTGGTATTTACTTACAAAGCAATATCACTCAGCAATGAAATCTATGTCATCAGGCCCTTAGCAGCACAATGAGTGGATTCAGGTATGATGATTCTAACTGAAATAAGTCACACAGAAAAAGAAACATCATAAGATATCAGTAATACACGGAATGTAAACTTGGCTACACAGGAACTGAATTACAGAACAGAACAGGGTCTCAAATTTAGAAAACCAACTTATGCTTGCTTAAGGGGAAAGGTGAGTTGGGGTGCTGCATAAAACCAGAGATTGAAATGAGCACAGATAAAGTTCCTTAAGCCAAATATGGAATAGACAAGAGCTACTCCTTGCTCAACGAAATGGACTCATCACTGCATATTAAACGCCTAAGAATGTACCTGACTGGTAAGTATCTTAAAACCTATGGATTGCTATGTCTCCAAAAGAGAATCAAGCGTGTGTACAGGGGCATAAACGCAGCAGTGATAGGATTGGAGAGGTTCGGTGAGCAAATGAAGACCCTTTGAAGTCATATTGCATGGTACCCATTCCACGGGTCTCAACTCTCCAGGTTTAAGGTATTCTTCCTTCAGCTAAAACATGCATGTGTAACCCAGAGTATGATCAACCATGTGATCGTGAGACGTGTTCAAATATGTCTCAGTTTTCGTACCCTGGTACTCGGGTGCAACATTCCAGACGCTTTACTAACACTCTCCCGACTTGGAGAGTCAGTCCCTTTAACCTCCTGTTTGGCCCAGTTTGCAATTTCTGTGGAAGATGAACAGGAATAGCGAGAACCAATGAGAGACTAGCTGGAGGTGTCTGGACGGGCAAATTTAACTCTCATTTCCCACCAGGAAGAGGAATTAACCAAAGGCTCAGCATGCCGTGCCGGAACCAGATTAGGGCCTGAAGCCATCCTGCGGTGTTGCGGCCAGGTTACAAGAAAGCGAGTTGAAGAAAGGAGCTCAGGGGCACTGTAATTCACAAACCTGCAGAGTTATAAATGACAGCTATCGTCCAAAAATATACTGAAGTAAGGCTGCCAAGAGGACTTGAAAGCGGGGCAGAATTGCAGGAAACCGATTTCAGGAGGTAGACTGGAATTGCATTGAAAGCATAGGAAAAGAGGCAGAACGTCCACAATGATGCACTTGGCCAAAAAGGGCATATGTGTTTTTTCCTGAATATATTCAGGAAAAAACGCATACGCCCTTTTCGGCGAACCAAGCAAGCTTGCAAAGGAAATCTGCACTACAATGAAGTCTCACTTCCCCGTGGTCAAAAGGGCCATCTGAAAAAAGTGTAAAATCCAGAAAGGCAGGACAGGCCATGGAGAACTGGGAGCCTTGTTATGCTGATGGGCGGGATGTAAATTGCCAACAGACACTCGGGAGAAGTGTATGGTGTTTCCTGAAACATCTAAAAAACAAAGCAACAGAGCCTAGGGCACTTCCACTTATGGTCCTATAGCTTAGGGAAATTAAAATCAAAAAGACACAGCCACCCCAAAATTTGGGAGGCCTCTGTTTACAAGAACCTCGTTTACCGTACAAGTTCAGTATCACAGAAAATGAAAAATGGATAAAGAACTTGTGGTACTTACGTACAATGCAGTATCACTCAGCAATGAAATCTATGTCATCAGGCCCGTAGCAGCATAATGAGTGGATTCAGGTACGATGATTCTAACTGAAATAAGTCACACAGAAAAAGAAACATCATAAGATATCACTAATACACGGAATGTAAACTTGGCTACACAGGAACTGAATTCCAAAACAGAACAGGGTCTCAAATTTAGAAAACCAACTTATGCTTGCTTAAGGGGAAAGGTGAGTTGGGGTGCTGCATAAAACCAGAGATTGAAATGAGCACAGATAAAGTTCCTTAAGCCAAATATGGAATAGACAAGAGCTACTCCTTGCTCAACGAAATGGACTCAACACCCCATATTAAACGCCTAAGAATGTACCTGACTAGTAAGTATCTTAAAACCTATGGATTGCTATGTCTCCAAAAGAGAATCAAGCGTGTGTACAGGGGCATAAACGCAGCAGTGATAGGATTGGAGAGGTTCGGTGAGCAAATGAAGACCCTTTGAAGTCATATTGCATGGTACCCATTCCACGGGTCTCAACTCTGCAGGTTTAAGGTATTCTTCTTTCAGGTAAAACATGCATGTGGAACCCAGAGTATGATCAACTGTGTGAACGGGAGACGTGTTCAAATATATCTCAGTTTTCCTTCCCTGGTACTCGGGTGTAACATTCCAGACGCTTTACTAACACTCTCCCCACTTGGAGAGTCAACGCCTTTAACCTCCTGTTTGGCCCAGTTTGCAATTTCTGCGGAAGATGAACAGGAATAGCGAGAACCAATGAGAGACTAGCTGGAGGTGTCTGGACGGGCAAATTTAACTCTCATTGCCCACCAGGAAGAGGAAATAACCAAAGGCTCAGCGTGCCGTGCCGGAACAAGATTAGGGCCTGAAGCCATCCTGCGGTGTTGCGGCCAGCTCACAAGTAAGCGAGTTGAAGAAAGGAGCTCAGGGGCACTGTAATTCACAAACCTGCAGAGTTATAAATGACAGCTATCGTCCAAAAATATACTGAAGTAAGGCTGCCAAGAGGACTTGAAAGCGGGGCAGAATTGCAGGAAACCGATTTCAGGAGGTAGACTGGAATTGCATTGAAAGCATAGGAAAAGAGGCAGAACGTCCACAATGATGCACTTGGCCAAAAAGTGCGTATGCGTTTTTCCCTGAATATATTCAGGAAAAAACGCATACGCCCTTTTTGGCCAACCTACCAACCTTGCAAAGGAAATCTGCACTACAATGAAGTCTCACTTCCCCCCGGTCAAAAGGGCCATCTGAAAAAAGTGTAAAATCCAGAAAGGCAGGACAGGCCATGGAGAACTGGGAGCCTTGTTATGCTGATGGGCGGGATGTAAATTGCCAACAGACACTCGGGACAAGTGTATGGTGTTTCCTGAAACATCTAAAAAACAAAGCAACAGAGCCTAGGGCACTTCCACTTATGGTCCTATAGCTTAGGGAAATTAAAATCAAAAAGACACAGCCACCCCAAAGTTTGGGATGGCTCTGTTTACAAGAACCTCGTTTACAGTACAAGTTCAACATCGCAGAAAGTGAAAAATGGATAAAGAACTTGTGGTATTTACTTACAAAGCAATATCACTTAGCAATAAAATCTATGTCATCAGGCCCGTAGCAGCATAATGAGTGGATTCAGGTACGATGATTCTAACTGAAATAAGTCATACAGAAAAAGAAACATCATAAGATATCACTAATACACGGAATGTAAACTTGGCTACACAGGAACTGAATTCCAAAACAGAACAGGGTCTCAAATTTAGAAAACCAACTTATGCTTGCTTAAGGGTAAAGGTGAGTTGGGGTGCTGCATAAAACCAGAGATTGAAATGAGCACAGATAAAGTTCCTTAAGCCAAATATGGAATAGACAAGAGCTACTCCTTGCTCAACGAAATGGACTCAACACCTCATATTAAACGCCTAAGAATGTACCTGACTAGTAATTATCTTAAAACCTATGGATTGCTATGTCTCCAAAAGAGAATCAAGCGTGTGTACAGGGGCATAAACGCAGCAGTGATAGGATTGGAGAGGTTCGGTGAGCAAATGAAGACCCTTTGAAGTCATATTGCATTGTACCCATTCCACGGGTTTCAACTACCCAGGTTTAAGGTATTCTTCCTTCAGCTAAAACATGCATGTGGAACCCAGAGTATGATCAACCGTGTAAATGGGAGACGTGTTCAAATATGTCTCAGTTTTCCTCCCCTGATACTCGGGTGCAACATTCCAGACGCTTTACTAACACTCTCCCCACTTGGAGAGTCAACGCCTTTAACCTCCTGTTTGGCCCAGTTTGCAATTTCTGCGCAAGATGAACAGGAATAGCGAGAACCAATGAGAGACTAGCTGGAGGTGTCTGGACGGGCAAATTTAACTCTCATTTCCCACCAGGAAGAGGAATTAACCAAAGGCTCAGCGTGCCGTGCCGGAACCAGATTAGGGCCTGAAGCCATCCTGCGGTGTTGCGGACAGGTTACAAGAAAGCGAGTTGAAGAAAGGAGCTCAGGGGCACTGTAATTCACAAACCTGCAGAGTTATAAATGACAGCTATCGTCCAAAAATATACTGAAGTAAGGCTGCCAAGAGGACTTGAAAGCGGGGCAGAATTGCAGGAAACCGATTTCAGGAGGTAGACTGGAATTGCATTGAAAGCATAGGAAAAGAGGCAGAACGTCCACAATGATGCACTTGGCCAAAAAGGGCGTATGCATTTTTTCCTGAATATATTCAGGAAAAAACGCATACGCCCTTTTTGGCCAACCAAGCAAGCTTGCAAAGGAAATCTGCACTACAATGAAGTCTCACTTCCCCCCGGTCAAAAGGGCCATCTGAAAAAAGTGTAAAATCCAGAAAGGCAGGACAGGCCATGGAGAACTGGGAGCCTTGTTATGCTGATGGGCGGGATGTAAATTGCCAACAGACACTCGGGAGAAGTGTATGGTGTTTCCTGAAACATCTAAAAAACAAAGCAACAGAGCCTAGGGCACTTCCACTTATGGTCCTATAGCTTAGGGAAATTAAAATCAAAAAGACACAGCCACTCCAAAGTTTGGGACGGCTCTGTTTACAAGAACCTCGTTTACAGTACAAGTTCAACATCGCAGAAAGTGAAAAATGGATAAAGAAGTTGTGGTATTTACTTACAAAGCAATATCACTCAGCAATGAAATCTATGTCATCAGGCCCTTAGCAGCACAATGAGTGGATTCAGGTATGATGATTCTAACTGAAATAAGTCACACAGAAAAAGAAACATCATAAGATATCAGTAATACACGGAATGTAAACTTGGCTACACAGGAACTGAATTACAGAACAGAACAGGGTCTCAAATTTAGAAAACCAACTTATGCTTGCTTAAGGGGAAAGGTGAGTTGGGGTGCTGCATAAAACCAGAGATTGAAATGAGCACAGATAAAGTTCCTTAAGCCAAATATGGAATAGACAAGAGCTACTCCTTGCTCAACGAAATGGACTCATCACTGCATATTAAACGCCTAAGAATGTACCTGACTGGTAAGTATCTTAAAACCTATGGATTGCTATGTCTCCAAAAGAGAATCAAGCGTGTGTACAGGGGCATAAACGCAGCAGTGATAGGATTGGAGAGGTTCGGTGAGCAAATGAAGACCCTTTGAAGTCATATTGCATGGTACCCATTCCACGGGTCTCAACTCTCCAGGTTTAAGGTATTCTTCCTTCAGCTAAAACATGCATGTGTAACCCAGAGTATGATCAACCATGTGATCGTGAGACGTGTTCAAATATGTCTCAGTTTTCGTACCCTGGTACTCGGGTGCAACATTCCAGACGCTTTACTAACACTCTCCCGACTTGGAGAGTCAGTCCCTTTAACCTCCTGTTTGGCCCAGTTTGCAATTTCTGTGGAAGATGAACAGGAATAGCGAGAACCAATGAGAGACTAGCTGGAGGTGTCTGGACGGGCAAATTTAACTCTCATTTCCCACCAGGAAGAGGAATTAACCAAAGGCTCAGCATGCCGTGCCGGAACCAGATTAGGGCCTGAAGCCATCCTGCGGTGTTGCGGCCAGGTTACAAGAAAGCGAGTTGAAGAAAGGAGCTCAGGGGCACTGTAATTCACAAACCTGCAGAGTTATAAATGACAGCTATCGTCCAAAAATATACTGAAGTAAGGCTGCCAAGAGGACTTGAAAGCGGGGCAGAATTGCAGGAAACCGATTTCAGGAGGTAGACTGGAATTGCATTGAAAGCATAGGAAAAGAGGCAGAACGTCCACAATGATGCACTTGGCCAAAAAGGGCATATGTGTTTTTTCCTGAATATATTCAGGAAAAAACGCATACGCCCTTTTCGGCGAACCAAGCAAGCTTGCAAAGGAAATCTGCACTACAATGAAGTCTCACTTCCCCGTGGTCAAAAGGGCCATCTGAAAAAAGTGTAAAATCCAGAAAGGCAGGACAGGCCATGGAGAACTGGGAGCCTTGTTATGCTGATGGGCGGGATGTAAATTGCCAACAGACACTCGGGAGAAGTGTATGGTGTTTCCTGAAACATCTAAAAAACAAAGCAACAGAGCCTAGGGCACTTCCACTTATGGTCCTATAGCTTAGGGAAATTAAAATCAAAAAGACACAGCCACCCCAAAATTTGGGAGGCCTCTGTTTACAAGAACCTCGTTTACCGTACAAGTTCAGTATCACAGAAAATGAAAAATGGATAAAGAACTTGTGGTACTTACGTACAATGCAGTATCACTCAGCAATGAAATCTATGTCATCAGGCCCGTAGCAGCATAATGAGTGGATTCAGGTACGATGATTCTAACTGAAATAAGTCACACAGAAAAAGAAACATCATAAGATATCACTAATACACGGAATGTAAACTTGGCTACACAGGAACTGAATTCCAAAACAGAACAGGGTCTCAAATTTAGAAAACCAACTTATGCTTGCTTAAGGGGAAAGGTGAGTTGGGGTGCTGCATAAAACCAGAGATTGAAATGAGCACAGATAAAGTTCCTTAAGCCAAATATGGAATAGACAAGAGCTACTCCTTGCTCAACGAAATGGACTCAACACCCCATATTAAACGCCTAAGAATGTACCTGACTAGTAATTATCTTAAAACCTATGGATTGCTATGTCTCCAAAAGAGAATCAAGCGTGTGTACAGGGGCATAAACGCAGCAGTGATAGGATTGGAGAGGTTCGGTGAGCAAATGAAGACCCTTTGAAGTCATATTGCATGGTACCCATTCCACGGGTCTCAACTCTGCAGGTTTAAGGTATTCTTCTTTCAGGTAAAACATGCATGTGGAACCCAGAGTATGATCAACTGTGTGAACGGGAGACGTGTTCAAATATATCTCAGTTTTCCTTCCCTGGTACTCGGGTGTAACATTCCAGACGCTTTACTAACACTCTCCCCACTTGGAGAGTCAACGCCTTTAACCTCCTGTTTGGCCCAGTTTGCAATTTCTGCGGAAGATGAACAGGAATAGCGAGAACCAATGAGAGACTAGCTGGAGGTGTCTGGACGGGCAAATTTAACTCTCATTGCCCACCAGGAAGAGGAAATAACCAAAGGCTCAGCGTGCCGTGCCGGAACAAGATTAGGGCCTGAAGCCATCCTGCGGTGTTGCGGCCAGCTCACAAGTAAGCGAGTTGAAGAAAGGAGCTCAGGGGCACTGTAATTCACAAACCTGCAGAGTTATAAATGACAGCTATCGTCCAAAAATATACTGAAGTAAGGCTGCCAAGAGGACTTGAAAGCGGGGCAGAATTGCAGGAAACCGATTTCAGGAGGTAGACTGGAATTGCATTGAAAGCATAGGAAAAGAGGCAGAACGTCCACAATGATGCACTTGGCCAAAAAGGGCATATGCGTTTTTTCCTGAATATATTCAGGAAAAAACGCATACGCCCTTTTTGGCCAACCAAGCAAGCTTGCAAAGGAAATCTGCACTACAATGAAGTCTCACTTCCCCCCGGTCAAAAGGGCCATCTGAAAAAAGTGTAAAATCCAGAAAGGCAGGACAGGCCATGGAGAACTGGGAGCCTTGTTATGCTGATGGACGGGATGTAAATTGCCAAAAGACACTCGGGAGAAGTGTATGGTGTTTCCTGAAACATCTAAAAAACAAAGCAACAGAGCCTAGGGCACTTCCACTTATGGTCCTATAGCTTAGGGAAATTAAAATCAAAAAGACACAGCCACCCCAAAGTTTGGGACGCCTCTGTTTACAAGAACCTCGTTTACCGTACAAGTTCAACATCACAGAAAGTGAAAAATGGATAAAGAACTTGTGGTACTTACGTACAATGCAGTATCAATCAGCAATGAAATCTATGTCATCAGCCTCGTAGCAGCATAATGAGTGGATTCAGGTACGATGATTCTAACTGAAATAAGTCACACAGAAAAAGAAACATCATAAGATATCACTAATACAGGGAATGTAAACTTGGCTACACAGGAACTGAATTCCAAAACAAAACAGGGTCTCAAATTTAGAAAACCAACTTATGCTTGCTTAAGGGGAAAGGTGAGTTGGGGTGCTGCATAAAACCAGAGATTGAAATGAGCACAGATAAAGTTCCTTAAGCCAAATATGGAATAGACAAGAGCTACTCCTTGCTCAACGAAATGGACTCAACACCCCATATTAAACGCCTAAGAATGTACCTGACTAGTAAGTATCTTAAAACCTATGGAATGCTATGTCTCTGAAAGAGAATCAGCATGTGTACAGGGGCATAAACGCAGCAGTGATAGGATTGGAGAGGTTCGGTGAGCAAATGAAGACCCTTTGAAGTCATATTGCATGGTACCCATTCCACGGGTTTCAACTACCCAGGTTTAAGGTATTCTTCCTTCAGCTAAAACATGCATGTGGAACCTAGAGTATGATCAACCATGTGATCGGGAGACGTGTTCAAATATGTCTCAGTTTTCGTACCCTGGTTCTCGGGTGCAACATTCCAGACGCTTTACTAACACTCTCCCCACTTGGAGAGTCAGTCCCTTTAACCTCCTGTTTGGCCCAGTTTGCAATTTCTGCGCAAGATGAACAGGAATAGCGAGAACCAATGAGAGACTAGCTGGAGGTGTCTGGACGGGCAAATTTAACTCTCATTTCCCACCAGGAAGAGGAATTAACCAAAGGCTCAGCGTGCCGTGCCGGAACCAGATTAGGGCCTGAAGCCATCCTGTGGTGTTGTGGCCAGGTCACAAGAGAGCGAGTTGAAGAAAGGAGCTCAGGAGCACTGTAATTCACAAACCTGCAGAGTTATAAATGACAGCTATCGTCCAAAAATATACTGAAGTAAGGCTGCCAAGAGGACTTGAAAGCGGGGCAGAATTGCAGGAAACCGATTTCAGGAGGTAGACTGGAATTGCATTGAAAGCATAGGAAAAGAGGCAGAACGTCCACAATGATGCACTTGGCCAAAAAGGGCGTATGCGTTTTTTCCTGAATATATTCAGGAAAAAACGCATACGCCCTTTTTGGCCAACCAAGCAAGCTTGCAAAGGAAATCTGCACTACAATGAAGTCTCACTTCCCCCCGGTCAAAAGGGCCATCTGAAAAAAGTGTAAAATCCAGAAAGGCAGGACAGGCCATGGAGAACTGGGAGCCTTGTTATGCTGATGGGCGGGATGTAAATTGCCAACAGACACTCGGGACAAGTGTATGGTGTTTCCTGAAACATCTAAAAAACAAAGCAACAGAGCCTAGGGCACTTCCACTTATGGTCCTATAGCTTAGGGAAATTAAAATCAAAAAGACACAGCCACCCCAAAGTTTGGAACGGCTCTGTTTACAAGAACCTCGTTTACAGTACAAGTTCAACATCGCAGAAAGTGAAAAATGGATAAAGAAGTTGTGGTATTTACTTACAAAGCAATATCACTCAGCAATGAAATCTATGTCATCAGGCCCTTAGCAGCACAATGAGTGGATTCAGGTACGATGATTCTAACTGAAATAAGTCACACAGAAAAAGAAACGTCATAAGATATCAGTAATACACGGAATGTAAACTTGGCTACACAGGAACTGAATTACAGAACAGAACAGGGTCTCAAATTTAGAAAACCAACTTATGCTTGCTTAAGGGGAAAGGTGAGTTGGGGTGCTGCATAAAACCAGAGATTGAAATGAGCACAGATAAAGTTCCTTAAGCCAAATATGGAATAGACAAGAGCTACTCCTTGCTCAACGAAATGGACTCAACACTGCATATTAAACGCCTAAGTATTTACCTGACTAGTAAGTATCTTAAAACCTATGGATTGCTATGTCTCCCAAAGAGAATCAAGCATGTGTACAGGGGCATAAACACAGCAGTGATAGGATTGGAGAGGTTCGGTGAGCAAATGAAGACCCTTTGAAGTCATATTGCATGGTACCCATTCCACGGGTCTCAACTCTCCAGGTTTAAGGTATTCTTCCTTCAGCTAAAACATGCATGTGTAACCCAGAGTATGATCAACCATGTGATCGTGAGACGTGTTCAAATATGTCTCAGTTTTCGTACCCTGGTACTCGGGTGCAACATTCCAGACGCTTTACTAACACTCTCCCGACTTGGAGAGTCAGTCCCTTTAACCTCCTGTTTGGCCCAGTTTGCAATTTCTGTGGAAGATGAACAGGAATAGCGAGAACCAATGAGAGACTAGCTGGAGGTGTCTGGACGGGCAAATTTAACTCTCATTTCCCACCAGGAAGAGGAATTAACCAAAGGCTCAGCATGCCGTGCCGGAACCAGATTAGGGCCTGAAGCCATCCTGCGGTGTTGCGGCCAGGTTACAAGAAAGCGAGTTGAAGAAAGGAGCTCAGGGGCACTGTAATTCACAAACCTGCAGAGTTATAAATGACAGCTATCGTCCAAAAATATACTGAAGTAAGGCTGCCAAGAGGACTTGAAAGCGGGGCAGAATTGCAGGAAACCGATTTCAGGAGGTAGACTGGAATTGCATTGAAAGCATAGGAAAAGAGGCAGAACGTCCACAATGATGCACTTGGCCAAAAAGGGCGTATGCATTTTTTCCTGAATATATTCAGGAAAAAACGCATACGCCCTTTTTGGCCAACCAAGCAAGCTTGCAAAGGAAATCTGCACTACAATGAAGTCTCACTTCCCCCCGGTCAAAAGGGCCATCTGAAAAAAGTGTAAAATCCAGAAAGGCAGGACAGGCCATGGAGAACTGGGAGCCTTGTTATGCTGATGGGCGGGATGTAAATTGCCAACAGACACTCTGGAGAAGTGTATGGTGTTTCCTGAAACATCTAAAAAACAAAGCAACAGAGCCTAGGGCACTTCCACTTATGGTCCTATAGCTTAGGGAAATTAAAATCAAAAAGACACAGCCACCCCAAAGTTTGGGACGCCTCTGTTTACAAGAACCTCGTTTACAGTACAAGTTCAACATCGCAGAAAGTGAAAAATGGATAAAGAAGTTGTGGTATTTACTTACAAAGCAATATCACTCAGCAATGAAATCTATGTCATCAGGCCCTTAGCAGCACAATGAGTGGATTCAGGTATGATGATTCTAACTGAAATAAGTCACACAGAAAAAGAAACATCATAAGATATCAGTAATACACGGAATGTAAACTTGGCTACACAGGAACTGAATTACAGAACAGAACAGGGTCTCAAATTTAGAAAACCAACTTATGCTTGCTTAAGGGGAAAGGTGAGTTGGGGTGCTGCATAAAACCAGAGATTGAAATGAGCACAGATAAAGTTCCTTAAGCCAAATATGGAATAGACAAGAGCTACTCCTTGCTCAACGAAATGGACTCAACACCCCATATTAAACGCCTAAGAATGTACCTGACTAGTAATTATCTTAAAACCTATGGATTGCTATGTCTCCAAAAGAGAATCAAGCGTGTGTACAGGGGCATAAACGCAGCAGTGATAGGATTGGAGAGGTTCGGTGAGCAAATGAAGACCCTTTGAAGTCATATTGCATGGTACCCATTCCACGGGTTTCAACTACCCAGGTTTAAGGTATTCTTCCTTCAGCAAAAACATGCATGCGGAACCCAGAGTATGATCAACCGTGTGAATGGGAGACGTGTTCAAATATGTCTCAGTTTTCCTCCCCTGATACTCGGGTGCAACATTCCAGACGCTTTACTAACACTCTCCCCACTTGGAGAGTCAACGCCTTTAACCTCCTGTTTGGCCCAGTTTGCAATTTCTGCGGAAGATGAACAGGAATAGCGAGAACCAATGAGAGACTAGCTGGAGGTGTCTGGACGGGCAAATTTAACTCTCATTTCCCACCAGGAAGAGGAATTAACCAAAGGCTCAGCGTGCCGTGCCGGAACCAGATTAGGGCCTGTAGCCATCCTGCGGTGTTGTGGACAGGTCACAAGAAAGCGAGTTGAAGAAAGGAGCTCAGGGGCACTGTAATTCACAAACCTGCAGAGTTATAAATGACAGCTATCGTCGAAAAATATACTGAAGTAAGGCTGCCAAGAGGACTTGAAAGCGGGGCAGAATTGCAGGAAACCGATTTCAGGAGGTAGACTGGAATTGCATTGAAAGCATAGGAAAAGAGGCAGAACGTCCACAATGATGCACTTGGCCAAAAAGGGCATATGCGTTTTTTCCTGAATATATTCAGGAAAAAACGCATACGCCATTTTCGGCGAACCAAGCAAGCTTGCAAAGGAAATCTGCACTACAATGAAGTCTCACTTCCCCCCGGTCAAAAGGGCCATCTGAAAAAAGTGTAAAATCCAGAAAGGCAGGACAGGCCATGGAGAACTGGGAGCCTTGTTATGCTGATGGGCGGGATGTAAATTGCCAACAGACACTCGGGAGAAGTGTATGGTGTTTCCTGAAACATCTAAAAAACAAAGCAACAGAGCCTAGGGCACTTCCACTTATGGTCCTATAGCTTAGGGAAATTAAAATCAAAAAGACACAGCCACCCCAAAGGTTGGGACGCCTCTGTTTACAAGAACCTCGTTTACCATACAAGTTCAGTATCACAGAAAGTGAAAAATGGATAAAGAACTTGTGGTACTTACGTACAATGCAGTATCACTCTGCAATGAAATCTATGTCATCAGGCCCGTAGCAGCATAATGAGTGGATTCAGGTACGATGATTCTAACTGAAATAAGTCACACAGAAAAAGAAACATCATAAGATATCACTAATACACGGAATGTAAACTTGGCTACACAGGAACTGAATTCCAAAACAGAACAGGGTCTCAAATTTAGAAAACCAACTTATGCTTGCTTAAGGGGAAAGGTGAGTTGGGGTGCTGCATAAAACCAGAGATTGAAATGAGCACAGATAAAGTTCCTTAAGCCAAATATGGAATAGACAAGAGCTACTCCTTGCTCAACGAAATGGACTCAACACCCCATATTAAACGCCTAAGAATGTACCTGACTAGTAATTATCTTAAAACCTATGGATTGCTATGTCTCCAAAAGAGAATCAAGCGTGTGTACAGGGGCATAAACGCAGCAGTGATAGGATTGGAGAGGTTCGGTGAGCAAATGAAGACCCTTTGAAGTCATATTGCATGGTACCCATTCCACGGGTCTCAACTCTGCAGGTTTAAGGTATTCTTCTTTCAGGTAAAACATGCATGTGGAACCCAGAGTATGATCAAATGTGTGAACGGGAGACGTGTTCAAATATATCTCAGTTTTCCTTCCCTGGTACTCGGGTGTAACATTCCAGACGCTTTACTAACACTCTCCCCACTTGGAGAGTCAACGCCTTTAACCTCCTGTTTGGCCCAGTTTGCAATTTCTGCGGAAGATGAACAGGAATAGCGAGAACCAATGAGAGACTAGCTGGAGGTGTCTGGACGGGCAAATTTAACTCTCATTGCCCACCAGGAAGAGGAAATAACCAAAGGCTCAGCGTGCCGTGCCGGAACAAGATTAGGGCCTGAAGCCATCCGGCGGTGTTGCGGCCAGCTCACAAGAAAGCGAGTTGAAGAAAGGAGCTCAGGGGCACTGTAATTCACAAACCTGCAGAGTTATAAATGACAGCTATCGTCCAAAAATATACTGAAGTAAGGCTGCCAAGAGGACTTGAAAGCGGGGCAGAATTGCAGGAAACCGATTTCAGGAGGTAGACTGGAATTGCATTGAAAGCATAGGAAAAGAGGCAGAACGTCCACAATGATGCACTTGGCCAAAAAGGGCATATGCGTTTTTTCCTGAATATATTCAGGAAAAAACGCATACGCCCTTTTTGGCCAACCAAGCAAGCTTGCAAAGGAAATCTGCACTACAATGAAGTCTCACTTCCCCCCGGTCAAAAGGGCCATCTGAAAAAAGTGTAAAATCCAGAAAGGCAGGACAGGCCATGGAGAACTGGGAGCCTTGTTATGCTGATGGACGGGATGTAAATTGCCAAAAGACACTCGGGAGAAGTGTATGGTGTTTCCTGAAACATCTAAAAAACAAAGCAACAGAGCCTAGGGCACTTCCACTTATGGTCCTATAGCTTAGGGAAATTAAAATCAAAAAGACACAGCCACCCCAAAGTTTGGGACGCCTCTGTTTACAAGAACCTCGTTTACCGTACAAGTTCAACATCACAGAAAGTGAAAAATGGATAAAGAACTTGTGGTACTTACGTACAATGCAGTATCAATCAGCAATGAAATCTATGTCATCAGCCTCGTAGCAGCATAATGAGTGGATTCAGGTACGATGATTCTAACTGAAATAAGTCACACAGAAAAAGAAACATCATAAGATATCACTAATACAGGGAATGTAAACTTGGCTACACAGGAACTGAATTCCAAAACAAAACAGGGTCTCAAATTTAGAAAACCAACTTATGCTTGCTTAAGGGGAAAGGTGAGTTGGGGTGCTGCATAAAACCAGAGATTGAAATGAGCACAGATAAAGTTCCTTAAGCCAAATATGGAATAGACAAGAGCTACTCCTTGCTCAACGAAATGGACTCAACACCCCATATTAAACGCCTAAGAATGTACCTGACTAGTAAGTATCTTAAAACCTATGGAATGCTATGTCTCTGAAAGAGAATCAGCATGTGTACAGGGGCATAAACGCAGCAGTGATAGGATTGGAGAGGTTCGGTGAGCAAATGAAGACCCTTTGAAGTCATATTGCATGGTACCCATTCCACGGGTTTCAACTACCCAGGTTTAAGGTATTCTTCCTTCAGCTAAAACATGCATGTGGAACCTAGAGTATGATCAACCATGTGATCGGGAGACGTGTTCAAATATGTCTCAGTTTTCGTACCCTGGTTCTCGGGTGCAACATTCCAGACGCTTTACTAACACTCTCCCCACTTGGAGAGTCAGTCCCTTTAACCTCCTGTTTGGCCCAGTTTGCAATTTCTGTGCAAGATGAACAGGAATAGCGAGAACCAATGAGAGACTAGCTGGAGGTGTCTGGACGGGCAAATTTAACTCTCATTTCCCACCAGGAAGAGGAATTAACCAAAGGCTCAGCGTGCCGTGCCGGAACCAGATTAGGGCCTGAAGCCATCCTGTGGTGTTGTGGCCAGGTCACAAGAGAGCGAGTTGAAGAAAGGAGCTCAGGAGCACTGTAATTCACAAACCTGCAGAGTTATAAATGACAGCTATCGTCCAAAAATATACTGAAGTAAGGCTGCCAAGAGGACTTGAAAGCGGGGCAGAATTGCAGGAAACCGATTTCAGGAGGTAGACTGGAATTGCATTGAAAGCATAGGAAAAGAGGCAGAACGTCCACAATGATGCACTTGGCCAAAAAGGGCGTATGCGTTTTTTCCTGAATATATTCAGGAAAAAACGCATACGCCCTTTTTGGCCAACCAAGCAAGCTTGCAAAGGAAATCTGCACTACAATGAAGTCTCACTTCCCCCCGGTCAAAAGGGCCATCTGAAAAAAGTGTAAAATCCAGAAAGGCAGGACAGGCCATGGAGAACTGGGAGCCTTGTTATGCTGATGGGCGGGATGTAAATTGCCAACAGACACTCGGGACAAGTGTATGGTGTTTCCTGAAACATCTAAAAAACAAAGCAACAGAGCCTAGGGCACTTCCACTTATGGTCCTATAGCTTAGGGAAATTAAAATCAAAAAGACACAGCCACCCCAAAGTTTGGAACGGCTCTGTTTACAAGAACCTCGTTTACAGTACAAGTTCAACATCGCAGAAAGTGAAAAATGGATAAAGAAGTTGTGGTATTTACTTACAAAGCAATATCACTCAGCAATGAAATCTATGTCATCAGGCCCTTAGCAGCACAATGAGTGGATTCAGGTACGATGATTCTAACTGAAATAAGTCACACAGAAAAAGAAACGTCATAAGATATCAGTAATACACGGAATGTAAACTTGGCTACACAGGAACTGAATTACAGAACAGAACAGGGTCTCAAATTTAGAAAACCAACTTATGCTTGCTTAAGGGGAAAGGTGAGTTGGGGTGCTGCATAAAACCAGAGATTGAAATGAGCACAGATAAAGTTCCTTAAGCCAAATATGGAATAGACAAGAGCTACTCCTTGCTCAACGAAATGGACTCAACACTGCATATTAAACGCCTAAGTATTTACCTGACTAGTAAGTATCTTAAAACCTATGGATTGCTATGTCTCCCAAAGAGAATCAAGCATGTGTACAGGGGCATAAACACAGCAGTGATAGGATTGGAGAGGTTCGGTGAGCAAATGAAGACCCTTTGAAGTCATATTGCATGGTACCCATTCCACGGGTCTCAACTCTCCAGGTTTAAGGTATTCTTCCTTCAGCTAAAACATGCATGTGTAACCCAGAGTATGATCAACCATGTGATCGTGAGACGTGTTCAAATATGTCTCAGTTTTCGTACCCTGGTACTCGGGTGCAACATTCCAGACGCTTTACTAACACTCTCCCGACTTGGAGAGTCAGTCCCTTTAACCTCCTGTTTGGCCCAGTTTGCAATTTCTGTGGAAGATGAACAAGAATAGCGAGAACCAATGAGAGACTAGCTGGAGGTGTCTGGACGGGCAAATTTAACTCTCATTTCCCACCAGGAAGAGGAATTAACCAAAGGCTCAGCATGCCGTGCCGGAACCAGATTAGGGCCTGAAGCCATCCTGCGGTGTTGCGGCCAGGTTACAAGAAAGCGAGTTGAAGAAAGGAGCTCAGGGGCACTGTAATTCACAAACCTGCAGAGTTATAAATGACAGCTATCGTCCAAAAATATACTGAAGTAAGGCTGCCAAGAGGACTTGAAAGCGGGGCAGAATTGCAGGAAACCGATTTCAGGAGGTAGACTGGAATTGCATTGAAAGCATAGGAAAAGAGGCAGAACGTCCACAATGATGCACTTGGCCAAAAAGGGCGTATGCATTTTTTCCTGAATATATTCAGGAAAAAACGCATACGCCCTTTTTGGCCAACCAAGCAAGCTTGCAAAGGAAATCTGCACTACAATGAAGTCTCACTTCCCCCCGGTCAAAAGGGCCATCTGAAAAAAGTGTAAAATCCAGAAAGGCAGGACAGGCCATGGAGAACTGGGAGCCTTGTTATGCTGATGGGCGGGATGTAAATTGCCAACAGACACTCGGGAGAAGTGTATGGTGTTTCCTGAAACATCTAAAAAACAAAGCAACAGAGCCTAGGGCACTTCCACTTATGGTCCTATAGCTTAGGGAAATTAAAATCAAAAAGACACAGCCACTCCAAAGTTTGGGACGGCTCTGTTTACAAGAACCTCGTTTACAGTACAAGTTCAACATCGCAGAAAGTGAAAAATGGATAAAGAAGTTGTGGTATTTACTTACAAAGCAATATCACTCAGCAATGAAATCTATGTCATCAGGCCCTTAGCAGCACAATGAGTGGATTCAGGTATGATGATTCTAACTGAAATAAGTCACACAGAAAAAGAAACATCATAAGATATCAGTAATACACGGAATGTAAACTTGGCTACACAGGAACTGAATTACAGAACAGAACAGGGTCTCAAATTTAGAAAACCAACTTATGCTTGCTTAAGGGGAAAGGTGAGTTGGGGTGCTGCATAAAACCAGAGATTGAAATGAGCACAGATAAAGTTCCTTAAGCCAAATATGGAATAGACAAGAGCTACTCCTTGCTCAACGAAATGGACTCATCACTGCATATTAAACGCCTAAGAATGTACCTGACTGGTAAGTATCTTAAAACCTATGGATTGCTATGTCTCCAAAAGAGAATCAAGCGTGTGTACAGGGGCATAAACGCAGCAGTGATAGGATTGGAGAGGTTCGGTGAGCAAATGAAGACCCTTTGAAGTCATATTGCATGGTACCCATTCCACGGGTCTCAACTCTCCAGGTTTAAGGTATTCTTCCTTCAGCTAAAACATGCATGTGTAACCCAGAGTATGATCAACCATGTGATCGTGAGACGTGTTCAAATATGTCTCAGTTTTCGTACCCTGGTACTCGGGTGCAACATTCCAGACGCTTTACTAACACTCTCCCGACTTGGAGAGTCAGTCCCTTTAACCTCCTGTTTGGCCCAGTTTGCAATTTCTGTGGAAGATGAACAGGAATAGCGAGAACCAATGAGAGACTAGCTGGAGGTGTCTGGACGGGCAAATTTAACTCTCATTTCCCACCAGGAAGAGGAATTAACCAAAGGCTCAGCATGCCGTGCCGGAACCAGATTAGGGCCTGAAGCCATCCTGCGGTGTTGCGGCCAGGTTACAAGAAAGCGAGTTGAAGAAAGGAGCTCAGGGGCACTGTAATTCACAAACCTGCAGAGTTATAAATGACAGCTATCGTCCAAAAATATACTGAAGTAAGGCTGCCAAGAGGACTTGAAAGCGGGGCAGAATTGCAGGAAACCGATTTCAGGAGGTAGACTGGAATTGCATTGAAAGCATAGGAAAAGAGGCAGAACGTCCACAATGATGCACTTGGCCAAAAAGGGCATATGTGTTTTTTCCTGAATATATTCAGGAAAAAACGCATACGCCCTTTTCGGCGAACCAAGCAAGCTTGCAAAGGAAATCTGCACTACAATGAAGTCTCACTTCCCCCTGGTCAAAAGGGCCATCTGAAAAAAGTGTAAAATCCAGAAAGGCAGGACAGGCCATGGAGAACTGGGAGCCTTGTTATGCTGATGGGCGGGATGTAAATTGCCAACAGACACTCGGGAGAAGTGTATGGTGTTTCCTGAAACATCTAAAAAACAAAGCAACAGAGCCTAGGGCACTTCCACTTATGGTCCTATAGCTTAGGGAAATTAAAATCAAAAAGACACAGCCACCCCAAAATTTGGGAGGCCTCTGTTTACAAGAACCTCGTTTACCGTACAAGTTCAGTATCACAGAAAATGAAAAATGGATAAAGAACTTGTGGTACTTACGTACAATGCAGTATCACTCAGCAATGAAATCTATGTCATCAGGCCCGTAGCAGCATAATGAGTGGATTCAGGTACGATGATTCTAACTGAAATAAGTCACACAGAAAAAGCAACATCATAAGATATCACTAATACACGGAATGTAAACTTGGCTACACAGGAACTGAATTCCAAAACAGAACAGGGTCTCAAATTTAGAAAACCAACTTATGCTTGCTTAAGGGGAAAGGTGAGTTGGGGTGCTGCATAAAACCAGAGATTGAAATGAGCACAGATAAAGTTCCTTAAGCCAAATATGGAATAGACAAGAGCTACTCCTTGCTCAACGAAATGGACTCAACACCCCATATTAAACGCCTAAGAATGTACCTGACTAGTAATTATCTTAAAACCTATGGATTGCTATGTCTCCAAAAGAGAATCAAGCGTGTGTACAGGGGCATAAACGCAGCAGTGATAGGATTGGAGAGGTTCGGTGAGCAAATGAAGACCCTTTGAAGTCATATTGCATGGTACCCATTCCACGGGTTTCAACTACCCAGGTTTAAGGTATTCTTCCTTCAGCAAAAACATGCATGTGGAACCCAGAGTATGATCAACCGTGTGAATGGGAGACGTGTTCAAATATGTCTCAGTTTTCCTCCCCTGATACTCGGGTGCAACATTCCAGACGCTTTACTAACACTCTCCCCACTTGGAGAGTCAACGCCTTTAACCTCCTGTTTGGCCCAGTTTGCAATTTCTGCGGAAGATGAACAGGAGTAGCGAGAACCAATGAGAGACTAGCTGGAGGTGTCTGGACGGGCAAATTTAACTCTCATTGCCCACCAGGAAGAGGAAATAACCAAAGGCTCAGCGTGCCGTGCCGGAACAAGATTAGGGCCTGAAGCCATCCTGCGGTGTTGCGGCCAGCTCACAAGAAAGCGAGTTGAAGAAAGGAGCTCAGGGGCACTGTAATTCACAAACCTGCAGAGTTATAAATGACAGCTATCGTCCAAAAATATACTGAAGTAAGGCTGCCAAGAGGACTTGAAAGCGGGGCAGAATTGCAGGAAACCGATTTCAGGAGGTAGACTGGAATTGCATTGAAAGCATAGGAAAAGAGGCAGAACGTCCACAATGATGCACTTGGCCAAAAAGGGCATATGCGTTTTTTCCTGAATATATTCAGGAAAAAACGCATACGCCCTTTTTGGCCAACCAAGCAAGCTTGCAAAGGAAATCTGCACTACAATGAAGTCTCACTTCCCCCCGGTCAAAAGGGCCATCTGAAAAAAGTGTAAAATCCAGAAAGGCAGGACAGGCCATGGAGAACTGGGAGCCTTGTTATGCTGATGGGTGGGATGTAAATTGCCAAAAGACACTCGGGAGAAGTGTATGGTGTTTCCTGAAACATCTAAAAAACAAAGCAACAGAGCCTAGGGCACTTCCACTTATGGTCCTATAGCTTACGGAAATTAAAATCAAAAAGACACAGCCACCCCAAAGTTTGGGACGCCTCTGTTTACAAGAACCTCGTTTACCGTACAAGTTCAACATCACAGAAAGTGAAAAATGGATAAAGAACTTGTGGTACTTACGTACAATGCAGTATCAATCAGCAATGAAATCTATGTCATCAGCCTCGTAGCAGCATAATGAGTGGATTCAGGTACGATGATTCTAACTGAAATAAGTCACACAGAAAAAGAAACATCATAAGATATCACTAATACAGGGAATGTAAACTTGGCTACACAGGAACTGAATTCCAAAACAAAACAGGGTCTCAAATTTAGAAAACCAACTTATGCTTGCTTAAGGGGAAAGGTGAGTTGGGGTGCTGCATAAAACCAGAGATTGAAATGAGCACAGATAAAGTTCCTTAAGCCAAATATGGAATAGACAAGAGCTACTCCTTGCTCAACGAAATGGACTCAACACCCCATATTAAACGCCTAAGAATGTACCTGACTAGTAAGTATCTTAAAACCTATGGAATGCTATGTCTCTGAAAGAGAATCAGCATGTGTACAGGGGCATAAACGCAGCAGTGATAGGACTGGAGAGGTTCGGTGAGCAAATGAAGACCCTTTGAAGTCATATTGCATGGTACCCATTCCACGGGTTTCAACTACCCAGGTTTAAGGTATTCTTCCTTCAGCTAAAACATGCATGTGGAACCTAGAGTATGATCAACCATGTGATCGGGAGACGTGTTCAAATATGTCTCAGTTTTCGTACCCTGGTTCTCGGGTGCAACATTCCAGACGCTTTACTAACACTCTCCCCACTTGGAGAGTCAGTCCCTTTAACCTCCTGTTTGGCCCAGTTTGCAATTTCTGCGCAAGATGAACAGGAATAGCGAGAACCAATGAGAGACTAGCTGGAGGTGTCTGGACGGGCAAATTTAACTCTCATTTCCCACCAGGAAGAGGAATTAACCAAAGGCTCAGCGTGCCGTGCCGGAACCAGATTAGGGCCTGAAGCCATCCTGTGGTGTTGTGGCCAGGTCACAAGAGAGCGAGTTGAAGAAAGGAGCTCAGGAGCACTGTAATTCACAAACCTGCAGAGTTATAAATGACAGCTATCGTCCAAAAATATACTGAAGTAAGGCTGCCAAGAGGACTTGAAAGCGGGGCAGAATTGCAGGAAACCGATTTCAGGAGGTAGACTGGAATTGCATTGAAAGCATAGGAAAAGAGGCAGAACGTCCACAATGATACACTTGGCCAAAAAGGGCGTATGCGTTTTTTCCTGAATATATTCAGGAAAAAACGCATACGCCCTTTTTGGCCAACCAAGCAAGCTTGCAAAGGAAATCTGCACTACAATGAAGTCTCACTTCCCCCCGGTCAAAAGGGCCATCTGAAAAAAGTGTAAAATCCAGAAAGGCAGGACAGGCCATGGAGAACTGGGAGCCTTGGTATGCTGATGGGCGGGATGTAAATTGCCAACAGACACTCGGGACAAGTGTATGGTGTTTCCTGAAACATCTAAAAAACAAAGCAACAGAGCCTAGGGCACTTCCACTTATGGTCCTATAGCTTAGGGAAATTAAAATCAAAAAGACACAGCCACCCCAAAGTTTGGAACGGCTCTGTTTACAAGAACCTCGTTTACAGTACAAGTTCAACATCGCAGAAAGTGAAAAATGGATAAAGAAGTTGTGGTATTTACTTACAAAGCAATATCACTCAGCAATGAAATCTATGTCATCAGGCCCTTAGCAGCACAATGAGTGGATTCAGGTACGATGATTCTAACTGAAATAAGTCACACAGAAAAAGAAACGTCATAAGATATCAGTAATACACGGAATGTAAACTTGGCTACACAGGAACTGAATTACAGAACAGAACAGGGTCTCAAATTTAGAAAACCAACTTATGCTTGCTTAAGGGGAAAGGTGAGTTGGGGTGCTGCATAAAACCAGAGATTGAAATGAGCACAGATAAAGTTCCTTAAGCCAAATATGGAATAGACAAGAGCTACTCCTTGCTCAACGAAATGGACTCAACACTGCATATTAAACGCCTAAGTATTTACCTGACTAGTAAGTATCTTAAAACCTATGGATTGCTATGTCTCCCAAAGAGAATCAAGCATGTGTACAGGGGCATAAACACAGCAGTGATAGGATTGGAGAGGTTCGGTGAGCAAATGAAGACCCTTTGAAGTCATATTGCATGGTACCCATTCCACGGGTCTCAACTCTCCAGGTTTAAGGTATTCTTCCTTCAGCTAAAACATGCATGTGTAACCCAGAGTATGATCAACCATGTGATCGTGAGACGTGTTCAAATATGTCTCAGTTTTCGTACCCTGGTACTCGGGTGCAACATTCCAGACGCTTTACTAACACTCTCCCGACTTGGAGAGTCAGTCCCTTTAACCTCCTGTTTGGCCCAGTTTGCAATTTCTGTGGAAGATGAACAGGAATAGCGAGAACCAATGAGAGACTAGCTGGAGGTGTCTGGACGGGCAAATTTAACTCTCATTTCCCACCAGGAAGAGGAATTAACCAAAGGCTCAGCATGCCGTGCCGGAACCAGATTAGGGCCTGAAGCCATCCTGCGGTGTTGCGGCCAGGTTACAAGAAAGCGAGTTGAAGAAAGGAGCTCAGGGGCACTGTAATTCACAAACCTGCAGAGTTATAAATGACAGCTATCGTCCAAAAATATACTGAAGTAAGGCTGCCAAGAGGACTTGAAAGCGGGGCAGAATTGCAGGAAACCGATTTCAGGAGGTAGACTGGAATTGCATTGAAAGCATAGGAAAAGAGGCAGAACGTCCACAATGATGCACTTGGCCAAAAAGGGCGTATGCATTTTTTCCTGAATATATTCAGGAAAAAACGCATACGCCCTTTTTGGCCAACCAAGCAAGCTTGCAAAGGAAATCTGCACTACAATGAAGTCTCACTTCCCCCCGGTCAAAAGGGCCATCTGAAAAAAGTGTAAAATCCAGAAAGGCAGGACAGGCCATGGAGAACTGGGAGCCTTGTTATGCTGATGGGCGGGATGTAAATTGCCAACAGACACTCGGGAGAAGTGTATGGTGTTTCCTGAAACATCTAAAAAACAAAGCAACAGAGCCTAGGGCACTTCCACTTATGGTCCTATAGCTTAGGGAAATTAAAATCAAAAAGACACAGCCACTCCAAAGTTTGGGACGCCTCTGTTTACAAGAACCTCGTTTACAGTACAAGTTCAACATCGCAGAAAGTGAAAAATGGATAAAGAAGTTGTGGTATTTACTTACAAAGCAATATCACTCAGCAATGAAATCTATGTCATCAGGCCCTTAGCAGCACAATGAGTGGATTCAGGTATGATGATTCTAACTGAAATAAGTCACACAGAAAAAGAAACATCATAAGATATCAGTAATACACGGAATGTAAACTTGGCTACACAGGAACTGAATTACAGAACAGAACAGGGTCTCAAATTTAGAAAACCAACTTATGCTTGCTTAAGGGGAAAGGTGAGTTGGGGTGCTGCATAAAACCAGAGATTGAAATGAGCACAGATAAAGTTCCTTAAGCCAAATATGGAATAGACAAGAGCTACTCCTTGCTCAACGAAATGGACTCATCACTGCATATTAAACGCCTAAGAATGTACCTGACTGGTAAGTATCTTAAAACCTATGGATTGCTATGTCTCCAAAAGAGAAACAAGCGTGTGTACAGGGGCATAAACGCAGCAGTGATAGGATTGGAGAGGTTCGGTGAGCAAATGAAGACCCTTTGAAGTCATATTGCATGGTACCCATTCCACGGGTCTCAACTCTCCAGGTTTAAGGTATTCTTCCTTCAGCTAAAACATGCATGTGTAACCCAGAGTATGATCAACCATGTGATCGTGAGACGTGTTCAAATATGTCTCAGTTTTCGTACCCTGGTACTCGGGTGCAACATTCCAGACGCTTTACTAACACTCTCCCGACTTGGAGAGTCAGTCCCTTTAACCTCCTGTTTGGCCCAGTTTGCAATTTCTGTGGAAGATGAACAGGAATAGCGAGAACCAATGAGAGACTAGCTGGAGGTGTCTGGACGGGCAAATTTAACTCTCATTTCCCACCAGGAAGAGGAATTAACCAAAGGCTCAGCATGCCGTGCCGGAACCAGATTAGGGCCTGAAGCCATCCTGCGGTGTTGCGGCCAGCTCAAAAGAAAGCGAGTTGAAGAAAGGAGCTCAGGGGCACTGTAATTCACAAACCTGCAGAGTTATAAATGACAGCTATCGTCCAAAAATATACTGAAGTAAGGCTGCCAAGAGGACTTGAAAGCGGGGCAGAATTGCAGGAAACCGATTTCAGGAGGTAGACTGGAATTGCATTGAAAGCATAGGAAAAGAGGCAGAACGTCCACAATGATGCACTTGGCCAAAAAGGGCATATGTGTTTTTTCCTGAATATATTCAGGAAAAAACGCATACGCCCTTTTCGGCGAACCAAGCAAGCTTGCAAAGGAAATCTGCACTACAATGAAGTCTCACTTCCCCCTGGTCAAAAGGGCCATCTGAAAAAAGTGTAAAATCCAGAAAGGCAGGACAGGCCATGGAGAACTGGGAGCCTTGTTATGCTGATGGGCGGGATGTAAATTGCCAACAGACACTCGGGACAAGTGTATGGTGTTTCCTGAAACATCTAAAAAACAAAGCAACAGAGCCTAGGGCACTTCCACTTATGGTCCTATAGCTTAGGGAAATTAAAATCAAAAAGACACAGCCACCCCAAAATTTGGGACGCCTCTGTTTACAAGAACCTCGTTTACCGTACAAGTTCAGTATCACAGAAAATGAAAAATGGATAAAGAACTTGTGGTACTTACGTACAATGCAGTATCACTCAGCAATGAAATCTATGTCATCAGGCCCGTAGCAGCATAATGAGTGGATTCAGGTACGATGATTCTAACTGAAATAAGTCACACAGAAAAAGAAACGTCATAAGATATCACTAATACACGGAATGTAAACTTGGCTACACAGGAACTGAATTCCAAAACAGAACAGGGTCTCAAATTTAGAAAACCAACTTATGCTTGCTTAAGGGGAAAGGTGAGTTGGGGTGCTGCATAAAACCAGAGATTGAAATGAGCACAGATAAAGTTCCTTAAGCCAAATATGGAATAGACAAGAGCTACTCCTTGCTCAACGAAATGGACTCAACACCCCATATGAAACGCCTAAGAATGTACCTGACTAGTAATTATCTTAAAACCTATGGATTGCTATGTCTCCAAAAGAGAATCAAGCGTGTGTACAGGGGCATAAACGCAGCAGTGATAGGATTGGAGAGGTTCGGTGAGCAAATGAAGACCCTTTGAAGTCATATTGCATGGTACCCATTCCACGGGTTTCAACTACCCAGGTTTAAGGTATTCTTCCTTCAGCAAAAACATGCATGTGGAACCCAGAGTATGATCAACCGTGTGAATGGGAGACGTGTTCAAATATGTCTCAGTTTTCCTCCCCTGATACTCGGGTGTAACATTCCAGACGCTTTACTAACACTCTCCCCACTTGGAGAGTCAACGCCTTTAACCTCCTGTTTGGCCCAGTTTGCAATTTCTGCGGAAGATGAACAGGAATAGCGAGAACCAATGAGAGACTAGCTGGAGGTGTCTGGACGGGCAAATTTAACTCTCATTGCCCACCAGGAAGAGGAAATAACCAAAGGCTCAGCGTGCCGTGCCGGAACAAGATTAGGGCCTGAAGCCATCCTGCGGTGTTGCGGCCAGCTCACAAGAAAGCAAGTTGAAGAAAGGAGCTCAGGGGCACTGTAATTCACAAACCTGCAGAGTTATAAATGACAGCTATCGTCCAAAAATATACTGAAGTAAGGCTGCCAAGAGGACTTGAAAGCGGGGCAGAATTGCAGGAAACCGATTTCAGGAGGTAGAGTGGAATTGCATTGAAAGCATAGGAAAAGAGGCAGAACGTCCACAATGATGCACTTGGCCAAAAAGGGCGTATGCGTTTTTTCCTGAATATATTCAGGAAAAAACGCATACGCCCTTTTTGGCCAACCAAGCAAGCTTGCAAAGGAAATCTGCACTACAATGAAGTCTCACTTCCCCCCGGTCAAAAGGGCCATCTGAAAAAAGTGTAAAATCCAGAAAGGCAGGACAGGCCATGGAGAACTGGGAGCCTTGTTATGCTGATGGGCGGGATGTAAATTGCCAACAGACACTCGGGACAAGTGTATGGTGTTTCCTGAAACATCTAAAAAACAAAGCAACAGAGCCTAGGGCACTTCCACTTATGGTCCTATAGCTTAGGGAAATTAAAATCAAAAAGACACAGCCACCCCAAAGTTTGGAACGGCTCTGTTTACAAGAACCTCGTTTACAGTACAAGTTCAACATCGCAGAAAGTGAAAAATGGATAAAGAAGTTGTGGTATTTACTTACAAAGCAATATCACTCAGCAATGAAATCTATGTCATCAGGCCCTTAGCAGCACAATGAGTGGATTCAGGTACGATGATTCTAACTGAAATAAGTCACACAGAAAAAGAAACGTCATAAGATATCAGTAATACACGGAATGTAAACTTGGCTACACAGGAACTGAATTACAGAACAGAACAGGGTCTCAAATTTAGAAAACCAACTTATGCTTGCTTAAGGGGAAAGGTGAGTTGGGGTGCTGCATAAAACCAGAGATTGAAATGAGCACAGATAAAGTTCCTTAAGCCAAATATGGTATAGACAAGAGCTACTCCTTGCTCAACGAAATGGACTCAACACTGCATATTAAACGCCTAAGTATTTACCTGACTAGTAAGTATCTTAAAACCTATGGATTGCTATGTCTCCCAAAGAGAATCAAGCATGTGTACAGGGGCATAAACACAGCAGTGATAGGATTGGAGAGGTTCGGTGAGCAAATGAAGACCCTTTGAAGTCATATTGCATGGTACCCATTCCACGGGTCTCAACTCTCCAGGTTTAAGGTATTCTTCCTTCAGCTAAAACATGCATGTGTAACCCAGAGTATGATCAACCATGTGATCGTGAGACGTGTTCAAATATGTCTCAGTTTTCGTACCCTGGTACTCGGGTGCAACATTCCAGACGCTTTACTAACACTCTCCCGACTTGGAGAGTCAGTCCCTTTAACCTCCTGTTTGGCCCAGTTTGCAATTTCTGTGGAAGATGAACAGGAATAGCGAGAACCAATGAGAGACTAGCTGGAGGTGTCTGGACGGGCAAATTTAACTCTCATTTCCCACCAGGAAGAGGAATTAACCAAAGGCTCAGCATGCCGTGCCGGAACCAGATTAGGGCCTGAAGCCATCCTGCGGTGTTGCGGCCAGGTTACAAGAAAGCGAGTTGAAGAAAGGAGCTCAGGGGCACTGTAATTCACAAACCTGCAGAGTTATAAATGACAGCTATCGTCCAAAAATATACTGAAGTAAGGCTGCCAAGAGGACTTGAAAGCGGGGCAGAATTGCAGGAAACCGATTTCAGGAGGTAGACTGGAATTGCATTGAAAGCATAGGAAAAGAGGCAGAACGTCCACAATGATGCACTTGGCCAAAAAGGGCGTATGCATTTTTTCCTGAATATATTCAGGAAAAAACGCATACGCCCTTTTTGGCCAACCAAGCAAGCTTGCAAAGGAAATCTGCACTACAATGAAGTCTCACTTCCCCCCGGTCAAAAGGGCCATCTGAAAAAAGTGTAAAATCCAGAAAGGCAGGACAGGCCATGGAGAACTGGGAGCCTTGTTATGCTGATGGGCGGGATGTAAATTGCCAACAGACACTCGGGAGAAGTGTATGGTGTTTCCTGAAACATCTAAAAAACAAAGCAACAGAGCCTAGGGCACTTCCACTTATGGTCCTATAGCTTAGGGAAATTAAAATCAAAAAGACACAGCCACTCCAAAGTTTGGGACGGCTCTGTTTACAAGAACCTCGTTTACAGTACAAGTTCAACATCGCAGAAAGTGAAAAATGGATAAAGAAGTTGTGGTATTTACTTACAAAGCAATATCACTCAGCAATGAAATCTATGTCATCAGGCCCTTAGCAGCACAATGAGTGGATTCAGGTATGATGATTCTAACTGAAATAAGTCACACAGAAAAAGAAACATCATAAGATATCAGTAATACACGGAATGTAAACTTGGCTACACAGTAACTGAATTACAGAACAGAACAGGGTCTCAAATTTAGAAAACCAACTTATGCTTGCTTAAGGGGAAAGGTGAGTTGGGGTGCTGCATAAAACCAGAGATTGAAATGAGCACAGATAAAGTTCCTTAAGCCAAATATGGAATAGACAAGAGCTACTCCTTGCTCAACGAAATGGACTCATCACTGCATATTAAACGCCTAAGAATGTACCTGACTGGTAAGTATCTTAAAACCTATGGATTGCTATGTCTCCAAAAGAGAATCAAGCGTGTGTACAGGGGCATAAACGCAGCAGTGATAGGATTGGAGAGGTTCGGTGAGCAAATGAAGACCCTTTGAAGTCATATTGCATGGTACCCATTCCACGGGTCTCAACTCTCCAGGTTTAAGGTATTCTTCCTTCAGCTAAAACATGCATGTGTAACCCAGAGTATGATCAACCATGTGATCGTGAGACGTGTTCAAATATGTCTCAGTTTTCGTACCCTGGTACTCGGGTGCAACATTCCAGACGCTTTACTAACACTCTCCCGACTTGGAGAGTCAGTCCCTTTAACCTCCTGTTTGGCCCAGTTTGCAATTTCTGTGGAAGATGAACAGGAATAGCGAGAACCAATGAGAGACTAGCTGGAGGTGTCTGGACGGGCAAATTTAACTCTCATTTCCCACCAGGAAGAGGAATTAACCAAAGGCTCAGCATGCCGTGCCGGAACCAGATTAGGGCCTGAAGCCATCCTGCGGTGTTGCGGCCAGGTTACAAGAAAGCGAGTTGAAGAAAGGAGCTCAGGGGCACTGTAATTCACAAACCTGCAGAGTTATAAATGACAGCTATCGTCCAAAAATATACTGAAGTAAGGCTGCCAAGAGGACTTGAAAGCGGGGCAGAATTGCAGGAAACCGATTTCAGGAGGTAGACTGGAATTGCATTGAAAGCATAGGAAAAGAGGCAGAACGTCCACAATGATGCACTTGGCCAAAAAGGGCATATGTGTTTTTTCCTGAATATATTCAGGAAAAAACGCATACGCCCTTTTCGGCGAACAAAGCAAGCTTGCAAAGGAAATCTGCACTACAATGAAGTCTCACTTCCCCCTGGTCAAAAGGGCCATCTGAAAAAAGTGTAAAATCCAGAAAGGCAGGACAGGCCATGGAGAACTGGGAGCCTTGTTATGCTGATGGGCGGGATGTAAATTGCCAACAGACACTCGGGAGAAGTGTATGGTGTTTCCTGAAACATCTAAAAAACAAAGCAACAGAGCCTAGGGCACTTCCACTTATGGTCCTATAGCTTAGGGAAATTAAAATCAAAAAGACACAGCCACCCCAAAATTTGGGACGCCTCTGTTTACAAGAACCTCGTTTACCGTACAAGTTCAGTATCACAGAAAATGAAAAATGGATAAAGAACTTGTGGTACTTACGTACAATGCAGTATCACTCAGCAATGAAATCTATGTCATCAGGCCCGTAGCAGCATAATGAGTGGATTCAGGTACGATGATTCTAACTGATATAAGTCACACAGAAAAAGAAACATCATAAAATATCAGTAATACACGGAATGTAAACTTGGCTACACAGGAACTGAATTCCAAAACAGAACAGGGTCTCAAATTTAGAAAACGAACTTATGCTTGCTTAAGGGGAAAGGTGAGTTGGGGTGCTGCATAAAACCAGAGATTGAAATGAGCACAGATAAAGTTCCTTAAGCCAAATATGGAATAGACAAGAGCTACTCCTTGCTCAACGAAATGGACTCAACACCCCATATGAAACGCCTAAGAATGTACCTGACTAGTAATTATCTTAAAACCTATGGATTGCTATGTCTCCAAAAGAGAATCAAGCGTGTGTACAGGGGCATAAACGCAGCAGTGATAGGATTGGAGAGGTTCGGTGAGCAAATGAAGACCCTTTGAAGTCATATTGCATGGTACCCATTCCACGGGTTTCAACTACCCAGGTTTAAGGTATTCTTCCTTCAGCAAAAACATGCATCTGGAACCCAGAGTATGATCAACCGTGTGAATGGGAGACGTGTTCAAATATGTCTCAGTTTTCCTCCCCTGATACTCGGGTGTAACATTCCAGACGCTTTACTAACACTCTCCCCACTTGGAGAGTCAACGCCTTTAACCTCCTGTTTGGCCCAGTTTGCAATTTCTGCGGAAGATGAACAGGAATAGCGAGAACCAATGAGAGACTAGCTGGAGGTGTCTGGACGGGCAAATTTAACTCTCATTGCCCACCAGGAAGAGGAAATAACCAAAGGCTCAGCGTGCCGTGCCGGAACAAGATTAGGGCCTGAAGCCATCCTGCGGTGTTGCGGCCAGCTCACAAGAAAGCAAGTTGAAGAAAGGAGCTCAGGGGCACTGTAATTCACAAACCTGCAGAGTTATAAATGACAGCTATCGTCCAAAAATATACTGAAGTAAGGCTGCCAAGAGGACTTGAAAGCGGGGCAGAATTGCAGGAAACCGATTTCAGGAGGTAGACTGGAATTGCATTGAAAGCATAGGAAAAGAGGCAGAACGTCCACAATGATGCACTTGGCCAAAAAGGGCGTATGCGTTTTTTCCTGAATATATTCAGGAAAAAACGCATACGCCCTTTTTGGCCAACCAAGCAAGCTTGCAAAGGAAATCTGCACTACAATGAAGTCTCACTTCCCCCCGGTCAAAAGGGCCATCTGAAAAAAGTGTAAAATCCAGAAAGGCAGGACAGGCCATGGAGAACTGGGAGCCTTGTTATGCTGATGGGCGGGATGTAAATTGCCAACAGACACTCGGGACAAGTGTATGGTGTTTCCTGAAACATCTAAAAAACAAAGCAACAGAGCCTAGGGCACTTCCACTTATGGTCCTATAGCTTAGGGAAATTAAAATCAAAAAGACACAGCCACCCCAAAGTTTGGAACGGCTCTGTTTACAAGAACCTCGTTTACAGTACAAGTTCAACATCGCAGAAAGTGAAAAATGGATAAAGAAGTTGTGGTATTTACTTACAAAGCAATATCACTCAGCAATGAAATCTATGTCATCAGGCCCTTAGCAGCACAATGAGTGGATTCAGGTACGATGATTCTAACTGAAATAAGTCACACAGAAAAAGAAACGTCATAAGATATCAGTAATACACGGAATGTAAACTTGGCTACACAGGAACTGAATTACAGAACAGAACAGGGTCTCAAATTTAGAAAACCAACTTATGCTTGCTTAAGGGGAAAGGTGAGTTGGGGTGCTGCATAAAACCAGAGATTGAAATGAGCACAGATAAAGTTCCTTAAGCCAAATATGGAATAGACAAGAGCTACTCCTTGCTCAACGAAATGGACTCAACACTGCATATTAAACGCCTAAGTATTTACCTGACTAGTAAGTATCTTAAAACCTATGGATTGCTATGTCTCCCAAAGAGAATCAAGCATGTGTACAGGGGCATAAACACAGCAGTGATAGGATTGGAGAGGTTCGGTGAGCAAATGAAGACCCTTTGAAGTCATATTGCATGGTACCCATTCCACGGGTCTCAACTCTCCAGGTTTAAGGTATTCTTCCTTCAGCTAAAACATGCATGTGTAACCCAGAGTATGATCAACCATGTGATCGTGAGACGTGTTCAAATATGTCTCAGTTTTCGTACCCTGGTACTCGGGTGCAACATTCCAGACGCTTTACTAACACTCTCCCGACTTGGAGAGTCAGTCCCTTTAACCTCCTGTTTGGCCCAGTTTGCAATTTCTGTGGAAGATGAACAGGAATAGCGAGAACCAATGAGAGACTAGCTGGAGGTGTCTGGACGGGCAAATTTAACTCTCATTTCCCACCAGGAAGAGGAATTAACCAAAGGCTCAGCATGCCGTGCCGGAACCAGATTAGGGCCTGAAGCCATCCTGCGGTGTTGCGGCCAGGTTACAAGAAAGCGAGTTGAAGAAAGGAGCTCAGGGGCACTGTAATTCACAAACCTGCAGAGTTATAAATGACAGCTATCGTCCAAAAATATACTGAAGTAAGGCTGCCAAGAGGACTTGAAAGCGGGGCAGAATTGCAGGAAACCGATTTCAGGAGGTAGACTGGAATTGCATTGAAAGCATAGGAAAAGAGGCAGAACGTCCACAATGATGCACTTGGCCAAAAAGGGCGTATGCATTTTTTCCTGAATATATTCAGGAAAAAACGCATACGCCCTTTTTGGCCAACCAAGCAAGCTTGCAAAGGAAATCTGCACTACAATGAAGTCTCACTTCCCCCCGGTCAAAAGGGCCATCTGAAAAAAGTGTAAAATCCAGAAAGGCAGGACAGGCCATGGAGAACTGGGAGCCTTGTTATGCTGATGGGCGGGATGTAAATTGCCAACAGACACTCGGGAGAAGTGTATGGTGTTTCCTGAAACATCTAAAAAACAAAGCAACAGAGCCTAGGGCACTTCCACTTATGGTCCTATAGCTTAGGGAAATTAAAATCAAAAAGACACAGCCACTCCAAAGTTTGGGACGGCTCTGTTTACAAGAACCTCGTTTACAGTACAAGTTCAACATCGCAGAAAGTGAAAAATGGATAAAGAAGTTGTGGTATTTACTTACAAAGCAATATCACTCAGCAATGAAATCTATGTCATCAGGCCCTTAGCAGCACAATGAGTGGATTCAGGTATGATGATTCTAACTGAAATAAGTCACACAGAAAAAGAAACATCATAAGATATCAGTAATACACGGAATGTAAACTTGGCTACACAGTAACTGAATTACAGAACAGAACAGGGTCTCAAATTTAGAAAACCAACTTATGCTTGCTTAAGGGGAAAGGTGAGTTGGGGTGCTGCATAAAACCAGAGATTGAAATGAGCACAGATAAAGTTCCTTAAGCCAAATATGGAATAGACAAGAGCTACTCCTTGCTCAACGAAATGGACTCATCACTGCATATTAAACGCCTAAGAATGTACCTGACTGGTAAGTATCTTAAAACCTATGGATTGCTATGTCTCCAAAAGAGAATCAAGCGTGTGTACAGGGGCATAAACGCAGCAGTGATAGGATTGGAGAGGTTCGGTGAGCAAATGAAGACCCTTTGAAGTCATATTGCATGGTACCCATTCCACGGGTCTCAACTCTCCAGGTTTAAGGTATTCTTCCTTCAGCTAAAACATGCATGTGTAACCCAGAGTATGATCAACCATGTGATCGTGAGACGTGTTCAAATATGTCTCAGTTTTCGTACCCTGGTACTCGGGTGCAACATTCCAGACGCTTTACTAACACTCTCCCGACTTGGAGAGTCAGTCCCTTTAACCTCCTGTTTGGCCCAGTTTGCAATTTCTGTGGAAGATGAACAGGAATAGCGAGAACCAATGAGAGACTAGCTGGAGGTGTCTGGACGGGCAAATTTAACTCTCATTTCCCACCAGGAAGAGGAATTAACCAAAGGCTCAGCATGCCGTGCCGGAACCAGATTAGGGCCTGAAGCCATCCTGCGGTGTTGCGGCCAGGTTACAAGAAAGCGAGTTGAAGAAAGGAGCTCAGGGGCACTGTAATTCACAAACCTGCAGAGTTATAAATGACAGCTATCGTCCAAAAATATACTGAAGTAAGGCTGCCAAGAGGACTTGAAAGCGGGGCAGAATTGCAGGAAACCGATTTCAGGAGGTAGACTGGAATTGCATTGAAAGCATAGGAAAAGAGGCAGAACGTCCACAATGATGCACTTGGCCAAAAAGGGCATATGTGTTTTTTCCTGAATATATTCAGGAAAAAACGCATACGCCCTTTTCGGCGAACAAAGCAAGCTTGCAAAGGAAATCTGCACTACAATGAAGTCTCACTTCCCCCTGGTCAAAAGGGCCATCTGAAAAAAGTGTAAAATCCAGAAAGGCAGGACAGGCCATGGAGAACTGGGAGCCTTGTTATGCTGATGGGCGGGATGTAAATTGCCAACAGACACTCGGGAGAAGTGTATGGTGTTTCCTGAAACATCTAAAAAACAAAGCAACAGAGCCTAGGGCACTTCCACTTATGGTCCTATAGCTTAGGGAAATTAAAATCAAAAAGACACAGCCACCCCAAAATTTGGGACGCCTCTGTTTACAAGAACCTCGTTTACCGTACAAGTTCAGTATCACAGAAAATGAAAAATGGATAAAGAACTTGTGGTACTTACGTACAATGCAGTATCACTCAGCAATGAAATCTATGTCATCAGGCCCGTAGCAGCATAATGAGTGGATTCAGGTACGATGATTCTAACTGAAATAAGTCACACAGAAAAAGAAACATCATAAGATATCACTAATACACGGAATGTAAACTTGGCTACACAGGAACTGAATTCCAAAACAGAACAGGGTCTCAAATTTAGAAAACCAACTTATGCTTGCTTAAGGGGAAAGGTGAGTTGGGGTGCTGCATAAAACCAGAGATTGAAATGAGCACAGATAAAGTTCCTTAAGCCAAATATGGAATAGACAAGAGCTACTCCTTGCTCAACGAAATGGACTCAACACCCCATATTAAACGCCTAAGAATGTACCTGACTAGTAATTATCTTAAAACCTATGGATTGCTATGTCTCCAAAAGAGAATCAAGCGTGTGTACAGGGGCATAAACGCAGCAGTGATAGGATTGGAGAGGTTCGGTGAGCAAATGAAGACCCTTTGAAGTCATATTGCATGGTACCCATTCCACGGGTCTCAACTCTGCAGGTTTAAGGTATTCTTCTTTCAGGTAAAACATGCATGTGGAACCCAGAGTATGATCAACTGTGTGAACGGGAGACGTGTTCAAATATATCTCAGTTTTCCTTCCCTGGTACTCGGGTGTAACATTCCAGACGCTTTACTAACACTCTCCCCACTTGGAGAGTCAACGCCTTTAACCTCCTGTTTGGCCCAGTTTGCAATTTCTGCGGAAGATGAACAGGAATAGCGAGAACCAATGAGAGACTAGCTGGAGGTGTCTGGACGGGCAAATTTAACTCTCATTGCCCACCAGGAAGAGGAAATAACCAAAGGCTCAGCGTGCCGTGCCGGAACAAGATTAGGGCCTGAAGCCATCCTGCGGTGTTGCGGCCAGCTCACAAGAAAGCGAGTTGAAGAAAGGAGCTCAGGGGCACTGTAATTCACAAACCTGCAGAGTTATAAATGACAGCTATCGTCCAAAAATATACTGAAGTAAGGCTGCCAAGAGGACTTGAAAGCGGGGCAGAATTGCAGGAAACCGATTTCAGGAGGTAGACTGGAATTGCATTGAAAGCATAGGAAAAGAGGCAGAACGTCCACAATGATGCACTTGGCCAAAAAGGGCATATGCGTTTTTTCCTGAATATATTCAGGAAAAAACGCATACGCCCTTTTTGGCCAACCAAGCAAGCTTGCAAAGGAAATCTGCACTACAATGAAGTCTCACTTCCCCCCGGTCAAAAGGGCCATCTGAAAAAAGTGTAAAATCCATAAAGGCAGGACAGGCCATGGAGAACTGGGAGCCTTGTTATGCTGATGGACGGGATGTAAATTGCCAAAAGACACTCGGGAGAAGTGTATGGTGTTTCCTGAAACATCTAAAAAACAAAGCAACAGAGCCTAGGGCACTTCCACTTATGGTCCTATAGCTTAGGGAAATTAAAATCAAAAAGACACAGCCACCCCAAAGTTTGGGACGCCTCTGTTTACAAGAACCTCGTTTACCGTACAAGTTCAACATCACAGAAAGTGAAAAATGGATAAAGAACTTGTGGTACTTACGTACAATGCAGTATCAATCAGCAATGAAATCTATGTCATCAGCCTCGTAGCAGCATAATGAGTGGATTCAGGTACGATGATTCTAACTGAAATAAGTCACACAGAAAAAGAAACATCATAAGATATCACTAATACAGGGAATGTAAACTTGGCTACACAGGAACTGAATTCCAAAACAAAACAGGGTCTCAAATTTAGAAAACCAACTTATGCTTGCTTAAGGGGAAAGGTGAGTTGGGGTGCTGCATAAAACCAGAGATTGAAATGAGCACAGATAAAGTTCCTTAAGCCAAATATGGAATAGACAAGAGCTACTCCTTGCTCAACGAAATGGACTCAACACCCCATATTAAACGCCTAAGAATGTACCTGACTAGTAAGTATCTTAAAACCTATGGAATGCTATGTCTCTGAAAGAGAATCAGCATGTGTACAGGGGCATAAACGCAGCAGTGATAGGATTGGAGAGGTTCGGTGAGCAAATGAAGACCCTTTGAAGTCATATTGCATGGTACCCATTCCACGGGTTTCAACTACCCAGGTTTAAGGTATTCTTCCTTCAGCTAAAACATGCATGTGGAACCTAGAGTATGATCAACCATGTGATCGGGAGACGTGTTCAAATATGTCTCAGTTTTCGTACCCTGGTACTCGGGTGCAACATTCCAGACGCTTTACTAACACTCTCCCCACTTGGAGAGTCAGTCCCTTTAACCTCCTGTTTGGCCCAGTTTGCAATTTCTGCGCAAGATGAACAGGAATAGCGAGAACCAATGAGAGACTAGCTGGAGGTGTCTGGACGGGCAAATTTAACTCTCATTTCCCACCAGGAAGAGGAATTAACCAAAGGCTCAGCGTGCCGTGCCGGAACCAGATTAGGGCCTGAAGCCATCCTGTGGTGTTGTGGCTAGGTCACAAGAGAGCGAGTTGAAGAAAGGAGCTCAGGAGCACTGTAATTCACAAACCTGCAGAGTTATAAATGACAGCTATCGTCCAAAAATATACTGAAGTAAGGCTGCCAAGAGGACTTGAAAGCGGGGCAGAATTGCAGGAAACCGATTTCAGGAGGTAGACTGGAATTGCATTGAAAGCATAGGAAAAGAGGCAGAACGTCCACAATGATGCACTTGGCCAAAAAGGGCGTATGCGTTTTTTCCTGAATATATTCAGGAAAAAACGCATACGCCCTTTTTGGCCAACCAAGCAAGCTTGCAAAGGAAATCTGCACTACAATGAAGTCTCACTTCCCCCCGGTCAAAAGGGCCATCTGAAAAAAGTGTAAAATCCAGAAAGGCAGGACAGGCCATGGAGAACTGGGAGCCTTGTTATGCTGATGGGCGGGATGTAAATTGCCAACAGACACTCGGGACAAGTGTATGGTGTTTCCTGAAACATCTAAAAAACAAAGCAACAGAGCCTAGGGCACTTCCACTTATGGTCCTATAGCTTAGGGAAATTAAAATCAAAAAGACACAGCCACCCCAAAGTTTGGAACGGCTCTGTTTACAAGAACCTCGTTTACAGTACAAGTTCAACATCGCAGAAAGTGAAAAATGGATAAAGAAGTTGTGGTATTTACTTACAAAGCAATATCACTCAGCAATGAAATCTATGTCATCAGGCCCTTAGCAGCACAATGAGTGGATTCAGGTATGATGATTCTAACTGAAATAAGTCACACAGAAAAAGAAACATCATAAGATATCAGTAATACACGGAATGTAAACTTGGCTACACAGGAACTGAATTACAGAACAGAACAGGGTCTCAAATTTAGAAAACCAACTTATGCTTGCTTAAGGGGAAAGGTGAGTTGGGGTGCTGCATAAAACCAGAGATTGAAATGAGCACAGATAAAGTTCCTTAAGCCAAATATGGAATAGACAAGAGCTACTCCTTGCTCAACGAAATGGACTCATCACTGCATATTAAACGCCTAAGAATGTACCTGACTGGTAAGTATCTTAAAACCTATGGATTGCTATGTCTCCAAAAGAGAATCAAGCGTGTGTACAGGGGCATAAACGCAGCAGTGATAGGATTGGAGAGGTTCGGTGAGCAAATGAAGACCCTTTGAAGTCATATTGCATGGTACCCATTCCACGGGTCTCAACTCTCCAGGTTTAAGGTATTCTTCCTTCAGCTAAAACATGCATGTGTAACCCAGAGTATGATCAACCATGTGATCGTGAGACGTGTTCAAATATGTCTCAGTTTTCGTACCCTGGTACTCGGGTGCAACATTCCAGACGCTTTACTAACACTCTCCCGACTTGGAGAGTCAGTCCCTTTAACCTCCTGTTTGGCCCAGTTTGCAATTTCTGTGGAAGATGAACAGGAATAGCGAGAACCAATGAGAGACTAGCTGGAGGTGTCTGGACGGGCAAATTTAACTCTCATTTCCCACCAGGAAGAGGAATTAACCAAAGGCTCAGCATGCCGTGCCGGAACCAGATTAGGGCCTGAAGCCATCCTGCGGTGTTGCGGCCAGGTTACAAGAAAGCGAGTTGAAGAAAGGAGCTCAGGGGCACTGTAATTCACAAACCTGCAGAGTTATAAATGACAGCTATCGTCCAAAA